>NW_016107700.1:777877-788338 GCF_001604975.1 Cebus imitator
TCCTCCTCCTCCACATTTGCTTATTAGTATAGTATCTCTTTCCAAAGCTGGTACCCTTTTCTTCAATAATATGGTAAAAACTGAGTATAACCCTTAATTCAAGCTAGGCCTCTGCTTCTACCTGAATTGGTACAAAATTAAGACACTATATCTTGTAAGAACTAAAATTGTATTTGAAATTTTTATTTTAGGCTGCAAAACCAAAAACAAGCAAACAATGAATAGGCTTGTCAAATGATATAAATTCTTCCTTTTCAGGAAAGCAGAAGGTAGACATTGCCACAAAGAAAAGATGCTTAGTTTAATGGAGGTTAAATTTAAAAGTACAGTTAAATTCAGGCTAACTTCTGAAAATCCTGTTTTATTCACCTCACTGTGGTACCAGTAACTATACTGAGTCAGGTTACTTTATAGTTAACTATGTCACTTTTAACACAATACTCCATTAAATATACTTATTGGGTGTGGTCATACTGGAAATTCTTAACCATACAGTTGTCTTACCAGTTGTTTATTTAAAACGATGAATTGTCTTATATAAGTCACTGTGTTTCTGTAACAGAGTAATGAAAGGCACAGCTAATCCAAGTGGACTTAACCATATTCAACAACCAGTTGAAAAAATACTTTCGTTCTTCAGGGAAAAAATTATGAAAAAAAAAAAAAAAAAAAGGTTTCCTTTTAACACTTGACATTTTCATAGCTGTACTCCAAGAGCTACATAAAAATATTCCAGAAGAACCAAATTATGCAGCGATGAATGAAACGTGTTACAGAATTTGTGCATTCAACATATTTGGCAGAAAAACTAGTTAAAATGCTAATTAGAACAAATTGGTCTTTAAAATATCAGTTTCTTGTCTTTAAAATAAAATTACCCTCTCTACCAAGAAAATACAAAAGGCTGTAAGTAAATAAGAGTTGTGTTTAGGCTATGACAGTGCAGGTTATCCTCAAGGCCACATACTTCTTGCTTCACTGCTGTTTGCATTTTGCTGCATTTTGATCCTTTGGGTCAGAGTCTGGATCATTTTCCTCATCTCCTTCTTCCCCTTTCTCATCTGCTTCTTCACCTTCATCACCTTCATCATCATCATCATCATCATCATCATCTTCAATAGCTTCTCTAGTAAAGTATAACACTGATCTTGGAGGCCGGGCGCGGTGGCTCAAGCCTGTAATCCCAGCACTTTGGGAGGCCGAGGCGGGTGGATCACGAGGTCAAGAGATCGAGACCATCCTGGTCAACATGGTGAAACCCCGTCTCTACTAAAAATACAAAAAATTAGCTGGGCATGGTGGCGCGTGCCTGTAATCCCAGTGACTCAGGAGGCTGGGGCAGGAGAATTGCCTGAACCCGGGAGGCGGAGGTTGCGGTGAGCCGAGATCGTGCCATTGCACTCCAGCCTGGGTAACAAGAGCAAAACTCCATCTAAAAAAAAAAACAAAAAACAAAACAAAACAAAAAAAAAAACACTGATCTTGGGATTATATGCTCATGTAAAAAGTGACCAATTTCAAAGACTGCAGCAAAGATAGCTTCAGCATCATCATCCAGATCTCCATTCTCAGGAACTTCAGGAGGAAAAAAAAAATTAAAGCGTCATTGGAAACTGTTTTAATCACAGTATGAACTGTCCCATGTCCCTTGTGTTTCTGCTGCTGCTTAATGGTTTTCAAAGTGACATTCTTTCCTTTTTACCAATCTATCTGGAACCCTGCACAGCCCATAATTTCTGGTCTATCAAAAGAAAAGGGATGAGAATCATCTGCTCTGACCTCATACTATATGTCTTTGTCAGTACTTCATTTGTAAAATATTCATTGGGCTCAAAATGAAATTCTAAGAAAACTCATAGGCTGGCCAGCTTCGGAGACTTTCACTTTAATATCTTTCAAGTGCTTCAGAATAGGTTCATCATGTTCCTGAACCATATCACTGAGCAAGTCAACATTCTTAAAAACAGTTAACCAAAATTCAGGAATTCCTTTAGGGTCTTCTTTTTCTTCATCCTTTTTCTCATCTTTAATCTTGGCCTTTTCTTTCAACTCCTCCAAAATCTCATCGTCATCTGGTTTCTGTTCACATTTTTCTTCCATAGGTTCATAAATTGCATTAATAATCTCAAATTGCTTATCAAATAAAGGCTGATATAGAACAGCATACTTCCTTTCAAGATCTTGAACTTCCTCCTAGAATTTGGCTTCTGTCTGTGCACATTTAACTTGCAGGTTGTTGAGAGCATTCACTCGTCTTTTAACTACCGTAGGCAGGTTGTCAGTGTCTGCCATGTTGTAAGAACTCCAAATGTTGGTGGCTAGTATGGGGAGCCAGGTGGCTAGAGCTGTGCGGGCAGTGACTCAGGGTGGCAGCTGCAGTAGGAGGAGCAGGAGGTGGCACCGCAAGCAGATGGCACTAAAAAAGGAGACCCCATCTCTTAAAACGAAAACAAACCCTTAATTTCACCAACCCGAGGTACTTCCTAAAATTTGGCATTGACCTAGGCACTTTTCTGTGCATCTATAACACAGAAATGCCTGTACTGTACATCTTTAAAAATCAGATGCTATACTTATTTTGAAATAATTCTTAAACCATGTAACAACTTTCTCATATTGTCAGTTGGAAGATTTGCATAGTATTTTACTTTTTAGATATAGCCTCATTTATTGGGCTACTCTCCTACTACTGGAGAGTTTGTTTTCTGTTATAGACACATATAAACAGTGCTGTGATGGACTACCTGCACCTATCTTTGGGGCACTGTGTCCAGGTAAACACTGAGGATAAATTCGTAGAAGTAGGTTTATTAGATTAAACGATATAACATCCTTAGAATCTTTCATGACATACTGCATACTGTTAGCATATTGTACTGTTTTACTACTAGCAAGTACATCCATTTCTCTACACCTTCATTAGAAAACCTTTTTATTTTGAAGTAATTAGACTTACAGGAAGTTGCAAGGTGATGTAAAGGGAGGTCGCAGCACCCTCCACTGTGTACCCTTCCCCTCCTCCCCCACTGTTGGACATCTTGCATAACTATAGTACAATAACCGTGAGAAAATGGGGATGGGTACAATCCACAGAGCTTGTTCAGAGTTCACCAATTATACATGAACTCATTTGTGTGTATGTTGTTCTGTATACTTTAGTGGGAGGTGGTCTTCATATGAGTCAACTCCCATAATGAGAGTATTTATCAGAGAAATTATTCAATGCTTATATGTATGGCATATTGAGGGAAGTAAAGACTACCACAATGGGCCTTCAAAGAGTTTACTGGGTAAGGTAGGTCAGGGTAATACGGGGCTTGATTAGGTTGCAAAAGTATAACTATTTTATTTAAATACTTCTTATTGTTAGATATAATTCATATTTAGAAAAGTACATACAGCTTATATGTACATTTTGTAAATAGTTAATAAACCAATTATCTGTGTCCACCTAATCAAGCATTTGAGACATTGAAGAGACACCATGTACATTTATTTCAGGGTTTGGGAAAGCTCCACATTTAAGAAAGCATTTGAATGGTGCTCTGAATAGAATTCGAGAAGGCAGTAATGAGAGGGCATTTTAAGCTTGGGAATAGCAAAGAATAATGCAAAAATAATGTATGTGGAGAACAGCATGTATAATGATGGGACATAAGAGATAAGGCAGGAAGGGTGTCTAGGAACAAGACTCTAGAAAGTCTTTAATATTTTGTTCAGAATTTGGAGAATGTCTTATTAAAAAAAACACTTTTGGTCAGAGGAATAATTTATTTTATTTATTTTTATGAGACAGAGTCTCACTCTGTCGCCCAGGCTGGAGTGCAGTGGTATGATCTTAGCTCACTGTACCTTCCACCTCCCAAATTTAAGCAATTCTCCTGTCTCAGCCTCCCAAGTATCTGGGATTACGGGAAACTGCCACCATGCCTGGCTAATTTTTTTGTGTTTTTAGTTTTCACCATGTTGACGAGTCTGGTTTTGAATTCCTGACCTCAACTGATCCGCCATCCTCAGCCTCCCAAAGTGCTAGCATTACGAGGGTGGGCTACTGTGCCCGGCCGGATCATTTATTTTAGAAGGATAATTCTAGTAATTTTGAAAAATTATTTGGTGAAGGGAAAGGTTGGAGGCAGAGAGATCAATTACTGGTAATTTTAACCACTTTAAGTGCACAATTGAGTAGCATGATTTACATTTACAGCGTTGAACAACTATCAGTAACATCTATTTCTAAAATGTTTCATCGCTGCAATAGAAATTCTTATCTATTAAGCAGTTACTCCTCATTCCCCTCTCCTCCAGCCCTGGTAACCTCTACTTTACCTTTTTTATTTTTTTGAGACAGCCTCACTCTGTCATGGAGGATGGAGTGCAGTGGCGCAGTCTGGGCTCACTGCAACCTCCGCCTCCCAGGTTCAAACGATCATCCTGCCTCAGCCTCCTGAGTAGCTGGGATTACAGGTGCCTGCCACCATACCCAGCTAATTTTTGTATTTTCTTTGTATTTTTAGTAGGGATGGGGTTTCACCATGTTGGCCAGGCTGGTCTTGAATTCCTGACCTTAGGTGATCTGCCCATCTTGGCCTCCCAAAATGCTGGGATTACAGGTGTAAGCCACCGCATCCGGCCGAATTTACTTTCTGTTTCTATGAATTTGCCTATTTTAGATATTTCATATAAATTGAATCATTCAGTATTTGTCCTTTTGTGCTTGGCTTATTTCTGTTAGAATAATGTTAGACCAGTATCTTTTGCCTGAGCTACTATAAAAATGTACTCAATAGTGGTTGTAAAAATAGAGAGGAAGGGATGATTTGGGGGAAGCATTATCAAAGGTATTTGTAGAATTCAATTGGACTTGAATTTTAAAAAAGACAATTCTAGGGTTTCTAGTTATTAAACAAGATAGGAAACATAAGGTGCTTAGTACCTAGATAAAGAGATTTAATTTGTCTAAAGCAAGAATAAGGCTGGGTGCAGTAGCTCACGCCTGTGATCCCAGCATTTTGGGAGGTCGAGGTAGGTGGATCACTTGAGGTCAGGAGTTCGAGACAAGCCTGGCTAACATGCTATGCTTATTTGTTTACATATTGTCTATGACTGCTTATGTGCTTAATGGTAGAGGTGAGTAGTTGCAGCAGAGACTGTATAGCCTAAAAAGCCTAAAATATTAACTCTGTGACCCTTTATGGAAAAAGTTTGCCAACCTCTACTCTTGATTGTGAATCAATGAAAATAAATATAAGGCACTATTTCCTGTCCTTAAGGAGCTTATATTCTAGTTGAGGAAAACTAGGGCAGAGAAAAGGTGCTTAGCAATTCTTAGTTAACTGATGTTTTATGTCAGAACAATTATTATATTTACAAGTATATATTTTACACACACACACACACACACACCCCCACACACACACCCCTACCTATCATGAAATGATTCCTTTTCCCATATAAAAAATTTAGAGAAACTAGTTCAAACTAGTTCATAATGACTTGAGTTAGAACACACGGAAATAGGAATGAATGAAATTGTTTATCTGAGGCTTTCTCAAAAAATAAGATGAGCTTAAAGCTTCCAGAAAGACTTATAACTTGTAATTTCTTTACCTTTTCACAATGCCAGAAACCATATACTTCATTGCCTTTCAGATGCGGTGGTGCTAGAATTTGTTATATTTTCCATGAGACTTTTGGGCGAACCTTAGAATCTGTTGATCCACTTGGTGGCCTTAACACTATTGATATTTTGACTGCCATTAGAAATGCTACTGTGAGTATGCTTAGCTTTTAGACTTTAAAAAAGTGAGGCTAAAGTTTTTCTTATCCACATACTATGTCTTTTTAAATTTAATTATAGTTTGTTATTTTGCTCTCATATTTGAAATTAGAAAGCATTTTTCATGAAAAATACCAAAAATATGACTTATTTTCTTAACTTTTGGGAAGAACTGAAATTACATATAGCTATAATAAGAGTTCTAAGTTTTATTTTTTCAGGGTCCTCGTCCTGCTTTGTTTGTGCCTGAAGTTTCTTTTGAGTTACTGGTCAAGCGGCAAATCAAACGTTTAGAAGAGCCCAGCCTCCGCTGTGTGGAACTGGTTCATGAGGAAATGCAAAGGATTATTCAGCACTGTAGCAATTACAGTACACAGGTAACTGAGAGAGAAATGTAACAGGTTTCACATAAACTAGAAAAAGACATGAAGTGGTGGTTTCATTGGGTGAAAGGAAATGAGTAAGATGGAATATAAGGTAAAAATCTGTAGTTCCCTTACCTGAAAGTGATTTGAAATAGTATTCTTTTTTCTTTTTTTTTTTTTTATTGTCAGGTGGTCGGTTAGCTCACCAACTGAGCTAACTGGCTGCCCGACTGAAATGGTATCCTTAAATATAGTCTCCAAATCTAATTCAGTATTTCTGTGATCATTAAGTGAAAGAAAATTACTGTGAGCCTCGCACGGTGGCTTATACATGTAGTCTTAGCTACTTGGGAGGCTAAGGTGGGAGGATGGCTTAGTGAGAATATGTCTTTTAAAAAAAAAATTGTTTTTCTTTCATCTGCCATTTATAGGAATTGTTACGATTTCCTAAGCTTCACGATGCCATAGTTGAAGTGGTGACTTGTCTTCTTCGTAAAAGATTGCCTGTTACAAATGAAATGGTGAGCTACTATATCATAGACCCTTGTAATTACTATTAGTAAAAATTTATATTTTTGCTTGGCTGCTTTTTAATGAGCATTATATGGTTACTTTAGAGTTTAGGCATAATGTTTTCCAGTGTATTGAGAGGAAAAAAGTTGAGTTTCCACCTCATTTCAAAGGAAAATTTTAAATAATTTTGGTATAAAGTGCATTTTTACTTTATATAATCATTGTTAGCCTGCAGGCATGGGTTTTCTTGAGAATGTATTTATGATTGAGGGTTATGAATAGCTTTGCTGTATTATGTAGTACCACTGATCTTAAGAGAAAATTAGTTCCATCTTTAGCCTCAGTAAACTGAGCCTTTATATACACTCTGAGATACATCAGAGTAATCTGGCCACTTCTGCAGTTTGCTTGTTATGACCTAATAACTCTAATTTCATAGTTGCTTGCTACTGTTCTGTGGGTTGCTGCTGTCCACACACACACACACACAAAATGCTAAAATTGGCAGAAATATGGGATAAGCATTTAAAATTGCTCTTATGCCTCTAATTGTTGGCTAGGTTTTTTTGTTTTGTTTTCTTTCTGATCACTAAAAATGCATTTGGGTCCTTGGCTCAGGATGGTGAGCCCCGTGGAGGTTTACTAAGAGTACAAAACCATCCTTGGAATGTCAGTGCTGCTGCTTGGTTGTTTCCTTAGTGAGGATAGCCCTCAGATTCTGATGTCTAAGACTGCCTTTAGCACAGAATCATTGGAACTTCATTTTAATGATCCTTTTCACCTTGTTCTGGGCTGATAAATGCTGTTCTGATACCTGAGATTTGTTAGGACAGGACATAGTAAAGGGCTTAAGTTTATCCTCTCTGTAAGACTTAGTGGCATGGTGGCTTATGCCTGCAATCCCAGCACTTTGGGAGGCCAAAGGCAGGTGGATCACCTGAAGGTTGGGAATTTGAGACCAGCCTGACTAATGTGGAGAAACCCCATCTACTAAAAATACAAAATTAGCTGGGCATGGTGGTGTGTGCCTGTAGTCCCAGCTACTCGGGAGGCTGAGGCAGGAGAATCGCTTGAACCCAGGAGGCAGGGATTGTGGCGAGCTGAGATCGTGCCACTGTACTCCGAACTGGGCAACAAGAGCGAAACTCTTTCTCAAAAAAAAAAAAAAGATTTAGCAGTTCTGTAGAGGTCTAGATAAATTAATCCCAGCTTTCCTTTTTTATTGTCCTCTTAGGATTTTGAACTACATATATTTTAAACTAGGTGCTTTATAGTTAAGGTTAATTAGTCACTACCTCAGGTCTTTAGATGTATCCTTTACCCAAATAAAGTTCAAATAAAGTTAACATCTTTAACTGATGTTTGGTTATGAACTTATGCTGTTAAAAATGAACTAAAAAAGTGATGTGGAATAGTGGATGATCTGAAGTTTCACTAGCAAAGTTGCATAAAGCCTGGGAATTTAGACTTGCATCAGGAAGATAACTGGTTTTCCCTAACAGTAAAATACTTGCAGTTACTTTAATGTTATTTTTCCCTCTTAGAAATGCAATTTTAGATGCCAAAATGTAAATAATTTTAAAGCTAGAGTAAATAATTATTTGGCCTAAGATTTATCAGTTGGAATATAATTATCAAGTAGTTATTTAGGCATATGTTTCCTGTACTTTTTCAGTATTGTCTGTTTCATAAGTTTTATATATAATTTCTCAAAGTAAAATATGGTTAATGTATTTTTGTATATAGCGTAACTTATTTTTTTCTAGGTCCATAACTTAGTGGCAATTGAATTGGCTTATATCAACACAAAACATCCAGACTTTGCTGATGCTTGTGGGCTAATGAATAATAATATAGAGGTAAATATAATTGTTATGTTTTTTCACAGATGGAAAAATCTGCTGTAACTCAGTTATATCAAACTTATTTAGCATGGCATAACTATAAAATAGACGTGTGCCACATTAGTGCCTGCTGCATGCCAGGAAGTAGGCCGAGGGAATTACATTGTTTTCTTAATTCTTAAAACCACCTGAAGGCATTATTACTTTCTGCTTATGAAATTGAAATTCAGAAAGAATCTGAGAATTCATTCATTTAGTGTGACTGGCTCTATTTTGGTAACTTGTAGTTTATACAGGGGAGGTGTGTACAACAAAGTGAGTGTTTAAAATTGTTTTCATTTGTCTCTGAAAGCTGTGTAGGAAACACTCAAGAATTACCCAACTTAGCATACATTTGGAAAAGCAAGAGTGCTTTTTTCACCACTAGTGGGTTGCTGCATTTCATGGCTCTTTTCTTTCCTTTTGATGTTAATGTAGCAAATTGAGTAAAAGCTCAGATGGAGCCAAGGCTGGTGGATAGAGCAATTTATCCAGAAGCCATTTGCTTCTCTGCCACTTTTCTCCAAAAATAGTACATTTTTCTGCTACTCCCTAATTCAGTAAGACCTCAGAGTCCCCTTCTATACCAAATTTCCTCTTCTGTATATGCATGGTGAGCAATGGCATTTGGAAACTGGAAGGGATCCTAGGTTACTGACTTCAACTCTGGTTAAAACACGGGGTAACCAGGCTCGGTGGCTCATGCCTGTAATCCTAGCACTTTGGGAGGCCGAGGCAGGTGGATCACCTGATGTCAGGAGTTCGAGACCAGCCTGGCCAACATGGTGAAACTCCATCTCTACCAAAAATACAAAAAATTAGCCGGGTGTGGTGGCAGGCGCCCGTAATCCCAGCGTCTTGTGGGGCTGAGGCAAGAGAATCACTTGAACTTGGGAGCGGGGGTTGCAGTGAGCTGAGATCGCGCCATTGCACTCCAGCCTGCGCAACAAGAGTGAAACTCTCCAAAACAGATGGGGAACTTGAGGCTTACAGACAGCAGTTATTCCTTTGGTGCTTATTTTGGAGGGCGCTATTATAGGAAACTAGCACCTTCTTCCCAACACTGATCTGGGAAACTAATTTTTGGTTACGTAGCTGGTGTGATTCCTGTTACCAGAAAAAATCCAAGACGTTGAGTAGGCACTTCAAAACACTCAGAAAGTAAGCTAGATAACAGTTATGTTAAAAATTAGCATGTAGACAGTTAAAGGATTTAGTTCTTTTTACATCAACACTAACATCATGGGCCACGCACCGTGGCCTGCAATCCCAGCACTTTGGGAGGCCAGGGCGGGCGGATCACGAGGTCGGATGATCAAGACCATCCTGGCCAATATGGTAAGACCGGTCTCTACTAAAAATACAAAAATTAGCTGGATGTGGTGGCGTGTGTTTCTAATCCCAGCTACTTAGAAGGCTGAGGCAGGAGAAACACTTAAACCAGGGAATCGGAGGTTGTAGTGAGCCAAGATCGCACCACAGCACTCCAGCCTGGTGACAGAGCAAGATTGTCTCAAAAGGAAACTAACATCATGAAAAACTTGTGTATGCCGTAGTTTTGTTATACTTATAAGGTCTTATGTGATATGATTTCAGATTAGTATTTTTCTACGAATGAATAGGCTTCTGGTTTTAATGACTGTGCCAAAGAACCTTATATGGATATTTTCATTTAAGTCATTTAATCTTTACCATAACCCTGAGGGCAGATAATGTCATTAACAGATTAGGACACTAGGGCTTCAGAAGAGTTGGTAAACTGTCCAGTTAGCAAAGCAGGTACACCAGGTCTGCTGGGGTCCAGGCCCAGCTCAGGTCACAACTGGTTAGTAACAGACGAGGGTGAGAATTCTGGATACTGTGCCTTTCCCTTTGTATCCCTGTTCAAAACATACATTTTAACATGCTAATTTTTTATTTTGAA
>NW_016107700.1:788410-796943 GCF_001604975.1 Cebus imitator
TCTCACTCTGTCACCCAGGCTGGAGTGCAGTGGCATGATCTCGGCTCACTGCAGCCTCCACCTCGTGGGTTCAAGCAATTCTCCTGCCTCAGCCTCCCAAGTAGCTGGGACTACAGGTGTGTGCCACCATGCCCGGTTAATTTTTGTATTTTTTAGTAGAGACAGGGTTTCACCGTCTTAGCCAGGATGGTCTTGATCTCCTGACCTAGTGATCCACCCGCCTTGGCCTCCCAAAGTGCTGGGATTACAGGCATGAGTCACTGCACCTGGCCAAAGATTGTTGATATCCATATTTTTATGTTATGTTTTTTATTACTGAATACCCTCCCATGAAAAAATAAAATTGGGTGAAATTTGTGTCAAAAAAAATATATATATCTTACATGTAAAACATCATTGAGGGCTGGGCACAGTGGCTCACGGCTGTAATCCCAGCACTTTGAAAGCCAAAGGCAGGCGGATCACCTGAGGTCAGGAGTTCAAGACTAGCTTGGCCAGTATGGTGAAACCTCATCTCTACTAAAAATACAAAAAATTAGCCAGGTGTGGTGGTGGGTGCCTGTAATCCCAGCTACTCAGGAGACTGAGGCAGGGAGAATTGCTCTAACCCGGGAGGCGGACGTTGCAATGAGCTGAGATCTTGCCACTGCAGTCTAGCTTGGGTTACAAAGTGAAACTCCACCTCAACAAAAACAAAACCAAAACCATAACAAAGCTTTTACAAAAACAAAACTATAATGTAGAAAGTATTATGTGAACATAATCAAACTTGCAAAAAAGTGTGTTAACTGTTAACTTATACTTTTTTTGCAAGTGTGATTGTGTTCATGTAATACTTTATACTTAAGAGCAATTTCGACTTTAACATAAATACTTTCTACTGTATTTGATGCAGACTGTGAGAGATCCATCATTAACACCTTTCAATATCAGCTTTCTATATCTTCATATTCTTTTTTCTTCAGACAGTCTTACTCTGTTGCCCAGGCTGGAGTGCAGTGGCGTGATCTCGGCTCACCGTAAACTCTGCCTCCTGGATTAAGCGATTCTCCTGCCTCAGCCTCCTGAGTAGCTGGGATTATAGGTGTGCACCACCACACCCAGCTTATTTTCGTATTTTTAGTAGAGACAGGGTTTCACCATTTTGGGGCTAGGCTGGTCTCGAACTCCTGAGCTCAAGTGATCTGTCCACCTTGGCCTCCCAAAGTGCTAGGATTACAGGTGTGAGCCACCGTGCCTAGCCAGTATCTTTATGATCTTGTGCCTATCTTGATGCTTGGATGTAGCAGATGCTTGGGACAATCGAATTTAAGTTTTTTTTTTAGCTTTGTACAAGTTACTTTGATAATATTAGCAAATTAGAATTGTGGGCAATTGACGAGTCTGTTAAATTAGCCATGTTATAGAAAGGACTATCAGTTGTCAACACTTTATTTTCTGGAGGTAGTTTAGGAACATTTTATAAGGATAACCTCAACCACAGATACTTCTTCAATGTATGTTTTATGTAGGGGAGTTGTTTGAATTTAACACAAAGGTGTTCAGGTAAGAGTGACTTTAAAAGGCTTTATGGAGTTTTCTGTGACTCTCTGCACTTCAAATTCCACATGGTATGTTGAAGGCTTATGTTCCAGATTTATGTGAGGACAGTTTATATCACTCTTTCTTAGTGGGAAAGGGGGAAAAGATGTCAGTCTGTTGCCCCTCATTTGAGAATCCCCAGTACAGAGAGCCACTGTTACTGACACTATATTGTATCCTTCAGGTGTGTGGGCAGAAAAAAAAAAGATTGAGAAGCATTGGGTTAAATGATTTCTTATTTATTTTAAAATATAATTATGGCATGAGTCCCAACAGTGAGAGGATGTATCTGTAAGTTACTCCACACTTTTCAATTAACACGAACATTTTTTAGTAGGCATATATCTCAGTACTCAAATAATCACTTTTGTTTTGCTTGATTTGTGTTTCTTAGGAACAGAGGAGAAACAGGCTAGCCAGAGAATTACCTTCAGCTGTATCACGAGACAAGGTAAAAAAAAAAAAAAAAAAAAAAATTTTTTTAATGCACATTCCCAATACCTAAAGATGGATTGATGAGCTCAGAATATTAATCAGTTCTAGGAGTAATTCTTTCTTCTTTTCCTCCCTTTAACACTCCATTGGAGCTAGAGTAAAGGCATACAAGTTTAAAATGGGCTTTGAGTGATTTAAAGATAATAGCATTTTGAATTCAGTGACACAAATGCTTACAAGTTTAAGTGGCTGGGCTTGGTGGCTCACGCCTATAATCCTAGCACTCTGGGAGGCCCAGGTGGGCGGATCACCTGAGGTTGGCAGTTGGAGACCAGGCTGACCAACATGGTGAAACCCTGTCTCTACTAAAACTACAAAATTAGCTGGGTGTAGTGGTACATTCCTGTAATCCCAGCTACTCGGGAGGCTGAGGCAGGAGAATTGCTTGAATTCAGGAGGCAGAGGTTGCGGTGAGCTGAGATCACACTATTGCACAACAGCCTGGGCAACGGGAGAAAAACTCTGTCTCAAAAAAAAAAAAATCAATTAAAAAAATTAGTAGGTTTAAGCATTTATTTAAGCATGAAGCTTTAAAAAAAAATTCAGTTAGTGATTTTATCAACTTTATAAACAGTTGAAATGACTTATGATAACAGGTTTTTTTTGGAAAAAATGCACACAGAACAGAGGTTTTAATTACTAGTAATACTTAAAATAGTTGTAATACTAATGTGTGTATAAAAATTTGTTACCTTGAATTCTTTGCCAGCAAATAATCTTATCAAATACGAAAAGTAAAAATGACGCTTTTTGATTTGGATTTTTCTTATGTATTCATCTGAAAGAAACTTTTAACAATGAAGGAAATAAGGCAGAATAAACAATTTTATCTCCCATGATTATTTTCATTTTTCATGTTATTTTACGATTTTGTTACAGAACGGAAAAATTCACATTTATAGAATGTTTCTGAATGCATTTTTGCATCCTTGATTTTTTTACCCCCTGCATTTTTTGCCTTTAGTCTTCTAAAGTTCCAAGTGCTTTGGCACCTGCCTCCCAGGAGCCCTCCCCTGCTGCTTCTGCTGAGGCTGATGGCAAGGTCTGTTCTGATTCTTAATCTAAGCCTGCATGCCTAGTTCTTTGGTGCAACATAATCTTCTGGAAACAATACAGTGAATAGAAGAATATTAATATGGGATACTGTGCTAAGGTCAGATCACTTCAGTCTAATATATATTTTAAAATTGTGTAACAATGCAATGCCTATTTTATATTGTTGACATCCTTTTGCTCGCAATATAGAAGATGCACACAGAAAAAGAAGTAATTTAACGAGGAAATTATCCTGCACTTTTTGAATTTCAACCCATTGGTATTTAAATTTTGCTTGTTAAATTGCATGTTTTAACATATCTTTTAACAGTCAATTCAGGACAGCAGAAGAGAAACTAAAAATGTGAGTCTCTTGCTTCAGAATGGAAATGTTGGTACCTTTGGTTCTCACTGAAACACTGTCTATAACACCATTAAAAAACCTGTTTGTGTAGTGCTCTCTCTCTTGTCTGTGCTATGTTCTTAATGTTCCTTTTATCCAACCTGTGGACGATGGCATTAGTTTTGACATTGTGTTAGTTAGTTACAATAATAGGCTTTCTCTCTGTTTTCTGTTACCTTCAATAACAGGTTTAAATTTAGTATTTTGGTAGGAAATAGATTGCAGAGATGGAATTGTATTTTTGGACATTTCCTCTTTAAAGATCTTGAGATCTGTTCAGTACTAATAGATAATCCTCTAATCTATTGCTTCTTTCTTATGTTTCCAATTAGTTTGCACTTGTTATGATATATATCGCTTCACATATGCTTCAGAAGCTTAAGCAAATCAAAAACAAGTGGGGACTGTGAGAGTTTGAGACTGTTTTCAATTCTTGACAATCATTTTAGATGAAAATTAAATAATGTATAAATTATTCAGAGTCATGCCTATTTCAAGATTTTCTGCCATTTAGCTCCTTTCCTTTCTTAAATGTCCATATTTAAATGTCTTATCTTCTCTCAGCCCACTGTGCTCACATATTAAGAGAACCATCTAAATCACTGCACAAGTTTTATTTCATTCATGACATCACACTGAATGTGCCCACTCTCTTTAAAATTTCATTTGGTATACCATTCATGTATAGTTAACATTTAAAATTCTAATTCCTCATTTTTAAGTTAATGTGTAATATACTACTTATATTTAAATATAGTTCACCTTAACTGACATACTAAATACAGATTTTAGCAAATATTTTGATTCAGAATGATACCCCAAACTACCATTTTTCTAACAGTGGTGAAGGAAATAATGCCATAATGCTCTATTAAATTTATGTAATCCATTTTTAGATTGTAAGATCTTAAAGAATACCTAAAAAAACCCTCTCAAATGTTGATGAATTATGTTTTTCCATTATAAGCAGTCATTTTTGTTTTTTAGAAGTCAAGACTAATTTTACAGAAAACAAGGTGCAAAAGCACTTGTGATTAATGGTAGCACTAGATTTCTTGCAGCAAATCCTTAAGAGTGCAGATGTTGAAGGGACTTCCGTTGTGTTTGTCAGATTCCACCTTTGAAACAACTTATAGTGACTGTCAGCCTAGGAATAACAAATGTCTTGCTATTAAAGAGTTCTTATACCTTATGGCATTTTTGTTGACTACTAGGAATGTAAATTGACTTGAGAAATATATAAACTCTTAAGTTCAGAGACATAATAAATTTATAGAATTTTAGGGAGAGAGTTTAACAGTGTTTATGATTACTTAAGAAATTAAACTCAATGGCAGTTCTTTGTGCTTTTAATGAGTAGTTTTGTTTTTAAGGGCAGCTTATACTTCTTTTTACAATTTAGTGTTTGAAGGGTGGGAGAAGAGGAACAGTTTTGAAAAGTTAGCGAATGATAAAAGAAAAAGGGAATTAAATAGAACATAAATTGGCTAATGCCTTGCAAACAACTTACAGTAGAACCTCTTACTTTAGATAGCTCAGGGTTCCAGTTATACATGCCACCTACCATCTCCTTCTCACCCCATTATCTGTCTGCATAGATTAAAGTTGGTATAGGTTTTGGAACATGTTTTTTCAGGTTGCATCTGGAGGTGGTGGGGTTGGAGATGGTGTTCAAGAACCAACAACAGGCAACTGGAGAGGAATGCTGAAAACTTCAAAAGCTGAAGAGTTATTAGCAGAAGAAAAATCAAAACCCATTCCAATTATGCCAGCCAGTCCACAGAAAGGTCATGCTGTGAATCTGCTGGATGTGGTAAGCCGTGACAATTTGGTTTAGGTCTAATAGGATAACCATGTTAGTAGGAAAACAATTAGACAAAAAGAACTAAAAGTCTCAAAACTTAGTAACTTTCAGATGTTAAATGCTGGCATTTCAAAGTGTCATTAAAGTAATATTCTTCCCCCTCATCCCCACTTAGCCAGTTCCTGTTGCACGAAAACTATCTGCTCGGGAACAGCGAGACTGTGAGGTTATTGAACGACTCATCAAATCATATTTTCTCATTGTCAGAAAGAATATTCAAGACAGGTTAGTATTAATATAAATCACAGGCTTTAATACTGCTGGATGATTCTGTGATTTGTTTTGAAAAATACATGTATTTTAAAAAATTTTAGGTTAGTTTTTATTCTAAATTAAGTGGATTCTCTGATAGTCCTTGGGTAACTTGTAGTAAGACTTGAGTTTAACATAGAATGACTAGGACCTCATGTATCAGCTAGAAAAAGCTATTAAAAACGAGAGATTCTTTTGTTCTGTTTGGCTGCCACATTTTGAGTCATTTAAGAAAAATTTTTTTTTCCAAATTTTAATTTAATAGTTTAATTATTTTGGCTAGTAACACTGACTTGCCTTTTTTTTTTTTTTTAGACAGAGTCTCGCTCTGTCACTGGGCTGGAGTGCAGTGGCACGATCTCACTTCATGGCAACCTCCGCCTCACAGGTTCAAGCAATTCTTTTCCATCAGCCCCTGAGTAGCTGGGATTACAGGCGCGCAACACCACCCCCAGCTAATTTTTTCTATTTTTAGTAGAGATGGAGTTTCACCATGTTGGCCAGAATGGTCTCGAACTCCCGACCTCAGGTGATCCACCCGCCTCGGCCTCCCAAAGTGCTGGGATCACAGGCGTGAGCCACTATACCTGGCCTTGCTTTTGTTTTTTAAAGATATAATTCATACACCACAAAGTCCACCCTCTTTTAAGTGTAGTTTGCAGTGATTTTTATTATATATCACAAAGCTGTGCAATGCTCACCACTATGTGGTCTTAACCACTATGTGGTATTTGTAATATTTGCATTACTTCTTAAAGAAGCCCTGTACTCAACTGCAGGGGCTTCCCATTTTGCTCCCTCCTATATCTGGCAACCAATAACCTATGGTCTCTCTGGATTTGCCTCTTTGGGATATTTCATATACTAATATGTCTAATACTCGTATAAGACTAATATTCATATAGTCTTTGTACCTAGCTTCTTTCACTTAGTATGTGTGTGTTTTGGAAATGGAGTCTCGCTTTGTCACCCAGGCTGGAGTGATCTTGGCTCACTGCAACCTCTGCCTCCTGGGTTCCAGCAATTCTCCTGCCTTTGCCTCCCACCACCATGCCCAGCTAATTTTTGTATTTTTAGTAGAGATAGGGTTTCACCATATTGGTCAGGTTGGTCTTGAACTCCTGACCTTGTGATCTGCCTGCCTCCCAAAGTGCTGGGATTACAGCTGTGAGCCACCGCACTTGGCTCACTGAATGTTTTTAAGCCACATCCATATCGTAGCATTGAATCAGTATAGTCATGTGCCATGTAATGTTTTAGTCAACAGACCACGTATTTGAATGTGTTCCCTTTAGATTATGCTACCATATTTTTTCTGTAATTTTCTATGTTTAGATACGTACTTACCATTATGTTACAGTTCCCTACAGTATTCAATACAGTAACATACTGTACATGTTTGTAGCCTAGGAGCAATAGGCTATCCTATCTACCTTAGGTGTGTTGTAGGCTGTAGCATCTGTAATTGTGTAAGCACACTCTTTGATGTTCACATAATGAAATCATCTAATAATGCATTTCTCAGAACATATCCATGTTATTAAGTGATGTATCTTTTTATGTCTGAATAAGATATATGGATATGTGATACTGTGTTTATCCATTCATCAGCCGATAGATGTTTAGGTTTTTCTCACTTGTTGGCTATTATGAATAATGGTTTTTCTTTTTTTTTGAGATGGAGTCTTGCTCTGTTGCCCAGGCTGGAGTGCAGTGGTGCTATCTCAGCTCACTGCACGTTCCACCTCCCAGGTTCAAGCAATTCTCTATCTCAGCCTCCCAAGTAGCTGGGATTACAGGCACCCACCATCACGCCCGACTATTTTTTGTTTTTTTGTATTTTCAGTAGAGACAAGGTTTTACCACGTTGGCTAGGCTGGTCTTGAACTCCTAACCTGATGATCCACCCACCTGGGCCTCCCAAAGTGCTGGGATTACAGGCGTGAGCCACCATGCCCAACCTGAATAAAGCTTATCAAAGAGTTTTGAAATAAGGATGATGAAAAGAAGGTAAAATATTGAGGACTGTTGCTTTTCCTTTTGAGACAGAGTAAGACTGTCACCCAGGGTTGAGTGCAGTTCTTGGCTCACTGCAATCTCTGCCTCCTGGGTTCAAGTGATTCTCGTATCTCAGTCTCCTGAGTAGCTGGGATCACAGGCATGTGCCACCATGCCCAGCTAATTTTTGTATTTTTAGTGCAGATGGGGTTTCACCATGTTGGCCAGGGTGGTCTCAAACTAAATTCTTGGCCTTAAGCAGTCCACCTCCCTTAGCCTCTGAAAGTGCTGGGATTACAGGCATTAGCCAGTGAACTGTTGCTTATAATTAAGCAAAAATCTAAAGGGCAATTATGCCATTAATGAAATATCCAAAGTAGTACAGTGTTCTTATTTCCTAAGCCCAAATTATTAAAAGTAGAATTTTGGCTAAAATTCCATAATTCGGCTTTGTTTTGCAGTGTGCCAAAGGCAGTAATGCATTTTTTGGTTAATCATGTGAAAGACACTCTTCAGAGTGAGCTAGTAGGCCAGCTGTATAAATCATCCTTATTGGATGATCTTCTGACTGAATCTGAGGACATGGCACAGCGCAGGAAAGAAGCGGCTGATATGCTAAAGGTACTGTGAAACTTTTGAATTTTTATACTTGGGCAGTAGACAGAAACAGTTTTAAATGCAGTTTTGATTCTTGGATATTTATATATATATACACACACACACACATGTATATATATACATATGTATGTGTATATACGTATATACATATACTGTATATGTGTGTATATACGTATATACATATACTGTATATGTATATGCGTATATACGTATATACACATACAGTATAGGTATATATACACATATGTACATATATACATATATATATAGTCTTTATATTCTAGCTT
>NW_016107700.1:797513-803357 GCF_001604975.1 Cebus imitator
TGTATATGCGTATATACGTATATACACATACAGTATAGGTATATATACACATATGTACATATATACATATATATATAGTCTTTATATTCTAGCTTGGTTTGGTACTTGATTAGATTCTAATTCCAGAGACCATATTGGTTAATACAAACTGGTTATATAAACCTACCACATATACATTGGAAAAATTACCCTGCATAATTCTGATTAATTTCATAACTTTATAATAAGCATTTAAAATTTTTATTTCCTTTAATGCAGGCATTACAAGGAGCCAGTCAAATTATTGCTGAAATCCGAGAGACTCATCTTTGGTGAAGAGAACTGTGTAATACTCAGCCTTTGTTGACTCAAAAACTTGCTAGTTACTGCCTGAGTAGAATTTTATTTATGAACTCCTGTGCACTGCAATGGTATGACTCTGCTCATGTGAAGACTGGCTGTAAACTGAAAAGTGTATTCCATATTGCAGAACAAATCGCACATTTAATCCAAATAATAAATGGCTGTTTCTAAAGTTTCCCAGTATATATAAAATACATCAACTCTGTCTTGTGACAGTTTCATTGGAACTTAAAAAGAACTGTTAATGTTTTAGTTGTACAAAGCAGTTTGCCTGTGGATAAGATGACCTGTGTAATCTTTGTTAGTAATCTTAAAGCTGCTGCCATAGTCCTCTAAGAAGAAAGCACCAAGACAACATTTCATATGACTATAATGCATGTACTATATAAACTGAGCTGGCTTTGAAAGATGTGAGTTGGCAAGTTCCTCACATAGAGTCATTGTATTCCACCTGTCCTTCAATTTAGTTTTTCTGAGCTTCTCTGCAGACTTTGATGTGTTTTTAAGAATGCTGAATGCACAAAAGGATCTGTGACACCGACATGGATGTGGTGTGCATACTGTGTAGTTACATAGCCCTTCCAATTCTGGGTCCATTTGCCCTAGCATATTAAAAATTAAAATATGCTTTGATTCATACTTAAAACTGTAAGCATGAATGCCTACATTAATTCCTACATTAAAAACAACAGCCATCTACCCTTGATGATCTAGTAAGAGTTGGTAATGACGGCCAGTTCCTTTTAGTTTTAGACAATTCAGTGATGACCTAAATCTCCCTTAACTTGCAAATACAGTAGTAGTAACAAAGGTACATCTTTAAAATGGAGCTCTTACACCAGCCTCTAAGATTCACTTTGAGGTGGGACTTAAAACCAATATACTGTATGTGTATGCTGGTAATAGCTATTTTTGTTTTACAGCATACAAACAAAATATATGCCAACAAAATAGAATAGTATGAAAGTACTTGAGGAGTTTTGTTATTGAAAGAAAAACACCCAGATAGACAAACTCCTTAAGACTTACTTACAGACTTAAACTGCATTTATGGGGTAGTGATGAGGTTTAGAACATGTAATTCCCCAGGTGATTCTTGGTATAAACTACATTATAAATTTTAAGATAGATATACCTCACATCTAGCCCCATCACTAACAGACAACACATTTATATTATAAACATTAAAAATTTTTTTTCAGTTTATGACCAGATATTTATGAAGGACTATTGGCAGGGAAAATATGAATGTTAACTTTGCTTACTGCACCAATATACTAAGGAACAACAGGCTCTGATCTCAAACATTAAAAACCCTGTATCAGCCTGATATGATATGGCACTATCTTGAATCTGTTACTAGTACCATCTTGACAGGATACATGCTCCCAAAACTTTTGTTACCACACTTAAAAATCACTCTGCTGTCATTAGGCATCGGTTTCAAAATTATAACCATACATGATTTACTTTTTCCAGATAATTAGTATTTTGAATTCATAAGGGAAAAAAACCCAAAAAACTTATGATGCACTTTTCTCTAGCACATCAGATTTCAAACTGAAAATTAAAGACATGCTATGGTAATGCACTTGCTAGTACTACACATTTTGTACAACAAAAAACAGAGGCAAGAAACTTAATGGAAAGAGAAAAAACGTTCTTTTGTTGGCCCTTAAACTGAGTCAAGTTCTGAAATGTAGAGATGATCTCTAACATTTATAACAGATACCTGTATGTTCTTGCTGTGTAAATAAAATTGCTGGTATGAAATGACAAAGTTTGTCAAAAAAATTCTTAAGTTTTCTCCCAGAGAAAGGGAGAAAAGGAGCTTTTTAATACCTAAATCTACTTTAAAACAACCGTATAGAGTACTAAACGTTTTATGACTTTTCCTACCAGATTCTGACAGTTCACCAAGGTATTATTACATCGCCATTTTTGCGTATGAAGACAGTGACTTGCTCCAAGTAATCCAGGTAGTAAATGGCTAGAATTTGAACACTAAAGCCATGCTCTGCAGCCTGTAAGATTTTCAAAAGAAATCTGATTAATCATTTCATATGTGATTCACTTGATCCTCAGGGCAACAGGGAGGCCACTGCTTTTTTTCAGATATGGAAATAGTTCTGGAGAATTAATTTGCCTCATGTTTGCAGAGCTGAACTCAGTCTTGATTCCAAATCCTTTAGGTTTGACCTGAAAACTTTCCTTACCTGAATACTTTGATAGTCTCACATGAGTGCGTATTTTATTTTGGGGGGGATTATTTTTAAATTTACCTCTAGTTGCAATCTGTGTGGGGCAGAAGTGGAAATTTAAAACTAATTTAAGTTCCTAAATTTGTAAAACATTGCTACCTTAGGAATCCACTGACAAAACATGGCTTAATGAGAATGAAATGATACTGGAACACAGGCAAGGAACTAAAAAACTGAATTAGAAACTTCCTGAAAAGTCACATACTAATTGTTATACTATTCCTTGTAAAAAAAAAAAAAAAAAACTACTTCTTACTGTAATTTCTCAAAGCAACCATGTCCTCATCTAACTTTTCTCCTTTTCAAAATGAACATTTGCTCCCTCAACTACAAAATATATATATATATATATCAAATTTCTAATCAGTTTCTAATACTAGTTTTCCCATTTCTAATGTGGACACCAGAGGCACTGTTGATTTTATAAACAACTATATAACATTAGTGAGATCGGTGTGCCACACCTGATACAAAAACACACAATTTTTTTTTTTGAGACAGTCTTACTACTCACTCCGTCTCCCAGGCTGGAGTGCAGTGGCACAGTCTTGACTCACTGCAACCTCCATGTCCCAGGTTTGAGTGATTCTCATGCGTCAGCCTCTCTAGTAGCTGGGGGTTACAGGCACTTGCCACCAGGCCTAGCTAATTTTTATATTCTCAGTAGAGACAGGGTTTTGCCCTGTTGGTCAAGCCAGTCTCAAACTCCTAGCCTCAAGTGATTTGCCCATCTTGGCCCCCTGCAGTACTGGGGTTTCAGGTGTGAGCCACCGAGCCCAGCCTCACAATTCCTTACACTACCTCTTTTCATTGTTCTTCATCACCACAAAAAGGAGAATGGGAAGGGTAGGATAGGAAAGCTGGCATCTCTATCTCTTCTCAAGTATAATTTTAAAAGGAGATTAACCCTGAAAATCATGGTTTTCTATGGTAATCAAGATTTGTACATCAGAAAATAAAACATCCCATCACTAAACAAATACCTTATTTATTAACCAGCCCATAAAAATCAAATGAAGTTACTCACACTGAGTCCTAGTGTATACTCCATTCTGTTTTTCTGATTTGCATAAGCAAAGATCTAAGTTTTGGGGCCAACCCTTCAGAGGTCTTGAGAATAAATGATGGGTAAGTACTTGAATAACCAGAAGGATTTTTCATCATAACTGAAGCCATTTTATAATGTAGAAATTTCTTTTTCCTATTTTAAGTAAGGAAAGTCCATTCTTGAGAATGTGTTGTCCAACAATTAAAACGCTCTCAGGATTTGTTACTTGTTGGTGATTTATGCTGACTCCGCCTTCTGTTATCATTCGATACCTAAAAAATAGAAACGTTTAGTAAGTAGAGAGATCCAATGACTGTTGATCTGTCCCCCCAAAAAGACTATTTCACTTACATTTCAGAGGCTCTTCAATTGAGAACATTTGGCAGTGGACTGTTGTTACCTTCATGTTCACTCTATTAATAGATTCTCCCTCCCTTTAATGCTCTTTGTGTTTTTTTTTTTTTTTTTAACACAGTCTTACTCTGTAGCCTAGGCTGGCATGACCTTGGCTCACTACAATCTCCACCTCCTGGGTTCTAAGTGATTCTCCTGCCTCAGCCTCCAGAGTAGCTGGGATTATAGATGCATGCCACCACACCCGGCTGATTTTATATTTTTAGCAGAGATGGGGTTTTGCCATGTTGGCCGCGCTGGTCTCAAACTCCTAACCTCAGGTGATTCACCCACCTCCCCTTCCCAAAGTGCTGGGATTACAGGCATGAGCCACCATGCCCAGCCTCCTTTATGCCTTGCATCTGCTATTTCAAAGGCATAGTTAGCTTTTGCTATTCAGTTAGTAATGGCTTTAAAAATGAAGTGAAAAGGAATAATGGAGAATACCTCCCCCCCCACCAACTTGGGGGAAAAAAAAGAAAATCACAGAAAAGAAACTTACAAAAGAGAACAGTGCTGCTTTCAGTAAACTATCCATAAGACACAAGCCACAACTATAGTGGTATCTACAGAAATCTTTAGGAAATTTGCTTATGAAACTGGAAAATCCTTGCAAATTATATTGAGACTATGCAATTAATAGCAAATTGTTAAAATGAAAAATTTTCTTAGATTGGCTGGTTTCAGAAATGGAAGATCTGTAGCTGATCTAATAAATTTGGGATTACTAACCAAAATTTTTGATAGCATATATAAGGTTAAATAAGTTTCACTGGAGTTATTTATCATCCAATGCATTCACTAAACATTTACAGAGCTCTTTCTACGTGCTAAATATAAACGGTACTGCAATCTAGCAGAGAGAGAAAGACAAATGAACAATGAAAACACACTGTGATTAACGCTATAAAGACCGAGGAGAAGTTGTTCTAGGAGCACACTGGTTAGGTAAGGGCTGAAAATTTCTCTGAAAAAAGATACTTTAATTGGGAGTGAAGCTACCTTGACAATCAGGACTCGGAAACATGGGAACAGCTAGAAAGAGGTGAGATCTGAGAAGAGGGCTACAGCATGACTAGATTTGTGAGAAATCCTGAAGAAAGATAAATGGTGATTTTCTCTCATCTGAATGTGTTACCAAATAAAATTAAGAAACTATGTGGTTTAAAAAATATTTTCATAACTTTTTGGGTAGAGACAGAGTCTCACTACATTCTTGCCCACAAAGATCTCGAACTCCTGGCCCCAAGCAATCCTCCCGTCCCTGCCCCCCAAAGTGTTGGGATTACAGGTGTGAGCCACCACACCTGGCCATGGACATGGTTTTATAAAATTCAACAGTAAAAGATTTTCTGGGGGATGGATCCAAGATGGCCGATTCGGAGCAGCTCAGGATTGCAGCTCCCAGTGAAAGCGCGGAGGGTGAGCGGACGCCGCAT
Organism: Cebus imitator; assembly: GCF_001604975.1. Taxonomy (NCBI): domain Eukaryota; kingdom Metazoa; phylum Chordata; class Mammalia; order Primates; family Cebidae; genus Cebus; species Cebus imitator. The sequence goes on from NW_016107700.1 coordinate 802,997, forward strand.
TTCCAGACAGATTTTTATTGCCCACAGACCAGGAGATTCCCAGACAGAGGAGCCCCTTTTGGCCGGCGCGGCTGTTTTGGCCAGCGCGTTGGTTCTCTGCACAAAATACACGAGTCCGGGTGCCAATTTAGCTGGCGATTGGAGCTTCTGGGAGACAGAGTCGCCCGTTCAACTGATAAAAAAGGGGACTGAAACAGGGAGCCAGGCCAGGAGATTCCTGGGCAAAAAAGTGCCATGAATCTCCGTGGCTGTTTCAGCCAGTGCAGTGGGTCGCCACACGGGAAATCACACAGATCCTGGTGCCTTTTCAACAGGCGACTGAAACACCTGGGAGACAGAGTCGCCTGTTCAACTTAAAAAA
>NW_016107700.1:812002-813068 GCF_001604975.1 Cebus imitator
AAGTAAATCACTCCTCAGCAAATGCAAAAGAACAGAAATCATAACAAAGTCTCTCAGACCACAGTACAATCAAGTTAGAAATCAGAATTCAGAAATGAACTCATAACTGCACAGCTTCATGGAAACTGAGAAACTGGCTCTTGAATGTGGACAAGATAAACAATGAAATAACGGCAGAAATAAAGACGTTCTTCGAAACCAACGAGAACAAAGACACAACGTGCCAGAATCTCTGGTACACATTTAAAGCAGTGTCTAGAGGAAAATATATAGCAATAAATGCCCACATGAGAAGCAAGGAGAGATCAAAAATTGAAACTCTATCATCAAAATTGAAAGAGCTAGAGGAGGAAGATAAAAAAACCTCAAAACCTGGCAGAAGACAAAAAATAACTAAGATCAGAGCAGAACTTAAGGAGATAGAGACACAAAAAAACCCTTCAAAAAACCAATAAATCCAGGAGCTGGTTTTTTGAAAAGATCAACAAAATAGACAGGCCACTAGCCAGATTAATAAAAAAGAAAAGAGAGAATAACCAAATAGATGCAATAAAAAACGATAAAGGGGATATCACCACAGATTCCACAGAAATTCAAACCATCATCAGAGATTATTACAAACAACTCTATGCACATCAACTAGTAAACCTGGAAGAAATGGATAAATTCCTGGACACTTGCCTCCTCCCAAGCCTAAACCAGGAAGAAGTCGAAACCCTAAATAGACCAATAACAAGGTCTGAAGTTGAGGTAGCAATTAAGAGCATACCACCCCAAAAAAACCCAGGTCCAGATGGGTTCACAGCTGAATTCTACCAGACATACAAAGAGGAGTTGGTACCATTTCTTCTGAAACAATTCCAAATAATCCAAAAAGAGGGAATCTTTCCTAAATCATTTTATTAGACCAACATCATCCTGATATCAAACCCGGCAGACTCAACAAGAAAAGAAAACTTCAGGCCAATATCCATGATGAACATAGATGCAAAAATCTTCAATAAAATACTGGCAAGCCGATGGCAACGGCACATCAAAAAGCTTATCCACCATGATCAAGTAGGCT
>NW_016107700.1:814923-821099 GCF_001604975.1 Cebus imitator
ATAAGGACACGTGCACACGAATGTTCACTGCAGCACAGTTTACAATAGCAAAGACCTGGAACCAACCCAAATGCCCATCGATGATAGATTAGACAGGGAAAATGTGGCACATATACACCATGGAATATTATGCAGCCATCAAAAAACAATGAGTTCATGTCCTTTGTAGGAACATGGATGAACCTGGAAACCATCATTCTTAGCAAACTGACACAAGAACAGAAAATAAAACACCGCATGTTCTCACTCATAGGCGGGTGTTGAACAACGAGAACACATGGACACAGGGAGGGGAGCACTACACACTGGGGTCGGAGGGAAATAGGGGAGGGACAGTGGGGGGTGGGGAGTTGGGGAGAGACAGCATGGGGAGAAATGCCAGATATATAGGTGATGGGGAGAAATGCAGCAAATCACACTGCCACGTGTGTACCTATGCAACAATCTTGCACGTTCTTCACATGTACCCCCAAACCTAAAATGCAATTAAAAAAAAAGGTCTTAAAAAAAAAAGATTTTCCACTTAAGGACAGATTCCTTTTTTCTAGGAAGTATTATTTTAGACTGCTAGTTTCCAGATCATGTTCTATGTTTTGTTTAAATGCACCAACGCTATAAAAATATATAATCAGCATTACTTAAAACCCTGGCTAAATCAGATGTGGTATCCAGCAGTGGTAAAGCTTCCAGTATTGGCCAATACACTGTGGTAAAGTTCAGAAGAAAATAAAATCTACTTTCACAGTGAGGAAAGTTCTTTGTCTCAGTGGTTATATTAGGGAAGTATATGACACCATCCTCAAATTCACTGTGTATTAAACCAGCAGATGAGGGAATCACTAAGGTGGAATGGCAGGTGATGCAAAGGGAGATAATGGGTGTTTTTATTTATTTATTTTTTTGAGACGGAGTCTTGCTCTGTCACCAGGCTGGAGTAGAGTGGCATGATCTCGGCTCACTGCAGCCTCCACCTCTAGGGTTCAAGTGACTCCCCTGCCTCAGCCTCCTGAGTAGCTCGGACTACAGGCACGTGTCACCACACCTTATTATTATTATTATTTTTTGTATTTTAGTATAGACAGGGTTTCACCCTGTTGGCCAGGATAATCTCGATTTCCTGACCTCATGATCCGCCCACCTAGTGCTGGGAATACAGGCATGAGCCACTGCGTCCAGCCAATAACGGGTGCTTTCTTTAGGCAGAAGAGTCTAGGACTCTTTAGGACAGAGGCAAATAATCCAAGAAAATTGAAAGAGAACAGCAACCATAATGTAACAAATGTCATTCATAATCATTGCCACGGGCTGATAACCATTTGACTTATGGGTGAACTCCTGTAAAAGAGGCACCTGGGGATTTCTGGCTACCGAGCACTTTTCCTTCCACCTTGATGTTCATTTTAAAATGGGTAAGCATCAATTATAGGCTGAATGGTTTTTTGTGGAACACCTTATTTATCCCTTAATACCTCATAACTGAGGAATTAAAATATTCTATTCAATTCCTGAATAGAAAAATGCAATTCTCAAGGGGATTATTATATAGTTTACAATAGTCTTACAAAGTTACTAGGTTGGTACAAAAGTACTTGAGGTTTTAGCCATTATATGCTCATTTCATTTTCAGAAATTCAACTACTACTGTAGATAGTTTAGGTGACCTTTTCCATTTCTGAAAATAAAGAGGATACAGACTGAGTATGAGAGGGGCTGTGTTAATCTGTCTACATACAGCCTCCGTTTCTGCGACCCTCTAAAATTGTGACCATATCCCTAAGCCGTACGCTGATGCCAGTGTATTTACTAAACGTGTCCCTCAAATGCACTTTTGCAGTGTTGGAGGAAAGACTGACTGGGTTATACTTAACAAGAAACTACAGGAGTATTGCAGTTTTACAGAAAGTGTAAGGTATTTTCAACAATAAGTACTCTCAGGTTATACTTTATTCTTGGACTAATCTAACCCCTTTAAGGAGGAGATGCCACTAAAGCATGATCAGGCAAACAACCTCTCTGGGAACACATGCTGTGAACTGCAACATTTAATGGTGAATTAAGTGTAAATCTAAAAGTTAAATAATCTTACCCTCGGGGACCATCTGGAATGGCATTTGCTTTGCGGCAGGTATCTAGAACACTTGTTCCAGGATCAAGAACTAATTCAGAAAATGGAGCTTCTTTAAACAACTCTTTTAACTCTTGATCAGACATGTCCTCCAGTGCATCTATGCTACTGTGATAAAGGGCTTGTGTACATCTGAAAAAAACATTTTAAGAGCCATATCAGGTAACTGCTTATTCAAATACAGGTTCTAATACCCATTAACCAATTACAGAGTGTCCAAGTTCTAGACTATAAGCTTTTAAAACATCTATCTGGTATGATTCATAAACTTAATTCAAGGTAATCCTTCTTTCCAATAAACAGGCTATCTTAAATCACTAAGTCAAATACTGACAATGCTTGTCAGTGATAAATGACAAGACAACCCTAAAACAGCATACCTCCTACTTTCCTCATGTCCAGCCATTAAATAACCATCAAGTGTTAATTATTCTAAATAACTACCTTTTAGCAGAGTCCAGTCCTTCTCGTCCATGAACAAGCTTTGTTACTTCTGCTGCCAGTCGTTTCTGAGGACCCCGCCATTCTGGCTCTTTGACATGCAGCTGCATGATATGATCAATTTCTGGAAGGGGCAGAAAAGTGAACAGCTTCAGGTACCTTCGGGAAAAAAAAATAAAGTGTAACACTTATATCACACACCTAATTTTTATCTCCAGCTCCCTTACCCTTTCAGGTTATCCTTATTTTTAAATATGAAACACACATGCAGAAATGTACTGAACATAGCAGGCCCTATGCACACTTCACCCAGATTTAAGATGTTACTATTCTGGCATTTTTGTTTTCAATTTATTAATTATTTTTTTGAGATAGGGTCTTGCTGTTGCCCAGGCTGGAGTGCAGTGGCATGATCATGGCACACTGCAACCTCAAACTCCTGGGCTCAAGCAATTCTACCACCTCAGCCTCTTGAGTAGCCGGGACCACCGGCTTGTGCCACCATGCCTGGCTAATTTTGTAATTTTTTGGTAAAGATAGGGTTTCCCATGTTGCCCAGGCTGGTCTCAAACTCCTGTGCTCAAGCGATCCTCTTGTCTCAGCCTCCCAAAGTGTATGGGGTTACAGGCATGAGCCACCACACCCAGCCTCAACTTTCCTTTTTAAAAGGAACAAAATAGGCATAGATGAAGGCCCCAGTCCAATTGCATTCCCTTCCTTGCCACCAGAGATAACCATAAATCTAAGTTTACGTGCTGCATTCCTTCTCAAGCATGTTTTTATACTTTTATATGCATGTGGCCATAAAAAAAAAGTACTGTGTAATTTAAAAACTGTAAATCATCATGCTTTGCATAATGGTTTCTGTCAATGACGGACTGCATACACCAGCAGTCCTCAACCTTTTAGGCACCAGGGGATGGTGGGGAGGGGAGGTGGTTTCAGAATGAAACTGTTTGCCCTCAGATCATCAGGCATTAGTTAGATCCTCATAAGGAGTGTGCAACCTAGATCTCCTGCATGTGCAGTTCACAATAGGGTTGGTGCTCCTACGAGAATCTAATGCCGCTGCTGATCTGACTGGGGATGACCCAGGTGGTAATGCTCTCTCGTCTGTCACTTGGCTCCTGCTGTGCAGCCCTGTTCCTAACAGGCCACGAACTGGTACCATCCAACAGTGGTCCAGGAGATTATAATACCATATTTTATTGTACCTTTTCTATGTTTACATATACAAATACCCTCGCATTAACACTGCCTCCAGTATTTAGTGCAGTAATGTGCTGTACACATTTGTACCCTAGGAGCAATAGGGTACACTGTATAGCTTAGGTGTGTAGTAGGCTATGCCATCTATGTTTGCGTAGAGACACTCTATGATATTTGCAATGATCAAATCACCTAACAATGCATTCCTGAGAATGTATCCCTATTGTTAAGCGGTACGTGACTATAATATCATCCTATATGTATTCTCTTTTTTAACCTTTGGAAAAAAATACATAACACACAAAGATACAGCTTAATGAATCATAAAACTTCTATGTAACAATCACCATGGTTAAGAAATACAGTATTGGCTGGGTGTGGTGGCTCATGCCTGTAATCCCAACACTTTGGGATGCCGAGGCGGGCAGATCACGAGGTCAGAAGTTCAAAACCAGACTGACCAAAATGGTGAAGCCCCGTCTCTACTAAAAACACAAAAATTAGCTGGGCATGGTGGCGTGCACCTGTAATCCCAGCTACCTGGGAGGCTGAGGGAGAAGAATCGCTTGAATCTGGAAGGTAGAGGTTGTAGTGAGCCGAGATTGCACCCGCTGCACTCCAACCTGGGTGACAGAGTGAGACTGTGCCTCAAAAAAAAAAAAAAAAAAAAAAAAAAAAGAAATAAATACAGTATTGCCCCTACCCAAGAACAAGCAAACGTATCACACAACCTTCCAAGTTAATCACTATTTTGCCTTTCATAGTAATCACTTCCTTGTTTTTCTTGATACCTTTAACAATCTCAGTATGCCTCCCTTAAGAGCATCAGTTAATTCTGCCTGTCTTTAAGACTTTATATAAAAGGAATCATACAGAATTTATTGTCTGGCGCAGTATGTTTAGGATATTCATCCATGAAGCTGCATGTACAGCATTCCATGCTATGAATATCCTACAATGTGTTTACTTACAACTGCGGACTTCTGTGCTGTTTCTACTTTTAGACAATTGCTATTAATGCTGCTCTGAATAGCCTCATATACCTCTCCTGGTGCACATGTGCATTAATTTCTATTGGGAACATGCCCAGAAGAGGAACTGGTGGATCACAGGGTACGTGCATATTTAGCTTTAGTAGGTACTGCCAAATGTTTTTCCAAAGTGCTTCTATGTGTTTATTCTCCCACCACCTTGGAACATTCTTGTCAACACTTGGTTCTGCCAACTCTTTTGTTTAGCCATTATGGAGGGTGCATAATGGTATCTCATTGTGCCTTTATCTTATGTTTTTCTTCTCAGTGTGAAGGTTAAGCACCTTCTTCTATGTTTTTGGCCTTTGGATAGGATCTTTGTGAAGTACCTATTCAAGCCTCTTTTCATTGTTCTACTGGGCTGTCTTTTTCTCACAGGCTTAGATAAATTTTTAGTATTAAACATGTTTAATATAGTATTTACATAGTTTTTCATTTTTTAATTTTTAAAATTATTTAAAATTTTTTTTGTGGGTATACAGGTGTATATATTTATGGGATACATGAGATGTTTTGATACAGGCGTGCAATGTGAAATAAGAAATCCTTTATATTAATTTGAATACAAGCCCTTTATCTATCATTTAGATAAATGTATTGAAAATATCTTCTCCCACTCTTAAGTGACATATAATGAACAGATCTTATTTTTAATTTAGCCTAATTTAGCGATCCCTTCCTTTTGTGTCCTGTTTAAGAATCTTTCCCTATCTTAAAGTCATAAAGGCATTTTCCTATTTATCTAAAAGCTTTATTGTTTTGTCTTTTATTTTAGATTTAGGTCTATAATCTACCTGGAATTGACTTTTGTGTACTATGTAAGGTTAAGTTTCATTTTTTTCACCCACAACAACATCTAACTAATGGAGCAATATTCACTGAAGACTGTCTTCCCTAACTGCAATGCCACCTTTGTTAGAGATAAGGAGACCATATATGCTAGGATGTGTCTAGATTCTCTAATCTGTGCCACTGGTCTCCTAACTTTACATTTAAACATGTACCTTTAAACCTAAAGGTCATTATTAGAATTAATGAGTTTGTCAGAGTTGCTAGATTTAAAGGTAATATATATAAAGCAATTGTATTTCTATACACCAGAACCAGAGAGAAAATGCAATTTTCAAAAAGCTTATCAATTCTCTAGGCCAGGGGCGGAAACTCAAGCCTGTAATTCTAGCACTTTGGGAGGCTGAGGCAGGTGGCTCACTTGAAGTCAGGAGTTTGAAACCAGCCTGGCAAACATGGTGAAACCCTGTCTCTACAAAAATACAAAAATTAGCCAGACGTGGTGGTGTATTCCTATAGTCCCAGCTACACAAGAGAATTGCTTGAACCCAGGAGGTGGAGGTTGAAAGGAGCCAAGATCG
>NW_016107700.1:821174-831269 GCF_001604975.1 Cebus imitator
CTGGGAGAGGAGTTCATCCACATGATCAATGGCAAAAAAAAAAAAAAAAAAAAACAAACAAAAAAAAAACAGGTGATCAATTCTCAATACATCAAAACCCTAGGACTATATCATCAAACATTCTAGGAATAAATCAAAAGAGGAAAAAAAACATAATTACTGACATTTTGTAATAAGGCATAATCATCTTCCACTCTATTCTTCAAAAACATCTTGGCCAATCTTAGCCCTTTTTATTTCTAGAATTTCTAAATCTTAGAATGAGCTTGTCAATTCCACAAAAAGGCGGTTTAGTTATGGTTGCTGCTATACTAAATGTAGACCAAATCCAGAACCGGTATCTTGGTTGGGTGTGGTGGCTCCTGCCTGTAACCCCAGGACTTGGGGAGTTTGACGCAGGTTGATCAACTGAGTCCAGGAGTTTGAGACCAGCCTGGGCAACATGGTGAAACTCCACCTCCACTAAACAAACATATATAAAAAAGGAGCTGGGCATAGTGGTGTGCACCTGAGCCTGGGAATTCCAGGCTACAGTGAGCTGAGATTGTGCCACTTCACTCCAGCCTGGGCAATGGCAGTGAGATTCTGTTTCAAAAGAAAAAACTAAAAACTGATACCTTTTTGCACTACGAATATGGTCTAACGCTCCATTTATGTAGGTCTTTATTTTGCTCAATAGTGTCTCAATATTTTGCAGGAAAATCATGTATTTTTTAAGTCCCTAGATGATACAGAGTATCAATTTTTTCACTATCTTTTTGTTGCAGGTGTATTTATTTCTCATTCTTATTATTCCAAGAGTTTCAGGCAATTTGAATTAGGGAGAAAATAATTTCTTAAGAGGGTCTTTAAAATTGTATTTGAGAGGGAACAGAGACAAAGGAAAAATAAGGGTAGTCAAGTTTAAGATGAAAGGAGTGAAAAAACTAGAAATATGCAAATGATAAAATCCTAAGAACTTGCTAGCTATAGATCAAAAAGTTGGCTCTACATTTTCTAGTCACCCACTGTGGTTTTTCTGCTTTAACCAACAAAGTGTTTAACTTTAGAACAGAGTAAACATTAGTCTTCTATGACATAACGGTTTATGTGCAGACAGAAACTATGTTAAAAACAAAACTATAAAATGTACATAGATTCAATGGCTAAAATTAGAACAAACATTAGTCTTCTATGACATAATGGTTTATGTGCACACAGAAACTATGTTAAAAACAAAAAACTATAAAATGTACATAGATTCAATGGCTAAAATTACATCATGAGTTTATGGTGTCAATTTTTCTCAGCCCACTACTCAGAACTCACCTTTCCACTGAATCGTCTGGCTGTCTGACAAAGAATTGATACAATTCAAATGGAGATGTCTTATCTCTGTTTAGCCAAACAGCGTTGCCAGCAGACTTTCCCAGCTTTGCTCCAGTTGTACTTGTAATTAGAGGAACAGTGATTCCAAATACATCTTCTCCAGTCAACCTATGCATAAAGAACAACTTCATTATGTGCCTCAAGCTCAAGTGGTGGTAGTTTACCACCACTGTTTACCCTCCAGATTTCTTTTTGCTTACTTGCTCCAGGAAAACTTCCTTGACCTCCTAAATCTGAATTCTTGTCCCTCTCATGTGCTATTACAGTACTCACCATATTCATTCTGAATGCAATGAGTGGTACCAGGCAGGTTCTAGGCAGGCCAAAGGGAAGTGCTACGTAACAATGGACTACAGATTTTGAAAGGCTGAGTGGAAAGGGGAGAACTGGGTGAAGGGGTGTCAGGAAGAGACACTAAAGGAAATGTTCTAAACGGCTTTAAACATGTGTTTTGCTCTGTAGCACATGAGCTAGCCTTATATGTCATCTCTCTCAAGACAATGCTATTAGACCCACATTACTTGTCAAATATTTAGAGCTGAAAAAGTTTTTTGAGATACCAACCAAGGGCTAACACTAGTTTCATGGAGGGTGCAGAGCTAACGCAGAGGCTGGCTACTCAAGGTCCAGTCACGTTCTGGTGTAAACATACAAAAGCAGTTTATCTAATTAGAGAGGACGACTTACAGAAAGCAAAACAGACCGACCCTGACCAAATAAATCTTGACTAGTGGTCTGTTTCCTGCAGAGCTCTAGAATACACTGTTGTTGATTGAGATGGAGTCTCCCTCTGTTGTCCAGGCTGGAGTGCACTGGCGCGATCTCGGCTCACTGCAACCCCCGCCTCCCAGTTTCAAGCGATTTTCCTACCTCAGCCTCCCAAGTAGCTGGGATTACAGGGGTGCGTCACCACACCCAGCTAATTTTTAGCATGCACCGTTTACTCTTAATATCCTTAATTCAGCCCTTAATGTCCTTAATAGCCCTTAATATCCTTAATACAAACTAATTTGTATCAGCCAGCGTTATCAATGCCATTACAGAGCCTTAATGGGGATAAAACCAACAAGAGCTGGAATGAAGGGCAGCAACCTACAATTCTAAGAGTGAAACACAGGCTACTAGTGTGTAAATTATTTGGTCCCAAGATTTCCCCAGGTTCTAAAGGCACTTACTTGTGGATGAACTCATATCCGGACATGATGTTGCCCAGCTGATCAGATCCGCCCAGCTGGACCCTGCATCCATAACGCTGGAAGAGGTAATAGAAGTCATAGGCCTGGAGCACCTGGTAAAAGAACTCGGCCAAGCTCATGCCCTCGGGGCTCTTGAGCCGCATCTGCACGCTCTGCCGGCTCAGTAGCGTCCCCATGCGGAAGTGACCCCCTACTGCCGCCAGGAAGTCCACCAGGTGCTGCTTCTGGTACCAGACCGAGTTGTCCAGCACGGTGAAGCTGCCCCAGGAGCGCCCATCAGAGAAAAGCTGCTGGTGATTTGCCGCTAGGGCCTCAAGCCCTAAGCGCAGGGCGCGCGCGTTGGCTTGCACACTCTCTGTCTCCAGCGCCTCGCGCTCCTTGGTACGGCCGCTCGGGTCTCCCAGGCGCGCCGTGGCGCCTCCCACCAGCGCGATCACGTTGTGGCCCGCTCGCTGCAAATGAAACAGGCCTAGCAGCGCTAGGAGGTGACCCACATGAAGCGAGTCGGCCGTGGGGTCGAAACCACAGTAAATGGTTTGGGGAAAACTTGCCGTGCCACGGTCAAAGAGCTCTGGGAGCTCTATTTTCGTCCCCCTCTCCGGGAAGAAGTCCTTGAACAGACCCCGAGCCTTCTGCGCTGCCAGTAACCCGTGAGCGCCCGAGTGGGCCTTACGTAGCCCCAGGGGCAAAAATCCTGAGAGATTTAGGGTACCAGACCACCGGACCCAGGAAAAGCACCGAAAAACGGGCGCCGCCATCTTGGTGGCGGCACGGAAGGAATGCTGGGATTGTAGACGCCCCGTCACACCCACCTGCTAACAGCTCCTAGGGAAGGCGCGTCAGTGTTTTTCTGCGCATGCCCGAGGCGGTTACGTAGTTACCGAGCTTGCGCTCTCAGCAACACAGTTCGGGCTCCAAGTGGCTATTACACCTCAGAGCCGCCTCACTAAGTTCCTTAAAGCTCAATTTCTTCATCCGCAGTGTGGATCTGCTTATGATAGTTCCTACCTCATAAGGCTGTTGTGAGACTTAAGAATTAAAGCCTTTGGCACCTAACGCTCCACAAATGTTAACGTATTTGAATTTCCACTTAAAAAGATTGTGATGCGCAAGTTGTTTGAAATCCTGGTTTCATGCAAAAAGCTGCTCACAGATGTTGAGAAAGGTTACGAATTGGTTTAACGTCAGGACAGTTAAGGAGTTGCTGCCGAGACGCAAGCAATTTCATAGTACTGATTCTCTAATTGCACGTCAGTCCCCAGTATTCATTAGCTTTTCCAGGAGGTGGCAGTCTTGTACAAGCTATAGCAAGAAAAAGTCCAATAAAGTACATGCATCAAGTCCTGTGATTTGTTTATTTTAAATACAGGTAACTAGGTTGGGACACAGCTTAGCATGAGTGGATTCAAATTAGTAATCACATCTCAATTAGTAATCACATCGTGCAGTGGGACAGGTGTTTTGAATACTGACCAGGGATGAGGTTCTTATTGGCAGCTGGCTGACAGGTGATCTAGCTTCAAAATCCCATGTTGGAGCCTGATTTGTAGGACCGCTTTCAAAACCATCTTAGAATTTTCTGGACTCTGAGTTGGAGGGAGACTGGTTTGCAGGAGGATTATTGGAGAGTGCTTATGAACAACATCTATAATGGAGTGAGGGAAGCCGGGCTGGGCAGAGGGAGAAAGTTGTTGAACTGTAAACAATTTGTAATAGAGGCCTCAGGCAATCCCATAAAGGCTTTGGAGCCGGGATTTCCTTTCTGAGTCGTCCTGAATTGAGGCCAGAGGGCAGACTTTAGACCCTCTTACTGACAGATCATTAAACGTGGATGTTTCCAGGGAGGAAGCAAAAGGCTGGGTAAGGCTTTTGGAGAGGTAGAGGTACACAAAAGGACTCCACCAACACTCCCAGCAGCTGGGGCATTGAGTGCCTTGATCCTGGGGCCAAGATCTGGACTATGTTCCAAAGCATTCCCTACAAGACTTTTCCATTTTTTAACTTTAAAAAGTCATCTGATGAAATGAAAACGTATTTTAATAATTAGTTCCTTTGCATGTATAATTATCTATCGGTGAATTAGTTTCTCATTGCCAAATAGTGACTTCAATAGGATTTTGAGATACTCATTCAATAGACTATTATACTCCCAACTGCTTAAGAAAATAGTGTGTTCTTTCACGTTATTATTCAAAATATCTTAAAATTTGCAATCATAACCTGTTGATCTGAAGTGTTTTTTAAAAAAGTGTCACTCTGGGCCGGGCACTGTGGTTCACTCCTGTAATCCCAGCACTTTGGGAGGCCAAGGCGGGTAGATCATGACGTCAGGAGATTGAGACCATCCTGGCATGAGCCACTTCAGAACAATTTGCAGTCATATGGTCCACCACTTTGATCAGGCCAGATTTCAGTAGGCATGGCAAGAAATTCTCCTGAGTACATGTAAGGAAACTCATGTCTGGGCCACTTGTCACCTGAAAGCCAAAAACTCAAGAGAAGAGCTTTAGTGAAAGGAAGGTAGCTTTATTCAAGAGGCCAGCAACCCCAGGGGAGGCAGTGAACTAGCATTCAAAGGCCACCTCTGGCTTCTAAGGGAAATTAGGAGAAATGATCAAAACATTTTTGTGAAACGTGTGCAGTCTCAGGTCGGCAGTAATCGCTGTTTTCTTGGTCAACATTTTGTGGCTTTCTGCAGATACCATCAGTCTATTCTTATCAGGTTAGTCAGCCCTTTCCCAGAGATGCTGGTCTGGGTATTTTCTTTTATCTCTGCTCAAGGTCCTATGTTCCTGAGGCTGATTTTAATGAATCATCTACAAATCCAAGCAAAGCAATAATTGTATTTAACATACACTAACATGGAATCAATACTGTCACATACACAGCAAATGGTGCTTTCTATTTAGTACCTAATACATAGGAATATTTGAACCTCTTTAGAGGAGAATCTCTCTTACTTGAGGTTTCTGGTGACATCCAGCTCTCTGGCTTTTAAAGATGTGTTAGTAATTTTATCCAGAAAGTAGGACTTCAGTTGGTGGTTTAATTACTTATTCACTTCAGAAAACCCTGCTTGTTACAACAGTATGTACCCATGTCAGGGTTACTTGATGACCTGTGCTTAATGGAGAAGAATTTTGTGGATGATGAAAAATAGAAAATTTCTACCTGGGATTAAAATTGATGATAAGTCTTTAAAAAATAGATTTGAGCTCTGCGTTGTCTCTTCTTAAGTTTAGTTGCATCTCATGAAGAGGTAGCAAAGTCTGATATAGAAGGTGGTGTCAGAGCAGGTGCTAGATGAGACTTGACAGTAGCTCAATGACAGCAACAATTTTGGAAAATACAGTCAGATCAATTACTCTTTTTTTTTTTTTGAGACAGAGTTTCACTTTTGTTGCCCAGTCTGGAGTACAGTGGCATGATCTTGGCTCACTGCAACCTCTGCCTCCCCTGTTCAAGCAATTCTCCTGCCTCAGCCTCCCAAGTAGCTGAGATTACAGGCATGTGCCACCACACCCGGCTAATTTTTTGTATTTTTAGTAGAGACAGGGTTTCTCCATGTTGGTCAGGCTGGTCTTGAACTCCTGACCTCAGGTGATCCGCCTGCCTCGGCCTCCCAAAGTGCTGGGATTACAGGTGTGAGCCACTGAGCCCAGCCAATTACCCTCTTTTTATAATTTGTGTTGGTATAATAGGGAAACCTAGTCTACGTCCCTTTACTGAGGTGGCTTTAATGCTTTTTGAGCTGATGGTCATCTTAACATCCAAAAATTTTTTGTAAGAGATTATAAAAAATGTTAAGATGCTGATAAGGATAATAAGACAGAGAAAAATGCTACTAGATATGCATTTCCTTTCTATATTAGAGTTTAGAGAAGGATACCTTAAGTTTCTTTCTTTCTTCCCTCCCTCCCTCCCTTCCTTCCTTCCTTCCTTCCTTCCTTCCTTCCTGCTGTTGTAGCCAGTGGAATAACCTAGAGGTCTCAGCATTGCCTTACCTTTATGTACCTGGTCCCATACCATATGGCTGGACAATATTTTGAGATATTTACGGGTTTAAAAATCTTTCATTTTCCACTTTTCATTCTAACTATCCATTTGTAGCAAGTTCTGTGTGCCAGTGCCTTGGGGAAGGTACATGTCAGGGAGGAATACAGAGTCATCCTGGAACTCTTTGTATGTTTGTTTGCACAAGTCAAAAGCCTAAGATACGATAAAAGTTTAAGGAAATAAGCTTAGAGAAGAGAAAGAGGTAGGATTCTTCAGTCTCAAAGAGTGCCCTTACCCCAAACCTGGGCAAGAGAGCCCTGGCTATGACCCTGGTTTGCCAGAGGAGCAAAGGGATGACTTCCTGTTACACTTCAGGCCTGGAGCTCCTGGCTTCACCTAAGGTTCCTCTGCTTCATCTGAGGCAGGGAAATCTCTGAATGCCAGCTGGATCTCAGACAACCATTGAAGGCTTCACCAACAAGGATGGCTAGAATGACCAGAACAGATTGGAAATTAGAGATATTATTTCCTGGGGCACATCAATCAATTTTTGGTAAAACCCTAGAGGGGGAAAGAGGCTAATAATGATGGAGAAACAATTTCTCACCATTCTAGTGAGTTAAGGACGTAGATGTTTGCTTATTCATTTAACAGATGTTTATTAGAATTATTTGATCTGTCAGGCACTGTTCTAATGGCTTAGAACATGTTCACGGACCAAAGAAAGATTCCTGTCCTCATGGAGATAATATTATTCTATGAAATTATTTTTCTCTGAGCAGTTTTATTCTTCACTTCCTCTTTCTTCATTTCTTCTTTCTGATTGGGCTCCTTTCGACCCCGAATTTTTGGAGCAGAAAGAGAGTGACTCCTAGGTGGTTGTTGAAGAACATGCACATTAGGAGGGGGCTGTGGGAGAGAAACATTTGTTTCAGAATATGATCAAGAGAAAGATATCCCTTGTCAGAGGGCGGGGATTGGGATGTAGAGTAGAATTCAAACAGCTCTTTGCTTTTCAGTGTGCAATTGTGTCTCCCTTCACTACTGCGGCAGTGAATTTTTCTCTTCGCAGAACCCTTTCCTCAACATCTACCCCTTCTGCTCTGAGCTTGGTGACAGCTGGCGCAGTCCCCCACCAGCATTTTCTTTCCCAGGCTAGGTTGTTAGGGCCATCCTTCAGCCATGATTGGCAAGCAACGCAATCTGCCCGGCTGTTGGCTAATGTGATGAGTGAAGCAGGCTTCCCTCTTAGAAACAGGATCTCGGTGACACTGTTGTGATTGCATTCTGAAAGCTTAGATCAAATGGACCATGCCTTCAGTGAAGATAATTTTGGAATTTTCCTATTTATCAAGTTACCTTAGTAATTTTCTGGTCCCTCTGACTGAGAGTACAAGTGAATCAATCAACCCATCATTGTCCCTCCATCCAGGCCAAGTGAATTTACATCTCCACTGGAGAAGAAACAAAGCAATAAGCAATCAATGTTTTGTAGAGCAATTCCATTTTGATTAAACTATTTTTGTCTTTTTTTTCAGTGTCTTCAATATGGACTTTATGTGCTTCTGTTGTAAGCACTGACTGGTTATCAAAATGAAAAACAAGTCTGGAAACATCGCACTCATTAATGTTCTGTAACATCATAATGGGAACAAATACCATGTATTTATGTAATGTAGGCAGAAAAGCCAAACATTACGTCCTTCATCCTCACAACCGTAACAAGATGTGGTTCTGAATGGTGGTCCAAAGACCACTGGATGAGGAGTCACAGACCTGAGCAGTTGTCTCAGCTTAACCTTGACTAGCTGTACCTCCTTAGATAAGTCATTTAACACACTAGCGTTGGTGTCCTCATTTTAGAAGTAAATGGTCTGGGCTGAGTGCGGTGGCTCACGCCTGTAATCTCAGCACTTCGGGAGGCCGAGGCAGGCAGATCACGAGGTCATGAGATTGAGACCATCCTTGCCAACATGGTGAAACCCTGTCTCTACTAAAAACAAGAAAAATTAGCCAGGCGTGGTGGTGCATGCCTGTAGTCCCGCTACTTGGGAGGTTGAGGCAGAAGAATCAATTGAACCTCGGAGGCAGAGGTTGCAGTAAGCTGAGATCATGCCACTGCACTCCAGCCTGGGTGACAGAGCAAGACTCTGTATGGAAAAAAAAAAAAAAAAAAGGCAGCAGCAAATGGGCTGGATTAGATTAATTCTAAAATCTCATTCAGCTCCACAATTCTGAGATGCCTGTTTGCTATCACATTAGTCAGAAGTCCCACTTATGGTTTCTTAGCTTTACCTTTTTAAGCCACCATATCAGGGAGGAGGCTAAAAATGTATTCATCAGCCAGGCACAGTGGCTCATGCCTGTAATCCCAACACTTTGGGAGGCCAAGATGGTGGATCACTTGAGGTCAGGAGTTTGAGGCCAGCCTAGCCAACATGGTGAAACCCCGTCTCTACTAAAAATACAAAAATTAGCCGGGCATGGTGGCGGGTGCCTGTAATCCCAAAGGCTGAGGCAGGAGAATCGCTTGAACCTGGGAGGCGGAGGTTGCAGTGAGCCGAGATCATGCCTCTGCACTCCAGCCTGGGCGACAAGGTGAGACTCCCACTCAAAAAAAAAAAAAAAAAAAAAAATCATCTATCTCCTCTTCTACTGAGGTTTGCTTAAGTGATAGAAGCCAGTTTAAGTCCATGCTTACATGGCTGTTATTAGAGGCAAACTGTATTATGACAAGTTTTAAAAAATGAAGATTGAAGATTTAGAAGGTAATAGTTTACTAATGAAACATATATCATATTTGCAGAAAGATCCAATGAATATCCAAGCAGCTCTGCTCAGATCCAAACAGTTTTGGTCACCACTGATCTCATGCAAAGCTGCCCATGGGTGGGAGACCAACCTGGAATGGTGTCACTAAGACAAACAGCAAATGAAAACAACTCCTCTGTATTCTCACAGCTATTTTTTTCTAAAACCAAAGGAAATCTTAGATACCCATGCCCTTCTTCCCATTATATGTCTCACATAACTCTTCTCCAAGCACAGATTAAGGAGGTTCAGAGAAGTGGCAATCAGGGACACGGTGGTGTCAGATGGTGGCCAGATATCTAGCACATAGCACCAATTGAGACACTTTTCCAATGGACTTGTAACATTATTTCACACTGTATATTTGAGAAAGCTTCCAGTAAGTAGGTGACCATAGTCCTGGTTTATATCCCTCTTGTCTCAGCCTAATTATTTATATGACCCTTTTATTCTCAAAAATGTCCTGTTTTGGGCCGGGTGCGGTGGCTCACGCCTATAATTCCAGCACTTTGGGAGGCCAAGGTGGGTGGATCACAAGGTCAAGAGATCGAGACCATCCTGGTCAACAAGGTGAAACCCCGTCTCTACTAAAAACACAAAAATTAGTTGGGCATGATGGTGCACACCTGTAGTCCCAGCTACTTGGGAGGCTGAGGCAGGAGAATTGCTTGAACCCAGGAGGCGGAGGTTGCGGTGAGCCGAGATCGTGCCATTGCACTCCAGT
>NW_016107700.1:831402-838709 GCF_001604975.1 Cebus imitator
GTCTCAGCCTATCACCCAGACTGGAGTGCATTGGTGTGATCTTGGCTCACTGAAATCTCTGCTTCCTGGGTTCAAGCAATCCTCCTGCCTCAGCCTCCCAAGTAGCTGGGATTACCAGTTTGTGCCACTGCATCCGGCTAATTTTTTGTATCTTTAGTGGAGACAAGGTTTCACCATGTTGGCCAGGCTGGTCTCAAACTCCTGACCTTGTGATCCACCCACCTCAGCTTCCCAAAGTGCTGGGATTACAGGCTTGAGCCACTGCACCCAGCCTTGGCAACAAAAATGCTAGATAGACATTCTATCTAACATTTCTACACTGGAAAACAAGTTAACTTTAAAAATGGGTATTTTTGAAACAGGGTCTTGCAACGTCCAGGCTGGAGTGCTGAGACATGATCACGTCTCACTGCAGCCTCAACCTCCTAAGCTCAAGTGCTCCTCCCACCTCAGCCTGCTGAGTAGCTGAGACCACACGCATGTGCCACCATGCCTGGCTAACTAAATATATATATATATATATATATATATATATATTTTATTTACTACTAAATATATATATATATATATATATATATATATATATATATTTTAGTAGAAAAAAATATATAGTAGAAACAGGGTCTCACTACATTGCCCAGGCTGCTCTCAAACTCCTGGCCTTAAATAATCTTCCCACTTTGGCCTCCCAAAGTGCTGGGATTACAGGCATGAGCCACTGTGCCTGGCCTAGAAAAATTTTTGAGTTAAAGGTTTTTAGTGCCTTGTGGAAGATTTTTTTTTTTAATTTTACCTTATTTTAGAGTCAATGGGTACAGGTGCATGTCTGTTACATGGGTGTGTTGTGTAATGGCAGGGACTGGGCTTCTAATGCACCCGTTAAGCAGTTGACGCTGGACCTGATGGGTAATTTTTCAACCATTGCCCCTCCCACCCTTCCCCCCTTTTGGAGTCCCCAGTATGTCCATGTGTATCCTTTATTTAGCTCCCATTTATAAGTGGAAACATGTAGTATTTAATTTTTTGTTTCTGAGTTAGTTTACTTAGGATAAAGTCCCCCAGCTCCATCCATGTTGCTGCAAAGGGCATGATTTCATTATTTCTTATGGCTGCACAGTATTCCACGGTGCCTATATACCACATTAAAAAAATTTAGTGAAGCATTGATGAACACTTAGATGGGTTCCATGACTTTGCCATTGGGAATAGTGCTGCAATGAACACGTGAGTGCCGGGTCTTTCTTATGGAATAGTCTCTTTTCCTTTGGGTAGATACCCAGTAATAGGATTGCTAGGTCAAATGGTAGTTATTTTTTTAGTTCTTTGAGAAATCTCTATACTGTTTTCTATAGAGGTTGAACTAATTCACATTTCCTCTAACAGTGTATAAGCATTCCCTCTTCTTTTCTTTTCTTCTTTTTCTTTTTTTCTTTTTTTGCGGTAGAGTTTCACTCTTGTTGCCCAGGCTGGAGTGCAATGGCACAATCTCGGCTCACCACAACCTCTGCCTCCTGGGTCCAAGTGGTTCTCCTGCCTCAGCCTCCCAAGTAGCTTGGATTACAGGCATGCACCACCATGCCCAGCTAATTATGTATTTTTAGTAGAGAGGGGGTTTCACCGTGTTGATCAGGCTGGTCTTGAAATCCTGACCTCAAGTGGTCCACCCACCTTGGTCTCCCAAAGTGCTGGGATTACAAGCCCGAGCCACCATGCCTGGCGAAGCATCCCTTTTTCTTCACATGCACACCAGCATCTGTTGTTTTTGACTTTTAATAACAGCCATTTTGACTAGTGTAAGATGATATCTCATTGTGGCATTAATTTGGCTGCCTGCATTTCTCTGATGACTAGTGATGTTGAACATTTTTTTCATGTGTTTTTTGGCTGCCTGTATTTCTTCTTTTGAGAAATGTCCGTTCATGCCCTTTACCCAGTTTTTAATGGTTTTTTTTTTCTTGTTGAATTGTTCCTTGTAGATAGATTCTGGACATTACTTAATTGTCAGCAGCATAATTTGCAAGTATTTTCTCCCATTCTACAGGTTGTCTATTTACTCTGTTGATTATTTCTTTTGCTGTGTGAAGTTTAGTTAAATGAAGTCCAGTTTCTCTATTTTTGTTTTTGTTGCATTTGCTGTTAGGGTCTACATCATAAATTCTTTTCCTAGGCCAATATCCAGAAGATTTTTTCCTAGGTAAATGAATACGCAAATCACACATGGACGCAAATCCCAATGGCCAATATAATACAGAAAATATTCAGGCTTATAAATATTTAAAGAATTGTGGTTTAAAGGCACATTTCCCTCATATGAAATGTTTTGGTGTTTGAAGCGACACCAAAGTTTGGTAATGACAATTAATAATAGCAACAAACACCAGTGAATTCTGTGTGCTCTGAGCATTGCAGTAAGTGCTTTACATGCATTATTTTATTGAATTCTCACAAAAATTCAGAGAGCAACTATTTTTATCTAGTTCGCAGATGAAGAGACTTACCAGCAGTTGAATCCATATATACATATTTTTTTCAGATGGAGTTTCATCTAGCCCAGGCTGGAGTACAGCGGTGCGATCTCGGCTCACTGCAACCTCTGCCTCCCAGGTCCTGGTTCAAGCATTTCTTTGGCCTCAGCCTCCTGAGTAGCTGGGATTACAGGCACGCATCACCATGCCCACCTAATTTTTGTATCTTTAGTAGAGACGGGATTTCATCATGTTGGCCAGGCTGGTCTTGAACTCTTGACCTAGTGACTTGCCCGCCTTAGCCTCCCAAAGTGCTGGGATTACAGGTGTGAGCCGCCGAATCCAGATATTTCTGACAGCAAAAGACATCATCTTAGCCATTCTGCACAAGATCTTTCTGTAGTTTTTCATTCAAGAGACATTTATTATGTGTTGGACCTATATTAGGCTCTGGGAATTTCACTGATAAGAAGACAAATGATTCTTGTCCTTGTAGAGCTTATAGCTTAGCAGGAGCTTACAGATAGATGGTACTGGTACTGCTGCTCAGGTTTGCTGTGAGATGAGCACATCAGGCTGTCTTAGTCTGATGCCATTCATGCTAGTTATATTGGATTCACATTTATTCCTAACTCCTTCTCTATGATTTTCTGTGCTGGAGGTCTAGAATGCTGAAAGCTGTATTTCCCATATTCCCTTGCAGGTAGGATTCTAAACATGAGTGAGCTCCTTGAATTAGATATACTCAATGAGAAACTGGTGAGGTGGAGGCCATCCTTCTGACATTGTTTCTCCTGGGAAGCAAGTCGTGGTAATGTATCAGGAAGTGAAAGCAATAACTCAATGTTCTTGCGTCTAGTGTCCAGCTTCATGGGTTTTGAGAGGCAGTTACGGAAGTAGGAGCAGCAGCTACCACTTCCTATCCCAGCTTTATGATCTCCTAGTCACTAGGACATGGTAGGTCCAGTGGCAGCCCCTTGACCCCTGCTCCTTTGGCCCTTCCAACAATCATAGTTCCTTCTTGATTGTTCCTTAAATACCTGGGGTTGTTTCTTCCTGTGCTGTATTTTAACTGATCCACCAATTCTCATTTGATTCATCTCACTCTCCTGGTTCTGATCCCACGTTCCCCAAACAGCCATCTGATTATGATTTGAAAAACAATATTGTATAATGACTAAGTATATAAGCTTTGGAATCAGATTTGGGATCAAATTCTCTACAATGATCATGGGCAAGTCATTTAGCCCTTAAGAACCTTAATTTCTTCACTGCAAACTATGAATAGTGATTCTAATACATTTCACAGGGTTCTCATGAAGATTAATTGCCACCTTATATAATAAGTACTTGGTATATAATGAAATTGATGAATCACAGCTGCGTTATTCCTATTGTTATTACTAATGTGTGTCTGACTTCAACACATTCTTTGGAGTTAAAGCAGAGGGCACATCCCTATGACTTATCAAAGAATTCACTGTTGCTATGTATCCATAAGATAACTTATTGTAATTAAAAATCATCTAAATTTTGGCACATCTTTTTCACAACACATATAATGACATTTACATGTATGACAAACACATGAATAAGGGTATAACCATTTTATCTCCCATTTCAGAAAGCATGTGTCTTAGTCCTTTTTTTTTTTTGATATGGAGTCTCACTCTGTCACCAGGCTGGAGTGCAGTGGTTCAATCTCAGCTCACTACAACCTCTGCCTCCTGGGTTCAAGCAATTCTCCTGCCTCAGCCTCCTGAGTAGCTGGGACTACAGGGACATGCCACCACACCTAGCTAATTTTTGTATTTTTAGTAGAGATGGGGTTTCACCATGTTGGCCAGGATGGTCTCAATCTCTTGACCTCGTGATCTGCCCGCCTAGGCCTCCCAAAAGTGCTGGGATTACAGGCATGAGCCAACGTGCCTGGCTGTCTTAGTCTTTTTCTGTTGCTTATAACAGAATACTTGAAACTCAGTATATTATAAAGAAACAAAATGTATTTCTTACAGGTGCAGAGACTGAGACGTCTAAGGGCAAGGGGCCACATCTGGTGAAGGTCTTGCTGGTGGGGATTCTTTACAGAGTCCCGAGGCAGCACAGGGCATCGCACGGCATGAGGACTGAGTGTGCTTCTGTGCTAGCTCACATCTTTCTTCCTCTGCTTATAAAGCCACCAGTTCCCTTCCCACGATAACCCATTAATCTATGATTAATCCATTCATGAAGGCTGAGCCCTCATGATCCAATCACCTGTTAAAGGCCACACCTCTCAATACTGCAATATTGGGGATTAAGTTGAAACATGAGTTTTGGAGGTGATGTTCAAGTCATAGCAGTATGTTAGAATTCACATGATTAAGAATGAAATTGTTACTACAATACATTCAGGTAAGTATATGTATTTATATATATATTTTGTTTGTTATTTATGTTGTTATTTGTTAAAGCAAGTGATTCACACATTTTTATATATTACCATTTTACAGGTGCCTCGACCAGTGAGAACATTTCCTCAACTTTCCCGAATGCTGCTGTTTGTTTCTTAATGTCATGACAGCTGCTGTTCTCTGGCTTGATCCCCTCTGTAGATGCTGTGGACTGGAAAGCTCACATGATGAGCAAACCTTATTTTATTCTCTTCTCGCTGTGATCAAAGTCCCGAAAAGCCTGTTGTCGAATGTCTAAAAACAGTTGTTTCGTATATCTTATTTTTTCAGTTGTTTATAGTGGAAAGACAAGTCTAGTAAACCGGTGACTCCATCCTGCTAGAAATAAATGTGTCTCCATAAGTATTTTTGGTTGAATGAATGATAAAATGCCAAAGAAGCCTTAGAACTTTATCCCTGTTTTCTGCCAAACTTCATTTGTGGTCTTTTAGAGATGAAAGATCCTTTTCCTTTAGGGCTAAAATTTCAATTATAGTTCCTGTCCCTTTGATCTTTTCTCTGCAGTACCTAAATTCCAAGTTACCACCAGGGTGGTATTCAGCTGCTTAGTGTAGAAAAAAAGCTACTGTTGCATGGATTTTTTAAGGACATAAATATGTGTAGTTTACTAAATTACAATAAAACCATAGAATTGTATCTGGCTTAGAGTCTGTCCTGGGCTTCCTAAAATATCTAGTGTCTTATTCTCATACAGTCCTCCGCCTTCATTCCACTAATCCTGGACACCAAAGAAGCAAATGCCTTCCCATCTGTTTTCTCTAATTTTCAGCCTGGAACACTGGTTCAGTGATCTCCAAGCCTCTTTTCATCATGTACCCTTATCAATAAAGAAAGTTTGAGCAGCCAATATTTCAATGTGTTAAACACACCCTACTGAAAGAATAGATTATATACATAATAAAACATCCACAAAGTGAACTGAAAATATACAATATAATTAAAATTATAATTTTTCATCTTATATCCCAGTGGATAAATTTGCACCCTCTATGGGATGTTCACACCCCATTTTATGATGAATGCCTTGCAATGCCGAACAAAGTGCAAATGAGCCAACCCCCTGCAGTGGCAAACTCCCCCTGGCTCCACTCTCAGTAATATTTTAAAACTAGATTTTAATGGCTTTTTTTAGTTTCTTAATGCCCACACATAATCCTTCTTGCTCCAGCTAACTTAATCCTTGATTTTTCTTGTTCTCTTTGGACTTCCATCCTCTTTCTTTCCTTTTGCTCTCCTTTCTTTGCTGTATTATTTTCTCCCAGGCAATCTATTTCCCATCATTATTTAATGTGTAAGAACAGATGCATTCATGCTGACTTTTCAAGATACTGTTCTTGGCAATATTGAAATAATACACAAAAAAACAACGGAGTGATTTCTTTCAGAGTCCACTTGGATTCTGCCCAAGATGGAAAAGACCTGGAAGCTATTCAAAGACTGGATAAGTTGCCAATTGGGTGGAAAACTGGAAAGTAAATTGGGAAATCCCACATGCAAAACTACATAAAAGAGATGTGAATAGACATAAAACCTGTACTACTTTTCATTACAAAAATGACTCTTTAATACATAATAAGAGCTGTGATTTTAGCCATGTGACCATCATATCCTGGGATTAATATCAAAAGCCTATGAGCCAAATATGAGGCATTGAAAGACAGGTCCAGTTTTCTTCCAGAAGGAAAGAACATCTGCATTCTTTTTAATAATCTCGTAAAAATCTGTAACTTCATTTACTTAACCAATACGGTCAATAGCACTAGTCTTTGGCTGTTACAAAGACTGCTGTTTAAATACTCCTGCATACGCCAGTGTACCTAGGTGCTAATGCATCTGCAGTACCAATTCCTGAAAGTTCCACTACTGATCAAGGATATGTGATTTTTTTACTTTTAATAGGTATTAGCAATTATGTCAGCAATAAATAAGACTGAGTAATGTGTCCTTTACAATGTGAGGCATAATGCTTTATTAGTAGAAAGAGCTCACATATTCATTTATTGACCTGATTGTTGTAATAGTCAACTATAGGAAGAAAGGTGAAAGACATGGTTAGTATGTAATCTTTAACACAAAACATTATGATTATTCTTGATAATACATTCAAAAGCTCATGTTAGGTAAGTGAGTTTCTGGGTTTATCACTTCCTGGTCCTGACTTGGGCAAAAAGAGATAACTCAAAGGTAAGCTTTGCTTCTATACTCCACCCTAAGCCTATAAACTCTGCATCATACATCTGCAGTGGCTCTGGCTTCAAAAAAGAAAGAAGGGTGGGGACTGAGTGTGGCGGCTCATGCCTGCAATCCATGCACTTTGGAAGGCTGAGGTGGGTGGATCACGAGGTCAGGAGTTCAAGACCAGCCTGGCCAAGAGTGAAACCCTGTCTCT
>NW_016107700.1:839550-846811 GCF_001604975.1 Cebus imitator
GGGAGGGAGGGAGGGAGGGAGGGAGGGGGGAGGAAGGAAGGGAGGAGGGAGGTAGGGAGAGAAAGAGGGAGGTAAGGAAGGAAAGAAAGAGAAAGGAAGGGAAAGAGAAGGGAAAGAAAGAAACAGGAAGGAATAGAAAGAAAGGAAGAAAGAAAGAGAGGGAGATAAAGAAATCAAGAATGGTGATGTTACATTTTATAAACCAAAGAGCAAGAATAAATTATTTTCACAGAAACTGTTCGGATGAGGAACAAAACTTTCTTTTTCAGCCAGGTATGGTGGCTGAAAAAGCAAGTTTTATTCCTCATTTGAATAAACAGCTCCTGTGAAAATAATTCCCAGCACTTTGGAAGGACGAGGTGGGTGGATCATTTGAGGCCAGGAGTTTGAGACCAGCCTGGCCAACATGGATAAACTCCTTCTCTACAATAAATATAAAAATTAGCTGGGCGTGGTGGTGCATGCCTATAATCCCAGCTACTTGGGAGGCTGAGGCACAAGAATGGCTTGAACCTGGGAGGCGAAGTTTGCAGAAACAAACAAAAAAACCAGTACCAACAACAAAAAACTTGCTTTGTTCTTCCAGGTGTGCTTCTTTGGATAAAAAGATACTATTGGTAATGTATTTTTTGAAGCTAATCTACTGAGTAGAGGATATTGTTCAGCACTATCGCTGGTGGAAAGCATTTAGGGTATAAATAAAATCCTTTTGGCAGGAAAAGATGACATCAAGAAGCCTGGAGTTTGAATGGAAAACATACAAAGGCTAAGGAATGGACAGTGGAGGAGGCAACTGTTGGTCAAGACCACTGGTGCCTGGAATTCGGATTTGCATAAATACGCCCAAATGCCAGCCCATCAATGGGGAACCATTTGGGGAAAGGCACAGGTCATTATTAATGTCATCTCTCTTTCCGGTTATATCAGTTCTGTCAGAACTTTGAACTCTCTGCAGAGGACCACATCGGAGCCTTGTAACACAACACAGAGCTTTGCCTTGCTTTGAGAGCTAAACACACTGCCCTGATGGTATTCATCCACATTTCAAATGCAATTTAAGGCAAGAACAGATGGCAGCACTGCCCTGCCCTGGGATAACGAGCCAGCTCTGTGTTCCTGCTCTGTGGACAACGTTTTCTTTTAAAGATTCAGTGATGCTGATCCCAATTCAAACTGGTCTACTCTCAGTTTTACTCTTGTTTTTCATAGTTGGTATAAGCCTTGAATCCAGCCTGGATCTTGTACTGCCTGATGATGCTTCTCCTCCGTTGAAGTCATTGCATGCAGACTCTTATCCAAGGTCTTGTAGCTAGGGGCTTTAACTCTTCACTTTGACCTCTTACCTAGGGTTTCAGTTTTGTGGGGATTCTCAGGTGACTGTGAAGTCAATACTTGTATTTTTTTTTTGAAATGGAGTCTGGCTCTGTTGCCCAGGCTGGAGTGCAATGGCGCAATCTCGGCTCACCACAACCTTCACCTCCCTGGTTCAAAAGATTCTCCTGCCTCAGCCTCCTGAGTAGCTGGGACAACAGGTGCATGCCACCATGTCTGGCTAATTTTTTTTTTGTCTTATTAGTAGAGACAGGGTTTCACCATGTTAGCCAGGATGGTCTCAATCTCCTGACCTCGTGATCTTACACCTTGTCCTCCCAAAATGCTGGGATTGCAGGTGTGAGCCACTGCACCTGGCCAACACTTGCATTTTGATCTCTGCACTGCTGGTGAAAGTCCTGATAACCACATGTCTCCATATGTCTTTCTCTGAGAGCTGGTCCATGTCAACCCTTGCGGCCCTTGTCCTGTTCTGCAGCTTGACTGGCCTGAGAGGGTTCAGATGAGAGTCCCTCTGAATTGGGGGAGCTGTATAGTGTGGGTAAGAAATGGGCATTGGAGTAAAATAAAAGTGGTCTTGAATTTCAGCTCCATTTTTCTCTGGCTGTGACTTTCAGCAAATCATTTAGCCATTTCTAAATGGCTTAATCATCTAAAATATGGTGACAATACGACTACTTTATGAGGTTGTCGGCAAGAAACATATCATGTGTAACATTGTTGGCTAAGGCGGACACACTTTCTGTCCTTAGTTATTTATTGTAGCTCTGTCCTGCTGCCACTTTTGACGTGAACTGCTTTTCTCCTCCAATCGGTGAGGACTGTCGTGGGCTTGATGACTTGCATGCCCTCAAAGAGATGAAGGGGAAACATTCCTTTTTCTTCTCTTCCCATATGAGAGGCATGTGGGCTCTTCTTCTTCATGATGCTGAGTAAAAGATGGACGTGTTCTCCATGTTGGCCAGGCTGGTCTTGAACTCCTGACCTCAGGTGATCCACCTGCCTTGGCCTCCCAAAGTGCTGGGATTACAGGTGTGAGCCACTGCACCTGGCTGATCCTGGTTTTAAAAAAGTTTTTAGATGGTCTTTTTTCCCCCCTAACTGTTTGATTCTATTTTGAGTTATCTTAAGCTCAAAATAGAATCAAATAGGGTATGGCCGGGTCCATCCTCTAAGTAGACAAGAGGGAAGGGCTCCTATGGGATGTTTTGGTCCCAGCTCTCCTCTTAACAATGACCTTTAACTTAGGGCCCGGCTGGCTGTGAAAATGCAGACTTTTGGTAGAGAGCCCAGCAAAAAGCTCACACACCCATATTTTTTATCATTCGCTTTGGATTTTATAGCAGTGTAAGAGGGAGCAGATTAGAAACTGCTCTTTCATAATGAATATACACCTACATTAAAAAGGCCAATAAATGTTAGTTAAACATCAAGAAAACTAGATACAAGGAAATGAGACTATTTTGTGCAAACAGCCGTAAGGAAAAGTAACGAGCGCATTTGCAATCAGTGCCAAGCAATCACAAAAGGAATTTTCTTGTTCTGTACCCAAGAGAGATTCAAAACTGTTTGTTATTATTCTTTTGCAAAAAGCTTTTAGGTCTGAAGACCATTGTTTTGCCTTCTGCCACTTCTTCTTACTAAGCTTAATAATTCTAATTTTTGTTTTTGTTTTTGAAATGGAGTTTTGTTCTTGTCCCTCGGGCTGGAGTGCAGTGGCGCAATCTCAGCTCACTACAACCCCCGTCTCTGGGCTCAAGCGATTCTCCTGCTTCAGCCTCCTGAGTAGCTGGGACTACAGGCATATGCCACCACACCTAGCCAATTTTTGTATTTTTAATAGAGATGGGGTTTCATCATGTTGAACGGGCTGGTCTTGAACTCCTGACCTCAGGTGATCCCCCTGTCTTGGCCTCCCAAAGTGCTGGGATTACAAGCATGAGCCACTGTGCCCGGCCAATCTTCGTTTTTAAAAAGTTTTTAGATGGTCTTTTTTTCCCCCTGTTTGATTCTATTTTGAGTTATCTTAAAAAATATCCACATTTTTAAGGGGAATAACCTAGAAGGAATCACAGTTTTCTTGTGGGGTTTAAACCATTGCTGAAGATAGTCACCATTCTCTTGTCTGATGCTTTATCACCTGGAAGACTAGAAACCAGTGTTTCTGAAATACTGAAAACAATATTCAACCTACTCTTTGATCTAGGAGTACCCCTATCCAAAAGAAAGCAGTTTAGCAGCTTTGAGAGCTGTAGTTGGGCTATCACTAGTACTTGTTTATGTGCCCATGAGAATCTAGTGTTTAGGGAAAGGGGACTGTCAATCAGTGGCAAATCTAAAAGACTGGTCATAAACAATGATAGTTAATTCTCTTTCTTTTGTAACTCTAAGGAGGGAATGAAGAGGAGAAAGAGAGGAATGTATAAGGTAACAAAATCACAGGATAATTTAGAGCTGGAAGAAAGAAGCTGATAGTCTGGCCCAAATGTTTCATTTAATAGGTGATGACCTAAGGCCATGATGCTGGAAATTGGTAGGTATAATGTATTTATGACATAGGTATAATTTTAGTACCAATTTACAGATGATGACATTGAGGCAACTCAGATGTTACGTGGGAGGGCTGAGATTTGAACCTAGATTTGGTTGGCTTCAAAGTCTAAGGTTTTAACCTCTGTGCTATCTCATACATGACTATCTATAAGGCCCTTTCTTGCGTTGATTCAGCTGTTTGTTTAAAATGGGTGACTACATTTACCTCATTGCTTTGCCCATATTTCCTAAAAGATTTAGGTAGGTTTAGTGCAAGAGACATACACATATGTGGGAAGTAAAAAAGTTCCTTTTTAAAGTTTTCTTGTTAAAGAATAAGTGTACTAATAATTTTGTTAAGTCCTATCTTATGTAGCTGTTAGGCATGCCATGCTTACAGGCACATAGTACATTCTATGTCCTTGTACTTTAACCAAGATATCTGTGCTGGACGTGCTCACAGGCATGTCCCAGCTCTCCATTGCTTTTACCTGTTCAGAAAATTTTAAGTTGTTAGCCAATTGGGTTTTAGTTTAGATTGTGAGGCCTGGCTCCAGCCAATGGAGATCAGATACAGCAGTAAGGATGGCCCCAAATGCATAAGGGATAAATTTGTGTGTTTTCCTTTATTCTTTGTACTCTTGTAGCAAGATGGCTAGTGAGAGTACCTTTCCTGCAGCCCAGGAAGTAAAAATTGCGTTGCTGAAAGATTCTTTGTCTCAGTGCTAATTTTTCTTTTCAGCACTGAGCATCTATTTCCAACAACACACATTTAAGAGACTTGGTTTAATGCTTGTGCTTTTCCCGTGTGGAATTTCACAATGTGCCGTGGCACCCTAGCATAGGAGAAAGGACCCAGGAGTCAGAGAGAGGCATAGTAAGGCCAACCTAAGGGTCCTTACCACCCCCTCCCCTAAAAAGTGGGTAAGATGTGGGGAGCAATGGCCAAATTCTAGTAAATTAAGACATTAAAAATAACACTACCCCCACTTTACAATGGGCAAAAGTAATATCGTCATACCTTAAAGTGTGGAAACAATGAGAAATCATATTGGTAAAGGAGGTAAGTTGAATGGAGTAGCCGACTCAAGGGATGCTGCTAGGAGAGTGAAGGACTCACTAGTTTCCCAAGGCCTGGCTCAAGGCTTTCAACATTCCATGCGTCTTTAAGTGATAACTAGGCAGGCAGAGAAGGAGGAAGCAGGAGGCCCTATACGGTATACATTGTAGAGGAAATACTTATTTCAAAACGTAAGGATTGTATCTTCATTGATTCACCTATTCAAAGACGAACATTTATAGAGCTCCTATTCTGTGCCCAGCTTTGCTTGAGAAGCTGAGTATCCACACATGACCAAGACACCAATACTAACTTCAATCCACTTGCTGCCCAGCAGGGGAAACAGACAGTGAATGGTTAAGTAGCTAGAACTTAGAACTTTAAAACAATTTGAACAACCAACTCTACTTGGGGTATCTGACACATCACAAAAATTTCTTTTGATTTACATCTTGAGGGATGAAAGGATGTTTGCCAGGTGAAGAAATGGGGGGAAATATATTTCAGGTAACAGCTCTGCGTGAGCAGAGACATAGAATCATGAAAGGACTTGCATAAAAGGTCTTGAGAACTGTGACAAGTTCATGTCGTTCTAGTTAGTGGGCTGAGGGTGGTGGCATTATATCAGCTAGTTATAATGCAATTTTCATAGTTACTGTGGCAATTCAGTTCCATTTACACTCATGCCAAACTGGAATATAGATTGAAAAAAGCTGGGTCTAAGAGGGATGGAGGTAATTTCTGTATATGATACAGGTTATTACAGATGAAGGGAAGCTTCACAACAGACAGTGCACAATATAACCATGCTTATTATTTCCCAAACTTAAGGAAGCCTCTGTAACAAACAGGTAGCTGAACAGACCATTTATTGCTGAGACGGTCGTGGTAAGTGCTTTCTTAAATACCAGATGAAACGTGGAGAGGCGTGACAAAACATCATAAACAAAAATCAATAAACAGAAAAGTCTGTGCAACTCTCTTGGATTTTGTTTCAAAGAACAAATCTAGGGGAAGAAACATGGTGTTTGGAGTCTGAAAGTCAGTTTGAATTCTGGCTCTGCCACTTACTAGCCACGTGGCCTTGGACAACTTAACCCTAAGGAGCCTCAATTACCTCGGGTGGAAATTGGAGACAGTAAGAGGTGGCCTGCAGAGATGAGGTGGTGACAGGCTGGGTACAGTGTTTGGCACACAGCATGCACCCCACAAATGAGTTATCCCTGCTGTGATCTCAGGGATATTGAGATCATATAACTAAAGTTGCTGCCTTCTTCAGAACAACTCTAGAGTAAGCCCCTTAGAATAAGTTGTGCTCACCACAAACCATTTGAGTGGGAGGGCTGTGTTTGGTGGGTGTCTGTCTAAGGACAGGTGAGAATCTGTGAACGGGGCAAATGCATCTGCTGAAAATCAGGGTTTAGTGTTGGTTCATGCTTTGACCTAAGCCCTCCTCAAGTATTTGCTTGTACTTCCGTTTTGTGGGTCATGTTCCAGCCACCTGAAACCATCACTGTCAGTCCAAATCCTTCTTTCAAGGTAAAGCCTGAAAGTAGGCTTTTCCTATTTTAATGTTTGTAGCACCCTAGGCCAAATAGTGAGTCAACGGCTTAGTATCTTTCTTGGGCTGGTGCATATGTGTGCATGCTGTCTCTCCGGCTATGGTGCAGGCTTTTGTGGTGGAAACTAAGAACAGTGCTGGCATCATTTTAAAGGTTTGATAGATGGTGTTTCATTAAAATAGTCTTAAACCAAATAAAAGGAAATTCAACTTCCTAGTGAGTGAATGATACATAAATAAAACAGGCTGGGTAAAGTTAAAGTGGCTGTGCCTATAATCTCAGCACTTTGGGAGGCTGAGGCAGGAGGATCACATGAGGCCAGGAGTTTGAGACCAGTCTGGTGAACATGGTGAAACCCCATCTCTATTAAAAATACAAGAATTACCTGAGCATGGTGGTGCACGCCTGTAATCCCAGCTACTGGGAGAGGCTGGGCAGTAGAATCCCTGCCTGTGAGGCTGAGGCAGGAGAATGGCTTGGACGCAGGAGGCGGAGGTTGCAATGAGCCCAGATCACACCACTACACTCCAGCCTGGTGACAGAGCCAGACTCCATCTCAAAACAAACAAACAAAACAAATGTTTATTCCATGTTATATGAAGACTGCCAGTTTTCGTATCACCTGAGGTCAGGAGTTCGAGACCAGACTGACCAACATGGAGAAACCCCGTCTCTACTAAAAATACAAAATTAACCAGGTGTGGTGGCACATGCCCATAATCCCAGCTACTTGGGAGGCTGAGGCAGGAGAATTGCTTGAACGTGGGAGGCGAAG
>NW_016107700.1:846839-855952 GCF_001604975.1 Cebus imitator
AAAAAAAAAAAAAAAAAAAGAAAGAAAGAAAGAAAAAAGGCTGCTACAGACCATATAAAACGTAAGCTCCACAAGGGCAGGAATGGTGTATCTTGTTTATTGTATCCCCAACGTCAAGCATGGCATCTGACATACAGCAGGCACCAATAAGTATTTGTCAACTAGATGAAGGAATGCATAAAAATGAAAAGGTCTAGGAATGTTCAAAGATGGCAGATCCTTAACATAACCTGAGGGAAGATTGAAAAGGCTTCTTTATGCTGACACTGAGGTGACAACAGTCGTACTATCTACTATCTCACCTAACGTTCCTTATGCTTTTTTTTTTTTTGAGACGGAGTTTTGCTCCGTTGCCCAGGCTGGAGTGCAGTGGTGCAATCACAGCTCACTGCAACCTCTGCCTCCTGCGTTTCAAGCGTTCTCCTTCCTCAGCCTCCCGAGTAGCTGGGACAACAGGCGGGTGCCACCACGTTTGGCTAATATTTGTATTTTTGGTAGAGACGGTGTTTCATCATGTTGGCCAGGCAGGTCTTGAACTCCTGACCTCAGGTGATCTGCTCGCCTTGGCCTCCCAAAGTGCTAGGATTACAGGGGTAAGCTACCATGCCTGGCCCTTTAGTGTCATTTTTAGAGAGGGAAAATTTCACCAGATAAATTCCCAAACCAATGGAGTTTCTAGAAATTCTGGCCGGATAGGTTTCCAGAGTTCGTGTCTGAATGAACATTGTTATTCATAAAGGTTGAAGGAAGGAGACAATAGTGAGGGCTTACAATTTGAAACAAGCAGCCTTCAGATAATTTCTGTACTCTTTTCTACATTCAGCCCAAATAGAGGCTCTCCACCTCCCTCAAAATTCCCTCATTGTTGCATAAGTTGAGTCCCCCTCAGAGCTCATCTTGTTAAGCAGAACTGACCAAAGGGTGGTATCTTCTATTTAACACAGTTTGGCGGGTCTCACATGATTTTCAAAGAAGACTGAAAGATAAATGCTGGTATCACACTCAGATGTCCTGTTCCTTTGACTTTTTGATTCCTTGCTCTAAATATCAGCTCTTAGCCAGCAGCCTGGTCATGACAAACTGAGGTTGTATCATTTGCATTGGTAATATTTCTTTAAAAAGTAAAATTTAGGCTTGTATATTTTGTTTTCCTTCCATTTAGGAAAGAATGCCTCACATTCTCATATACAAACTGAAAATTCCATCATGGATTTTTGTATTCTAAATGTTAAAACATATTTGTTGCTACAAGAGACCACAGATGAAAAGCATCTCAGCAAGAGGTTCTTGACAGTAGACACTTTTGAGAACACACTGTATAGAATGACATCTGTTTTCAGTCATATCTAGCTGGCATTTTTTGTTTTAGTCAACCCTAAATATTCTACTATTTTGCAAGTTTATGTCATCACATGTGTTTCCTATCAGGGGTTAAGGGCTGAATCTTCATATTCTCACCAGTCTGTGTATATGGGCCTTCCCCAGAAAGAGGGCATGACTTTGGGCAGTGGCTCTTTTCAGCCCAAGGGTAGTCCCTGGGAGAGACTCAGCTGAGAGATGGTGCTGCCGACACTACCAGGAGCTGGGCTGTGTGTTTCAGACCTAGAACAGAGGATCTTAGTGGCACACCATGGCCTCTATTAGAGGTAGGATGAAGGCCAGCGTGGGGGTTGTACTCAAGCTCTGCCCCTCCACTTTCTAATCATGGCAGCCCATCTTTCATTTTTAAATTGGGTTCGGGGCAGGAGGAAGAAGTGAGGAAGTGGAGTCTGAGCCTCCAAAGTAACACATGTATGGGATGAATGAGTCTAGAGAGCTCACGTCCCATGTGAAGAATATAGGGAACTAAACTGTGCTGTATTTGGAATTCCTGCTAAATGAGTAGATTCTAGCTATTCTTGCCCAAAATCAACAAAAATTGGGGAACTATGTGAGATGATAGATATGTTAATTTGCTTCACTGTAGCAACCATTTTACTGTTTGTATGTATCCTATAACATCAGGTTTTACACCTTAAATATACACAATGTATTTTTAAAAAATCAAACAAAATTAGTTTTATGCTTTTAAGAAACATGACATATATCACACTAGAGAACTCATAATTTATGTGTAAGCAGTAGACCATCTTCAATACCTTGGAAGTCCCCCCAACAAATCTCCCAATAGAGGTAACTGCTGATCTAGGTTTGGTGTTTTTATTGGCAACTCTTTATATAGCTTTTTTATAAGAAAAAATATTTTCAATCTTGTTCCTTCTGTGCCTTTATAGCTTTCCAAGGCTACAAAATATGTATTATTAATTTTTGTTGTTTTGTTTTGAACTTTAAATAAATGGAATCACATTCAGTTTATATTTTTATCTTTTCTGGTTTTACATACTCCAATTTAGTATGAAATTTCCAATTTAGTATCAATTTCATTGATACTTGTATCCGCAGCTCCTTGTTCTTTACTGTATATTACTCTGTTGTATGATGATTTATTATGTTAAAGCCATTGATTTGCTCTGTATAGTCTTCTGATGCTGGTTAAACTTTCGGTGTAATTTGTCTCAGAAAGTTTGTATTTTAAAGATAGTATTAGATGGACAGGAATTTTAAAAAAAAGTTATATTTTAAAAGAGATTTCTATTTAATCAAAGCCTTAATCTCCTATTGTTCAATTTCAGGTACTATGACAAACCAGATATAAACATTTCATTCAAGCAGGAACATTTTTTAGGGGGAAGGAAATGTCTTCATTCTATCACTTCCTTGGACTCCATTTGTTACATCAGGTACCTAGTCCGGCATGAGCAGGGCAGGAGAGGGCTTCCCCCCCGTCCCCCGCCCCACATATCACATACACATCAGGAATGTCAGGCGATGGTCATGTGGTTGTTAACTGTCTCTGTAATAACTGGTCACAACTGGCACTAAGGAATGGCAGTCTCCTAATAGATAGGAAACACCTGAAACTGGTGATCAGCACCTTCCCGATA
Organism: Cebus imitator; assembly: GCF_001604975.1. Lineage (NCBI taxonomy): Eukaryota > Metazoa > Chordata > Mammalia > Primates > Cebidae > Cebus > Cebus imitator. The sequence goes on from NW_016107700.1 coordinate 849,824, forward strand.
AGATCTCGGGAGTTGGGCGCATGGGCAGAAGTAACGCAAGACCTCAGAAGCAAGCTAACCTATAGGATCCCAAGTCAAAATGTCAAACGGGGCACTTATCCTTCAAATTGCCCAGGTGGCCTTCTTCCAACTGTACTTTCCTTTCTTTCATTCCTGCTCTGAAGCTTTTTAATAAACTTTCATTCCTGCTGTAAAACTTGCCTTGGTCTCTCCTTCTGCCTATGTCCATCAGTCAAATTCTTTCTTCTGGGGAGGCAAGAATTGAGGTTGCTGCAGCCCCAGATGCATACTTCCTGCTGCTAACACATTTATCCCCAAAGGATGGATCGTTTTTGTCAGGACACAGTAACATTAAAAAATTCGAACACATAATTGTTTGATAAACTCTATGGTTGAAAGACTATATGAAAGAAGGTTTTCTTAAAACTACAGTCAAAAGGATAAGCAAGAATCAATAAACAATTGTGGAAAACAGAAATAAATTCTCTGTATGGGCACCACCTAGATGACCTTGACCAACATTTTTGAATTTTAATACTGCGATTATCAAAGGTGGGGTCTGAGCCCAAAACACAACTTTTCAAAATAATGAATCACGGGCAGTAAGTCAAGAAATGTTGAACTTCAGCCCACAGCTCTAAGAATGAGGAGTTTTGGCTAACTGCTGGGGTTTTTGTATTGTATTAATGTTGTGAATAGCATTTCAAAAAAAGACTAATTTGCTAAGCATAGCATTGCTAGAAATGACCTTTCTCTTACCATTTTCCTGATACAGAGGAAATTCCGGCAAGAAATCTCAGCTTTCAGTAATAAGTTCCAGCAGCTAAAGACAGAACAAATCAATAGCTTTAAGTATCTGCTTGCCAACATTTAGCTAAAAATCTTGAAAGCCAAAGCCCCAGTAGGGGCTTATTCAGAAATGATTTTACAACATCTCAAACTACTAAGTATTCTTGATCCAGGAACATGTCTTTGAAGTAGGATGTAAATTCTAGACCTGGAAGTGTTTTTCATTTCCCACGAGCTCAAGGCTATTAACCTCTCAGGGGCAATGATTTTTCCCTAGGAGGAAAAAAAAGGAAGTTTTTCTTTTCTTTTTAAAGAAGTATTGTTCTCTAAATTTTAATTTTCTTTAGTTTTTTTGAATCAGGGCCAAAAGTCAGCAATGTCCATTTAATGGGTTTAAAAAGATCATGGGTGATGAGATAGGTAATAAAGTAAAGCATAAAAAAGATGAATTACAATGTGTGTGTGTGCTTGCAGGATTCAACTCTAGTAAGGTGGGAAAGAGATTAGTAGCAACCTCAGTTTGGTGTGTGTGTGTGTGTATGAGAAAGTTATTCACCCCATCTCAGATAATACAATGGTGTAAGAGGTTGGGTAAGGGGACTAGGTAGCAAGAGAAAGCACGTGCTTCAAAAGTCCTATCATTCCACAAAGAAACATTTGTGGGAAAGGGCAGAGAGAGGTCTTCTGTGGCTTGGGGAGAATCAGATGGAACCTGCACCCAGACCCCTTGTGCGGGGCTAGAATCTCTGACAGTACCTAGATGTGCGACAGCTTTTTGGTCCTTGATTTCACACCAGCTGGACTCCGCTACCCTGAGACTATAAATCTGCTTTCCAGGTTTTAAGTAAACATGCAATCCCGCAAAGACTCAGAAACTATAACAGAAATTAAGAGAAATAAAAATGATAATTTTAATACTTCTATGTACACTTAGTATTAAGTTTTAAAAACTTAATCTGCCTATATAGGTTATTTGACACATCTAATCCTTTTAAGATAATCTGATATTTTGTACTTGGGATTTTAATTTAAAATGTTTAATTAATGTTTGTCTTGTGATTTTCATGAGAAAGTATTTACTTGGTTTACTAATAGTATTTGAATGTTTAAAGTCATCAGATATATCTCTATGCTTATGAAACCCTCATCTCTACTAAAAATATAAAAATTAGCTGGGCATGGTGGTGCATGCCTATAGTCCCAGCTTGAGATACTAAGGCAGAAGAACTGTTTGAACCCAGGAGGCAGAGGTTGCAGTGAGCCGAGATAGAGCCACTGCACTCCAGCCTGGGCAACAGAGCAAGGCTCCATCTCAAAAAAAAAAAAGATACATATTCAAGATATACAATGTGATGTTTTCATATACCTATGTAAATACTGTGAAATGACAACTAAAATCAAGCTAATTAACATATCTATTACCTTAGCTTTTTTTTTTAAAAATGGAGAGATTATTTAAGACCCACTTTCTTAGAGAATTTCAAGTATACAATACAGCATTAACCACAGTTACCCTGCTGTACGTTAGGTCTCCAGACCGTATTATTCACCTTAAAACTGCAAGTTTGTATCTGCTGTCCAACATTTCCCCATTTCCCTACCCCTGACCCCAATAGCCATTCTTATAGTGATTCTATGACTTTTTTTTTTTTTTTTTTTTCGAGACAGCATCTTGCTCTGTCACCCAGGCTGGTGCATGAACACGGCTAACTGCAGCTTGACCTTCTGGGCTCAAGCAGTTATTTTGCCCCAGCTCCCTGAGTAGCTGGGACTACAGACGTGTACCACTGCATCTGTTCAGTTTTTTGATTTTTTGAAGAGATGGGAATCTCACTTTGTTACCCAGGCTGGTCTTGAACTCCTGGTCTCAAGTGATCCTCCTGCCCCGGTCTCCCAAAAGCGCTGGGATTACAGACATGACCCACCATGCCTGGCTGAGTATGACTTTTTAATTTTTATTTATTTTTGAAACTGAGTCTTGCTCTGTTGCCTAGGCTGGAGTGCAGCATGTAATCATGGCTCACTGCAGCCTTGACCTTCTGGGTTCAAGCCATTCTCCTGCCTCAGCCTCCTGAGTAGTAGTGGGACTAAGGGCATGCACGCCATAATATCTGACTAAATTCTGGTAGAGACGGTATCTCCCTGTGTTACTCAGGCTGGTCTTGAACTCCTGTGATTTCACCGAGTGCTGGGATTACAGGCATGAGCCAGCATGCTCAGCCTATGACTTTTTAGATTCCACATGTAACTTACATCATTCTGTGTTTGTCTTTTTATGACTGGCTTATTTCACTTAGCCCAATTTCCTGAAGGTTTAGCCATGTTGTAGCATATGACAGGACTTTCTTCATCTTTAAGGCTAAATAGTATCTATCTATCTATCTATCTATCTATATCTATCTATCTATATCGATCTATCTATCTCTGTCATATGTGTATTCACACACATATGTGCCACATTTTCTTTATCCATTTATCCGTCACAGACACTTGTTTGTTTCCATATCTTGGCTATTGGCTAGTTACATAGTTTTATAGATTTAGTTACATAGTTTCAGGTACTACTTTTTTTTTTTTTTCTTATAGCTATGGTTCCCAAGGGAAATTTGGCACCATTAGGTCAGTTCTGTTCCTTCCAGTTCCCTCTTGGACTTGTATTGTCTAATTAATTTCAGAGCATGGCTGGAGTGCTTTGCAAAGAGTATTATTAATAGGATAAAGGGATCTAAAGTCCAAAATTAACTCGCTGAATTCAATTCTCTGTGTATTTGCACTAGCAGTTTAATCTTCTAGTTGGTGTTCTAATCTAGGACAGAGGCACTGTTTCTTCTGGGTTTGGAAATTTTAATTTTTTTTTTTTTTTGAGATAGAATCTGGTTCTATTACACAGGTTGGAGTGCAGTGGCGTGATCTCAGCTCACTGCAAACTCTGCCCCCAGGGTTCAAGCTATTCTCGTGTCTCAGCCTCCCCAGTAGCTGGTATTATGGGCACATGACACCATGCCCAGCTAATTTTTGTACTTTTAATAGAGATGGGGTTTCACCATGTTGGCCAGGCTGGTCTCGATCTCCTGACCTCAAGTGATCCACCTGTCTCGACCTCCCTAAGTGCTGGGATTACAGGTGTGAGCCACTGGGCCTGGCTTATTTTTTTAAAATTTGATTTTGCTCTAGATGTGGTGCCAAAAAGTAATAGTTACAACAAAGTTTGAGTGTGACTTATAGAAAAAAACAAAATAGTAGTTTAAATCCAATTAAAGTTTTTGTCATGTATGCAGATGTCTGAAGGTAAGGGATCCAGAGCTGCTGTGACCCGGCTCCTCTCAGGTCACTGTACTGCCACATAGGAGTGGCCTTCATCTTTGTGGTTCAGAAAGGCAGCATCAGCTTCCAGGCAGGATGGACAAAGGGGGAAAAAGGAGGGCAAAGACAGGTGCCCACCGTCTCTGAAGGGAGGCTTTGAGAAGCTGCTGGATTGCCCTTCATTCACATCCCACTGGCCAGCTCAGTTCTATGCCCTCACTCTGCTGTGCGGTGGGGGAATGCAGACTTTATTCTGAGTACCATGTGCTGTTAGACTTTCTGCTGTGTTGGAAAAAGGAGAAAAAAGATATGGTGGAGGCAATAAGAATCTATGCTACATCTGACTTTCACACGAACAGAAAACATGCGCTGGCTCCAAGTTCTCTTCCAAAAAAAATTGGTCTTCTTTTTCAGAAAAGTAAATCCATTGTTACTATTGGGCTGACCTAACCCATTTTTTACCCTGGGTAGTACAGATGCTTTATTAAAACCAGGAAAACATATTATTCCCACCTAGGTGAGCAAGAACACATTGTCTCCTGATTTGAGTTCTCCAGAAGGATGGGGTTTGGTGTGGAAATGGAGAGGTCAAGGAACTGTGGGGCTGTGGATAACAGATCAGCAAGAGAAATTATTGAAACCTGAAGCCACGAGGAGACGCTGCTGGGAATGAGATCCAGCTGGTACATTTCCCCTGCCCCTCTTCATTTCCTCCTTTGCCACTGTGGAATTTGCTTTCTGCTCTAAGATGATCCCTGGGAGTTGGTAAAAAGCATGGGAATAAAACGGGTGGTGGTAGAAGCGTCAGGGGTGGGGGGAAGGGACAGGAGGCAGACATTGAAACCCGGGGGTCCCTGGGTTGCACCCAGATCTACAAGAGGAAGGAAATAATCATTACCTTTTCTTGGGTGCCCAGGTGGCAGACACTTTGAAAACAACATCTCATTTTATTCCCTCACCAATCCTACGAACTGAGGTAAAATGAACACCCAGGAAGTTACTCTGCAGAGTTACACAGCCAGTCAGAGACAAAGTCAGAATACAAATCCATGTTCTCTCCACTGGGCTACAGTGCCAGGGCCGATGTCTCAGTGGGGAACCTAGAATATTCAAAACTTCAGGCGCAGGTGTCTTCCTTTCAGAATGATTTTGTCAATGAAGGTACAACTTCAGGTCCATAATTACAACTTAAAGGTGAGAAACAGTAGATGTCAAGCAAAGGAGAGAAAGAAAAAGAGGCATAGTAGCTTCTGAAATGACTTTTCTTCCACTCTCTGTTGTAAAACTGAGCATCACTTTTTTTTATTCTTTTATTATTCTCCCAAAATCACTGCGCTAACTGCGGTTCCTAGCTTGCCCATCACTCTTTACCCACAGATTTTCATGGACTGAGTTCTAAGTGCAACATAACAATCACAGTAGAAAAACCTGCAGTAGACACACACACACAGACACAAAAGCTGAATTCTTCCTTCATTGAGCGTCTCTGTGAACTACATCCAGTTATCAATGTTGGCTGACTAGTCTACAGCCTTTTTCCCCCCTTTTTCAGTAAAACCCTTCATGAGGGCTCAGGGAAGGCAGGCCTACCCTTGGGTGAAATGCAGTTGGCTTAAAGGCATAGTAGTTGCACTTTTCTCACCAGAAACTGGCTTAGGAATGGATGTACAATGCAATTCTGGGCAACAAGAAATAAGAGATGTTTGATGGAGACTTCTAGAAAATTTTACTTATAAAAAAGGGTGCAAGAAAGGAATGCTGGCCGAGGTTCACACCTGTAATCCCAGCAGGTGTGATTTGGGAGGCTGATGTGGGCGGATCACGAAGTCAAGAGATCGAGACCATCCTGGTCAACACGGTGAAACCGTTTCTACTAAAAATACAAAACTATAGGTGTGGTGGCACACACCTATAATCCCAGCTACTCAGGGGGCTGAGGCAGGAGAATTGCTTGAACCCAGGAGGTGGAGGTTGCAGTGAGCCGAGATCATGCCACTGCACTCCAGCCTGGTGATAAAGCAAGACTGTCTCAGAAAA
>NW_016107700.1:856602-965563 GCF_001604975.1 Cebus imitator
TTTTAACGACAGTGTCTCTGTCACCCAGGCTGGAGTGCAGTGGTGCAATCTTGGCTCACTGCAACATCTGCCTCCTAGGTTCAAGCAATTCTCCTGCCTCAGCTTCCTGAGTAGCTGGGTTTACAGGCATGTACCACCATGCCTGGCTAATTTTTTGTGTGATTTTAGTAGAGACAGGGTTTCACCATATTGGCCACGCTGGTCTTGAACTCCTGACCTCAGGTGATCTGCCTGCCTTGGCCTCCCAAAGTGCTGGGATTACAGGCGTGAACCACTGTGCCCAGCCAAAGGTAACTTTTTAATAATTCTTTGCTTCTCACTCCAACCATTTCTTATAAGACACCTATTTGGGATGATCCATATGGCTATAGTGCTCCTTAGCCCTTACCATACAATAGATAACTTTTTGTTTCTCAAGTGAAGGATACTGTGAGTGATGAGTGCCCATCATAGCACAGCAAATCTCACAAAGATCTGTGAGCACTTCTTCATAAAGTTACATCACTGGCCCTCAGCTCCAGGAGTAGGTGTTCAATACATGTTGGAAGATGTATGAAAAAGTAAAACTTTTTTCTTTTAAAATGTTTCTTTTAAATGGTTTCTTTAAAATTAAAAAAGTTTTAAAACGTTTTTCTTTTAAATGAAAACTTCTTTTAAGAAAAATGAAACTTTTTTCTTAAAATCCCCAAACCAAAAAGTATCCGAAGGATTGTTATTGGGAAGAACTTCCAATTATTGGGAAGAAAATCCACGACAGTTTGGACTTGTTTTGTATTCCTTGCCAGAATTTATTGTGGGTCAGTTGCTTACAGGTGAAATTCAGGCTTCTGAGAGAAGTAACTGCTTCTCGATGTGAGAGTGAAGAGATGTATTTGATCAGCTAGATGCAAGCGCGCCAGTCCTTCCACCTGCTTCTCTGGGCTAATAACCACCTTCTGAGTTATCCACCTGTCTGTAGATTTGCAGTACTCCAGGTGGGCATGAAACAAAATGTTCAGAAATGACCCTCGATCTTTTGAAATCACAGATGTTCAGATTTTACTAAGATTATTCAGGACTAACACCGTAAATGGTTTATTAGTGGCTGAGGCTTAGCTTGATGAACTGGACTGAGAGCTAAACACCTCTTGTCCTCCTGTGTATGGCAGAGGTGGATGTTGGTCAGTGTGTTTACAGCAGTGGCATAGTTTCAAGAGTTGTCTAAGAAAGAAAGGACTTACAGCTTCAAAGAAAAGGTCTCTGACATGCAGCAAAATCTGTCCCTCTTGGAGATTTTATAATTGCGATGCACTCTGGCGTATTAGGGACTCTGAGAAGTCATGTGGTCAAGAATCTTTTGATCTTTGTATAACTATGTTTTTCTCACAAAGAAAATACTTAAGTATGGGATATTTCTTTTCATGTAACACTGAACTATCCACAGAGGATCATGTTCTGAGGAATGGACATTCAGAGTCACTTGCCTGGGCCATATTTGTTTTCCTCATTTCTACCTTGCCTTCTATTGGGGCGTTTAACTGAACCAGCCATATTTTCAAAGAGAAATTCACAAGAGATGAACCTAAAAAGAAAAGCGAAGACCTCCAAACCTCCAAACAATTTAGTCAACATTGGTATTAGTTTGTTTTCACACTGCTATAAAGAAACACCCGAGACTGGGAAACTTATAAAGGAAAGAGGTTTGACTCACAGTTTCACATGGCCGGGCATGCCTCAGGAAACTACAATCACGGCAGAAGGGGAGGAGGCCCATCTTACATGGTGGCAGGCGAGAGAGAGCAAGTAAGAGCAGGGAAAACTGCTTTATAAAGCCATCAGATCTCATGAGAACTCACTAGCACCAGAACAGCATGAGGGAAATCACCCTTATCGGCCAACCACCTCCCACCTGTTCCCTCCCTCAACATGTGGGGATTATAATTTGAGATGAGATTTGGGTGGAACACACAGCCAAACCATATCAGCATTTACTGACTAGATATTATTAGGTATTGTTTCAAATGCTTTGTGTTTATTTAAACAATTGACCTTCAAAACAACCCAATGAGGTAAATCCTACGGTCGCACATGGCAGATAAGGAAAGCTGAGGCTCAGTGAGAATAAGAAATCTACCTCAGCTAATAAGTGGAGGAACCACAATCTGAACGAAGGCTGGCCGTTTCAGAATAAGCCCTCATAACCATGATGTCATATTGCACTCTTTACTCTCCAAATATAGCAAAGCCAAAGACACCAGCATGGAGACATGAATTGTTCACTCCTAGTTCGCAGGGGACTCCCAGAGATGAGCCAGACCATCTGGGTTCAGAAAGCCCCTCTGTACTTTCCAGCTATGACTTAACCTCTGTCTGCTTTGAGGTTTTCTTTTTTCATTCTTTTTAAAATGTTAAAAAAGCAGAGGATAATTTCATGAGGCTGTGAGAAGTTCTCGATATATGTCCACTATTACCCTGTCAAAGTTAGTCTCATAACAGCCTCCACTTATTGACCCTGATTTTTCTTTTGTCCTCTATACTATGCCAGAACAAGCCTATCATGTTCTCTACAGTGGGCTTTCAAATATGTACAGAGCGGTGACACACACCCTTCTCAGGCTAAGGACCACTGGATCCTTTCACTGAGTCTCCCAGACTAGGGCCTTCAGGGCACTTTCCCTTCTGCTCATATTTTCAACAATTCTTATGCCAATAATTGGGATTTTTGATCTCTCATTCCTGAACATCATATCATGAAGAGTTTTTTCTTACAGTCCTTCATAGGTTAACACTTACTTCGTAAGTGATGAAACTGTCAGCATCACTATAAACTAAAATGTTAAACTTAAAGCAGAATTTTATTTTAAAAAGTTTCCTTTTTTATCTATTTTCCCTCCCACAAGAAATACTTTAATGCAACAGTGAGTGAGTCTTGAAAAGTGCCAGTTATATGGTCACGTTGAGCATTAGTTGAGTGTATAACTGCACATTTTTCTTCTCTATCGCATTAATAAGAACGGAATCTTTTTTCATGCAAGATGATACTTTGAGAAGGATTTGATCAAATGCCTTCTAAATTCCCTCTTAATCCTGAGATTCTGTGATTTAAGGCTGCTTCTGCAATTTTGTTCAATGTACATACATACTGAAGTCCTCCTTATTCCAAAGCAGTAAGTTCATTCGACATTTTATTTAGGGGAAATCTCATTTTATAACTATAGTATATAGACATTTATATATATAAGTAGGTTTCTATATAAAAACATGTGTGCATGCGTGTGTGTGTGTGTGTATACACATATATATATATATATATATATATATATATATATAATCTCCCATCTCCTGTTTTCTTCCAAGAAATTCCTTCTCCAGAAGGTGATTAAATTGGTTTTATAGCGGTTTATCTAGTCCTGCTGCTTATTCTCCCACTTGACATGTTAATCCCCTCTCTATCAGATAGCCCTTTGGTTATTGCCATCAGATCTAAGCAAACTTTCCAGTGATGGGAAATCTAGGACAGCAACCTCCTTCATTCCAGAAGACCATTAAGAATTCTTGACAGAGAGCAGCCCTTTGGAACAAATAAACACAATCAAAAAAGGCCCAGCTTAGCCCATCAGTTTCTCTGAAGGCATGGGCCCCCGTCTGGGATAGATAGGAAAACAAACATATTTATGTACAGACCTGTGATCAAAAGCGTTCATTCACAGAAGAACCTCCCTGAAAGGTGTTCACAGATTGTAAAGCAGTGAGGTGCTTGCAAACAGAGTGGACAAGGCAGCATGTGGAAATCAAGCGTAATGTGTCTATTCACAGTCACAGATGCACCCAATATACGAAAACCTAGCCACAGCTAACACATCTGCATGTCTCTCCATTTTTATAAGTCTTGGTCACCATCTATTTCCACCATTCTTCTTCTTTTTTTTTTGATTCAATTTTGAAAGAAGTTCTACTGTGGGTAATAGTCCTGCCATTCTCACAGGGAATGCCTCTTGGTAAAAATTTAGGTTAATTAGGGGAAAAATGTAAGTCATTACAAAGTATTAAACCCTTAGTAGCTGAAGTTGAATTTACAAGGTTAAATCCTCAAATTTCATGTCAATCATACCATATATTCTAAGATACACAAATAAATCAGATATACATAGACACCAATGCAAGCAACACTACTTCTGTGTCATTTTGTATTTAATATTATTGAAGGCTTTATTAATGCCTTAAAAAACACAAAAAGCTCTTGAACATACATTTATTATCTGGAGGAATAAATGCACTCCAAATACTTATCATCAGAACTCTGGAAAAAGACAAATTCTCTCTAGTATTTTAGAAATTGGTATCTAAATAATTCCATTTCATACTAGGTTAGTAATGTAAGCTGTCCTCATTCAGCTTTTATATTTTGAAAAAAATTTTAGTTTCAAATATAATAAAGACAAGTACACATTCAAAATTTACTTTCTATTACTGTTTTCTGGCCAAAAGGATTTGAAGAATTTTCTTCCTTATGACAAATGTTGTCACATTTTTTTTTTTTTTTTAAAAAGCAAAATATAACAGAGTAGTTTTGAAGACTAACTCTATATGAAGGTTTTATTCATAGCACAGTTAAAATAACATTTAATATAGATTCACTTCACTGGATGATGTCACCTTTTAAAACATCAGTATTTCTCATATCATTTCTGGATGGATGGTCCTGACATTCTTACATCTTCTTCAACATGACTTCTTCATTTTTCTTCTCTAGAGTTTTCTTGAGTTAAAATAATGGCTTGATGAAGATCATATGAGAGTTAGTGGCTCTGTGGTATTTCTTAAATGTGGGGCAAAGCTGGGCTGGTTGATAATGTAACTCATTAAAATGAGCTGTATTATCAGTGGCCAAGGCTGGCTGGGCAGTCTGACAGAAGGCCTTCGTTCCTCTTGTAGATAAAGACTAGAGCCAGGCGCAGTGGCTCACGCCTATAATCCCCAGCACTTTGGGAGGCTGAGGCAGGCAGGTCACCTGAGGTCGGGAGTTTGAGATCTGCCTGACGAACATGGGGACACCCTTTCTCTACTAAAAATACAAAATTAGCTGGGCATAGTGGCATGTGCCTGTAGTCCCAGCTACTTGGGAGGCTGAGGCAGGAGAATCACTTGAACCTGGGAGGCAGAGGTTGCAGTGAGCTGAGATTGCAGCATTGTGCTCCAGCCCAGGCAACAAGAGTGAAACTAAATCTAAAAAAAAAAAAAAAAAAAAAAAAGACTAGAGTCCATTCTTCTACTAGTTCAGGGCAGTGGCCAAAAAAGCCCAAGAAAGACACTGCACTGAATGCCATTGTTTAGAAGAGATTTGCATTTAATGATGTGTTACAGGTAAAGTATTTCCTTAGCAAAAAATCTCATTCACTCAATGTTTGGGAGAATGTTAAATTTTATAATCACCATTGCCTTTCTCTGTGGAAAAGATTTTTATTTTTATTAATTTTAAGTTCTGGGAGGAAATGATTTTTTTAATTTGCTATGATCACTTCTTCTCAATTTTTTTCTTACAGTCATACATATTCTGTAATCTAAATTTCTTAAGCTTATTTAAAAATCAGAGAAAAAAACAAACAACCCAAGGGCATAAAAACAAGCACAAGGTAAACAAAGAAACAAACAACTTTGCCATTATACCTTCTCCTGGATAACTGCAGATATTTCTTGTAATTTCCAGTCTGTTTCAACACTGCAGAACAATACACTCGTGGCCCAGTGGTGAAGCAATGTGCACATGAGTGACAAAACAAGGGACCCAGAAAAAGAGTATAAATGTAAATAAAACTTTTAAAATCCCAGTAATGCAACAGCTTCTTTCCTTGTTTACTGGATGAATGTCCATTCCACATGAATTCATATTTTGGTTCCAGGAGGCCATGCACCATAAGCCCTAATAACAACGACCACTATTTGTAGGGGGTAAAACAGAGCCTGAGGCCAGTATCTACTGGTGGCAAACTTGCAAAGGTCTTCTGGAAGATTCATAAAATTATGTTCTATTTGTTTGCAGGATTCAGGGAACCATGGAAATAGAAAAGGATAGAAACAAGGCATGCTTTTGACGTTTCTTGGGCTGGGTAGTAGAAAAATAGGTGTTTTCCTTTGGGTTTTTTTTGCAGCTGAGAATACTTTTTCGTTTTCCTCAGTCCTTAAGGGAGTGGTAGGCTTTGGCAGTCCGGCTGTTGACAAAATCTGTCTTCTTAAACTGAGCCTTAGGAATAAGCAAACAGAAACATGAAAGGTAACAAAACTGGCATATAAAAAAATGCAGTGTTTTAGTGATTTCTTACCAGGGTCAAGAGGGCCATTATTACCTGGCTCTGTTAACTAGGACACATTCCTTGTTCATGTTCTTACCTTCTTGTAGGCATGATGGAGCTCCGTGTGCGCCCACAGAGAATACAGGAGGACAGAGGCAGCTTTACTTGCTTTGTTGGAGGCATAGCTGAAAAGAAAAGAACATTCTGAGATCAGGCAGAATGAGTGAGGCTTCTGGATGCTGCCTGGCGATGTTCTGTAAGACTTCTTCACTCTTCACCTGCTGCTCCCAGCAGCCGTCCATGAAGTCAGGTCACTCAGTGACCAATTAGACAGCGCGCTCTGGAAGGCAGGGACCATGTTTGTTTTTGTTTTCTTTTTAAACCACTAGGACAGTGCTAATAAATAAAGAGTTTATAGAGAAAATCCCTGATATTTATAAGGAATATATCCTTAAACATGTTACAAATCCTTGAATTATTTATAGAATATAATCTATATTTGTATGGTTATAATGTATGTTTACAGAATAAAAATGCATGAAAGTATGACTGAAAAATAGACATGATTTTTGTGACACTATGAATGTAGGAGTAAAGTAATTTTTCAAGTCAATAAAAGAAATTCTTGTGGCAGCCCTTGTTAAATCAGTTTCAGTATCTCTTTACGTTTTAGTATAGAGCAAATGGAAAACTTATTCCTGCTATAAATCCAAGTCACCACTGCATTTGACATTGTACTTAGTATTTCATGTTTGGCTTTTATTTTTTATTTTGTTATTTTTTTTTTTTGAGACAGAATCTCGCTCTGTCGCCCAGGCTGAAGTGCAATGGCGCGATCTTGGCTCACTAAAACCTCTGCCTCCCGGTTAAAGCAATTCTCCTGCCTCCGCCTGCCAAGTAGCTGGGATTACAGATGTGCACCACCATATCTGGCTAATTTTTCTATTTTTAGTAGAGATGGGGTTTTGCCATGTTGGCCAGGCTGATCTTGAACTCTTGATCTCAGGTGATCCACCCGCCTCACATCCCAAAGTGCTGGGATTATATGCGTGAGCCACCCTGCCTGCCCCATGTTCTGCTTTTAAATTTATCCTAAATGTCCCACTTCTGGCTTAGATCAGTGCTGCCTTAGAGATCTTTCTTTTCTATCACCTGACTAGCACATGGCTGATTTTTTTTTTTTAAACAAAGATATTTTTTACCCATATCATAGGCGTTTGTAAACATAAAACCAAAACCAGAGAGTGAATGCAAAGATGTACAGAGAAGAGCATGTGTTATTTCAACAGTGAAAAGCCTTTCTCTTCCATACTAGCCTGGCAGGGAGGATCAGTCAAATCAGCATCTCACAGACTTGTTAGTACCTCCTGGACTTTTCAGAATCACTTGCGAAAACTGAAGGGCAAATAAATCCATGAAAGTGATGGGTCGCTAATATTCGAAAATGTAAAAAGTTATTAAATTGCAAGCATGTTATATTCATAAAGTTTGTTTATAAGTTGGTTGTTTGGTACTTGATACTCCTTTATTCAAAGATGTGATGTTATAAATGATAATTAGTTCCTAGGCTAGCCCACAAATGATAGGTCAGACAAATAACACTCTAGTTAGGAAAGAGCAGCAGACGTAACTGGCAGAAGCTCCTGTTAACTTTTGTTTTTGAGACAGGGCATGTGAAGACTCACTCACAAGTGGACACTCAAGGCAATAAACAAGTAACAGAGTAGCTTACTCCCTATCTTGCTAAGCTACCAGAAGTTTCCAAAAGTAATTGCATATTTCCATGTGCAACAATTGTTATATCTGAATACTCAAATAATAAACATCATACTATCTTTTTTTTTTTTTTTTTTTTTTTTTTTTTTTTTTTTTTTTTTTTTTTTTTTTTTTTTGGACAGAGTGTTGCTCTTCACCCAGGCTGGAATGCAGTGGTGCGATCTTGGCTCACTGCAACTTCTGCTTCCCAGGTTCAGGTGATTCTCCTGCCTCAGCCTCCTGAGTGGCTGGGACTACAGGCTTGTGCCACCACACCTGGCTAATTTTTGTACTTTTTTAGTAGAGATGGGGTTTCACCATATTGGCCAGGCTGGTCTTGAATTCCTTACCTCATGACCCGGCTAATTTTTGTATTTTTTAGTAGAGACGGGGTTTCACCATACTGGCCAGGCTAGTCTCAAACTCCCCCTTCTGCCTCCCAAAGTGCTGGGATTCCAGGCATAAGCCACCGTGCTCGGTCACATCATACTATCTTATAATGTTTCCCTTGGAAGTTTGGATGACTACTTGGAGGAAGGGTCATTTCAGTTTTGCAGCAGTAATTCATTCTTTGCACAAAGACCGAGCAACTCTAATACTATCTGTCAGCCTCTGGGGACAGGTGAATATTCTTGGGGAATTGACACTCCAGCCAGTGCTCAGTGCTTGTTTTAATCTGACTCTGAATGCAGTTTTCCTTCCTCATGTGCACTGCAGAGTGGGGCTACAGAGGAGAAGAGGCCTAAATTGGGTGGGGCTGTGGTGGAGGAAACAATGTACATCCTTGTACAGCCAAGCAGCCACGTGCGCTTCAGCACAGATGAAGTTATCTGCTTTGTGATTCATTAGAACTTGGCTATAGTGGCCATTTCTTTTCTTGTTTGGTTATTTATAAAAGTAACTTGTATCTATATGTAACAAGTCAAACACTTCAGAATTGAATAAAGAGAAAAAGATAATCTTCATGCCCCTTTCCAATCTCATCACTCTAAATTAATAGTAAATAATTTGGTTATACAAGGTTTTTCATTCTTGTCCCCACTTTGTTTTTTCTTTAAAAATACGGAAAAGTTGAAAACAGGAACAGGGATGTGGAGTGACATGTACCGGACCTTCTGTTCTTAAAAGGGAATAAGAGGTAGAAGAGATAAGATAGAGAAAAAACTGTGAAAGCAAGACTTTCTTGTCAGGCTCCCCTCCACTGCTTCTCCTGTGCCATCACTGCTACTGCTTCTCTGTTTTTCTTTTTTTGAGACAGAGCCTCACTCTGTCAACCAGGCTGGAGTGCAGTGGCATGATCTCGGCTCATTGCAACCTCTACCTCCTGGGCTCAAGCGATTCTCAAGCCTGTTTTCTGAGTAGCTGGAATTGCAGGTGCGCACTACCACACCCAGCTAATTTTTTGTATTTTTAGTAGAGACAGAGTTTTGCCATGTTGGCCAAGCTGGTCTCGAACTCCTGACCTCAAGTGATCCACCTGCTTTGGCCTCCCAAAGTGCTGGGATTACAGGTGTGAGCCACAGTGCCTGGCCATCACTGCTTCTTCTAAGCCACCTGCTGTGACGTCTCCTCCCAAGATCGTAGTGAGGAAAAGGGTACCTGCCCGTCCAGAGGGCTCCTGCTCTGCCTACATTCTGCTGTTACTAAATCACAGCTGTGGCTCTGGGAAGCTAATTCATTAGGCCAATACAATGCTGAAATACACTACCAAGAGAGGCTCTGGAGTTTGACCCTCTCTTGATACTTTAGAAGAAAGGGGACAAGCATGTGGCATGATGGATTCGGTTCTTCTTTTGGGTGATCGCTGAGGGCCGACCAGATGATCTGGCTTGGCTTTACATCCTGTTTGCTGCCATGTTGCACATGATGCTCATGACTGTACCTTCACAACCGGGTTATTTACACGCAGGGTGGTGAGGGAACAGGAAGGCAGCTGACAGACTTACGCGTCGCCTGCACTGATGGTCATAATTTTCTGGATGCCCCCGGTGTTTAGAAGGTCCCGTGCATTCTGGTAACTGTTTTGGATTATGTTGTTCAATGTGTAACAGGCAGAGGCTGTCGTTTCAATGAGAAGATCAGTACTCGGGACTGTGTCAGGAATGATGGAAACCAAATCGGGGAGAGTTTCCTTGGCTACAAAATGAAAAAAAAGAACACTGGATTAAAAAGGTTGTTTCTTAATCCCAAGATCCCAATACGTTTTCAGTAAAGAACATTCTTAAAAAGAAACACAGCTGGTTAACAACACATGGAAAGATATAACTTCCCTAATAACAAATTTTTAAAACTCCTTGAAAAGAGGATACTCTGTGCTCAGCACATGGAAGATTTTTTCAGAATGTAATCTGGCAGAAATGTCAGGAACTTAAAAATATTTCACCTTCTTCAATTCAGTAATTCCATGTCTAGGAATACATCTTAAAGATATTACTTTGAAAATGAAAAAAGCTTTCTACAGAGAGCTTTATGACAGTAATACAAGTAAATGAAAAACCAAAAAGCCTCAATATCCTAAGAATAGGAATATGATGAACTAAAACACACCTGCAAAGACTATTATTCATTACAACACATATCTATGAAGCATGTATAATAACAAGAAAATAATTACATTAATAGTATACGTGAAAAATCAGTATACTTATTTATATAAAGAATACATAATATTATTGGTCAGGCGCAGTGGCACACACCTGTAATCCCAGCACTTTGGGAGGCCAAGGCGGATGGATCACTTAAGGTCAGGAGTTCAAGACCAGCCTGGCCAACATGGTGAAACCTCGTCTCTACTAAAAATACAAAAATTAGCTGGGTGTAGTGGTGTATGCCTGTGCCTGTAGTCCCAACTACTCAGGAGGCTGATGCACAAGAATCACTTGAACTGGGAGGTGGAGGCTGCAGTGGGCAGAGATCATACCACTATACTCAAGCCTGGGTAACAGAGAGACCTTGTCTCCAAAAACAAGCAACCAACCAAAAACTATAATATCACCAAAAAAAAAAAAAAAAGAAACACTACATAAGAAACCTGAGGAAAAACGTTAATAGGAGCTGTTTTTCTACAACAGTATTAATAGTGAACTAAAATAATTTAAGGCCAGGCACAGCAGCTCATGTCTGTAATCCCAGCACTTTGGAAGGCCGAGCCAGGAGGAGCACTTGAGCCCAGGAGTTTGAGACCAGTCTGGAAAATATAACGAGACCCTTTTTCTATTTAAAAAGCATAAATAAATAAATAAATAAACAAACAAACTGTGCTTTCCAAGGCTTTTTCAATACGTAAATAATACTACTATTTTACAAAGAGAAACTATTTTAAATGTACATTTCCACTATGTATATAACTTCTAGGTTATAAGTTTGAGTTTGGCTTTTTTTTTTGTACTAACAAGTATTAAAAAAGTAGACACATCACTTCCAAAATTAGGCTATAGAAAATGAAAAAGACATATAGACAGAATAGAGAAGCCAGAAATAAAGCCAAATACTTACAGCCAACTGATCTTTGACAAAGCAAACAGAAACATAAAGTGTGGAAAGGACGTTCAACAAAGGGTGCTGGAATAATTGGCAAGCCACATGTAAAAGAATGAAGCTGGATCCTCATCTCTTACTTTATACAAAAATCAACTCAAGATGGATTAAAGACTTAAATCTGAGTCCTGAAACCATAAAAATGCTAGAAGGTAACACTAGAAAATCTCTTGTAGACATTGGCTTAGGCAAAGAGTTCATGACCAAGAACCCAAAAGCAAATGCCACAAAACCAAAAATAAGAAAATGGGACCTAATTAAATTAAAAATCTTCTGCACAGCAAAAGAAATAATCAACATAGTAAACAGACAACCCATAGAGTGGGAGAAGATATTCACAATCTGCATTTGACAAAGGACTAATATCCAGAATCTACAAAGAACTCAAACAAATCAGCAAGAAAAAAACCAAATAATTCCATCAAAAAAGTGGCCTAAGGACATGAATAGACAATTCTCAATAGAAGATATACAAATGGGACATGAAAATTTTTTGATATGCTTCAAACAAATGAAAAAAATGCTCGTTACTAATTATCACGGAAATGCAAATTAAAAGCACAATGAGATACCACCTTACTCTTGCAAGAATGACCATAATTTAAAAATCAAAACATAACAGATGTTAGTTAGCATGGATGTAATGAAAAGGGAACACTTCTACACTGCTGGTGGGAATGTAAACTAGTATAACCACTATGGAAAACAGTATGGAGATTCCGTAAAGAACTAAAAGTAGAAAGACCATTTGATCCAGCAATCCCCCTACTGGGTATCTGCCCAAAGGAAAAGAAGTCATTATATGAAAAAGACACTTGCACATGCATGTCTACAGCAGCACAATTCACAACTGCAAAATAAGGAATCAACCTAAATACCCATCAACCAACAAATGGGTAAAGAAAATGTGGTATATATACACCATGGAATACTACTCAGCCGTTAAAAAGCAAGAAATAATGGCCTTTGCAGCAAATTGGATGGAACTAGAAACCACTATTCTAAATGAAATAACTCAGGAATGGAAAAGCAAATATTGTATGTTCTCACTTATAAGTGGGAGCTAACCTATGAGGAGGCAAAGGGATAAGAGTGATATAATGGATTTGGGGTCCTTGGGAGAAAGGGGGTGAGGGATAAAAGACTACACATTGGGTACAGTGTATACTGCTCAGGTGACAGGTGCACCAAAATCTCAGAAAACATCACTAAATAATTTATCCATGTAATGAGCACCACCTGTACCAAAAAAGCCATTGAAAAATTTAAAAAGGTATTAATATTTGAAAAGCCCACTAGAACCTGTCCTATGATAACATGTTTTGGTCAATGTGAACTTGTACCTAAACTTTTTGTAACAGTTATTTTCATGTATGTTTTCTTCTTTTTTCTCTAACCACTTTAGAGTCTTCTTAAAAGACAGAGCGCATGCATCTTTTGCTTTTGCTGATCCTCACAGCTCCTGAATACATGTTGTGTTTATCAGGGATTCACAAATACTAATTTTATTGTGTGCCTTCATCTGCATTCATGTGGCATCTTGAAACACATTTCTCTCTCTATGATACTGGATTGTAATGAATTGTGTGACTGTCTCAACTTCAGATGAGGCCTGTGGGTTCCTTGAAGCCTATTATCTCACTTATTTCCGTGTTTCTAGCATTAATCATTATTCCTGAAACAGACAAGTCATATTATATGTCATCATAATACCTGGACCTGATTGACAGGTAAGACATACCTTCTGCTCACAGGCCTGAACACTTTTTTTTTTTTTTTTTTTTTAACTGTGGTTCAAGCACACAGCCTACTGTGGAGAGCTCAGTGTTTGTCTAAAGCCAGAGTGCTTTAGTTTCAGTCATGGTTCTGCTACTAATTTACGGCTCTATTGCCTGAGCAAGCTACTTAAGCTCTCTGTTTTTCCCTAAGTTGCAATGTGGGATAATATTGTCCACTTCACAGGGTTGTTTTGAGGAAATGAGTCAATGCATGTTAACTGTATCATAGTCCTGCGCATGTGGTAAGCTCTCAATGGATGCCATTATCAGAAGGCCTTTTCCTTTTATTAAGTTCAACTATAGAATGAAAGGCCTTGACTGGCAAAATAGCACTGTGAGATACACACCCATGTCTTCTGTGTGAAATCTGTTATTCTGTTACCATGCTACATTGCCTGTCTTTAAGATTTTCAGAAAATGTAAGTTTCAAGTTTATTTCTCTAGAGGTAAGTAAAATGTAACAACTTTATTGCAGGTCAAAACAGGGAAAGTTACCTGGCTTAGAAAAGCTCTCATGAGAAACACAAAGCATGTGTTCAAGCTGATTTTCATTTATTTCTGGCTATTAAATTCTGAATCAAGAGAAGGAAGTCCTTGTACTTACATATTTGACATGAAATGAATTTGGAATTTTAAAATTGCATTTATTTTGCTGAAGCCTCTTCTCTCTGTTATCCTTAAGTGAAGTTTATCAACAGAATCATCTAACATAAACCATGTGGCTATAGCTATACCTTCCCAACATTTAGGGAACCTGAGGCCAGCAGCATTTCTGCCCTGAAGGTACATGCACAATGTGTACAGTGCTGTTATTTACTCTGGCAATGTTTTAAAGACAGAGTCGATTTTTCATTTGGGAAAATAACAAAAAGTGGAAAGGATAATACACTTCTATTCAAATTCAGCACAAAAGACCATGGGGAGAGCATTTAATAATTTTGAGAGTGCCTATGGCGAGGTCTCTTTTAGATTCACTGAGAATTTTCCAGGCTATCTCTACTCATAATGGGCATGAAGCCATTGTATAAAACCTCCTGTCAAATGTGCTGCTGGCTGGCTTTGAAAATGACATTACTAAAATATAACTGCAGCCTTCAGTATCTCTGGGATTGTGTATGTGCATATTTAAATATCTAATCCATTAAAACAAACAAACAAAATGTTATTTCTAATTTTTGTGAAATTTTGTGAAAAACAATTTGAGTTGTTAGAAATGACCGGTTTACAGAGCACTGTGAAGCATGTTTAATTTTAGCATTATCTTTCTATTATTTCATTTTGTAATTTTTTTTTGAGACAGAGTCTTGCTCTGTTACCCAGGCTGGAGTGCAATGGTGCAAAATCTTGGCTCACTGCAACCTCTGCCTCCTGAGTTTAAGAGATTCTCCTGCTTCAGCCTCCTGAGTAGCTGGGACTACAGGTGTGCACCTCCACCCCCAGCTAATTTTTTTGTATTTTTAGTAGAGACAGGGCTTCGCCACGTTGCCCAGGCTGGTCTCGAACTCCTAAGCTCAGGCAATTCACCTACCTCCACCTCCCAAAGTGCTAGGATTATAGGCATGAGCTATTGTGCTTCGCCTTATTTTGTAATTTTTTTACTTAATACAACAAACATTTATCACATACTTCTTGGTATAAGTAAACAAAAAGTTACGTTATTTGATAATGTAACATAGTTATCATCTGTCAATAATACAGAGTCAAAGGCAAAATATGTCTGATCAGTTACTAAAAAAAAATCCACGCCAAATCTGCTATATTCAGTGGCTCCTTCTTTTTGTCTTTTTATTGCGATTATCTGTTTATCCATTTTTTAAAAGTTCAACATGCTGCCAAACTACTAAAGTAAACCACCACTACATTTGTTTTTCAAATGTTCTAGAATAGTGGTGCTTAAGAGAGTCACAGAGAAAACATTCTGAAAGACAACTATATGGGTTAGAAAGACTTCACTGGGGGGTGTGACTGAGGGGGCCACCCAGGGAAAAGTAACAACAATATTACTTATCTCGTTAATTATCAGTATGCCCTAAAATTTCTCTCTTGTAGTAATTTAAAAAAATTAGATATTTTAAAAAATCTCTGGTGAGATCCACTCAGAAAGCCTGTTTGTGATATCTGGCTGCACAAAAGGCAGGCAGATTTATCACCTACTCCTTACTCCCATTTCCAGTGCAGCTCTGTGAACAGAAGGTGATACAGACAACGCTTCATTGCATTGTATCTTCAGTTTGTGCATATTACATGTAGAGACTCATATGGACTCACCAATTTCATTCTGCAGAGAAAGATTCCGGGACAGATTCCTCAGCAGCGAGATGGCTGTTTTTTTCACGCTTGGGTCACCGACATACAGCATCTTTCGGGTGTGCTGCAGGCCACTTTCTTTCTGGACAACTGTCTGAGCTACTGACGTTGGCATCTGTTTTGTGAGACATATCTTATAAGTTCTGTTGTATTGCATTTCATGGTAATTTGAAATTTTCTACAGATTAGCAGAGGTTGATGAAAATGTTTTATTTTATTTATTTCGAAATAGAGTCACCCAGGCTGGAGTGCAGTTCCCAATCTCAACTCACCACAACCTCTGCCTCCTGGGTTCAAGTGATTCTCCTGCCTCAGCCTCCTGAGTAGCTGGGATTACAGGTGTGTGCCACCACGCCCAGCTAAGTTTTTTGTATTTTTAGGAGGGATGGGGCTTCACTATGTTGACCAGGCTGGTCTCGAACTCCTGACTCAGGTGATCCACCCACCTCAGCCTCTCAAAGTGCTGGGATCACAGGTGTGAACCACCATGCCTGGGTGAAGATGTTTTAAAACCTAGGACTATAGTGAAACTAGTCTGAAGGTATTTTCTTTAAACTCTTATTAAGTTTTTAAGTCAATTTCTAGATAAAAAACTGTTTATTCAGTACTTTCAAATGCAATCCTGGGCCATGGTGTGGTGGCTCACGCCTGTAATCCCAGCACTTTGGGAGGCCGAGGTAGGTGGATCACCTGAAGTCAGGAGTTCGAAACTAACCTGGCCAACATGGTGAAACCCCATCTATACTAAAAAAATACAAAATCATTAGCTGATCATGGTGGCACATGCCTGCAATCCCAGCTACTCAAGAGGCTGAGGTAGGAGAATCACTTGAACCTGGGAGACAGAGGTCGTGGAGAGGAGAATCGCACCATTGTGCTCTGGCCTGGGTGACAGAGCAACACTCTGTCTCAATCAATCAATCAATCAATCAATCAATGCAATGTTGGATTTGATTAGGTTATTACATTTTTTGCATCTGTGTTTACAAATAAAATAGATTTCCCTCTTCCTTTTCCTGTGCTACCCTTTTCCCTTTTAGAATCAAGGTTACACTAACATCATTAAGTTAGTTGGGTAGTATTTAATCTTTTTCTATTTCCTTTAGCTATTTGTATAATACAAGTATAATCTCTTCTTGTGGGTGTGGTAATATTTAGCTATACAGACTGAATATCGCTTATCTGAAATGCTTGAGACCAGAGGTGTTTTGGGTTTTTTCACATTTTGGAATATTTGCAAATACATTATGAACTACTTTGGGGATGAGAACCAAGTCTAATCATGAAATTTATTTATCTTTCATATATATGTTACACTTACAGCTTGGAGGTTATTTTATACATATGTGTAATAATTCTGTGCATGAAGTAGTTTGTATACATGGAAGCATCAGAAAGCAAAGGTGTCACTATCTCAGCCACCCATGTGGACAATCTGAGCTTGTTTGGCATCACCATTATTCCTGACTCTGAATTCACATATTACTGATAAGCAATTATTTTCTCAAACTTACACATGTACCTGACAGTAAAAAATATGACATAGCATTAATACAGTTTAAAAAAATAATGTGTTCAGGTAACTATGCAGCGCAGTAGCATGACCAGAATACCTGTCTCAGCTGTCAGATGACAGCAACAGACAGCAGCAGGCTTTCAGTCTCCAAATACTATGCTGTTTTGATGGAAAGGTTACTGCCTACTGTGTTTTACTTTTTTCAGATGAGAAGAAACATGAGAAGCAATCGAGGGACCAGCAACTGGGTCCTCTAGGGATGAAGAGACATTCTGTTGGATGGTTTTGCAAAATGTTCCCTCCAGAGTCATCTGCCTCATTAACAATTTTTTTTTCCTTCAACATTTAAGTTCACGGGTACATGTGCAGGATGTGTAGGTTTGTTACATAGGTTAATGTGTACCATGGTGGTTTGCTGCACAGATCATCCCATCACCTAGGTATTAAGCCCAGCATCTATTAGCTATTCTTCCTGATGCTCTCCCTCATCCTCCAAGTCCCCCAAAGGCCCCAGTGTGTGTTGTTTCCCACCAAGTATCCATGTGTTCCCATTCTTCAGCTCCCACTTATAAGTGAGACCATGTAGTGCTTGGTTTTCTGTTCCTGCATTAGTTTGCCACAGATACAGCTTCCAGCTCCATCCATGCCCCTGCAAAGGATGTGATCTCATTCCTTTTGATGGCTGCACAGTATTCCACGGTGTATATATATGACATTTTCTTTACCCAGTCTATCATTGATGGGGATTTGGGTTGATTCCATGTCTTTGCTATTGTGAATAGTGCTGCAGTGAATATACATATACATGTATCTTTATAAGAGAATAATTTATATTCCTTTGAGTATATACACAGTAATGGGATCGCTGGATCAAATGGTATTTCTACCTTTAGATCTTTAGGAATCACCACACTGTTTCCCACAACAGTTGAACTAATTTGTACTCTCACCAATGGTAGGAAAGCATTCATTTTTCTCTGCAAGCTTGCCAGCATCTGTTGTTTTTTGACTTTTTAATAATTGCCATTCTGACTGGTATGAGATGGTATCTCACTGCGGTTTTAATTTGCATTTTTCTAATGATCAGTGACGTTGAGCTTTTTTCATGTTTGTTAATCACATGCATGCCTTCTTTTCAGAAGTTTGTTCATGTCCTTTGTCCACCTTTTACTTTTTTTTTTTCAAGACAGTGTCTTGCTCTATCACCCAGGCTGGAGTACAATGGCATCATCTTGGCTCACTGCAACCTCTGCCTCCTGGGTTAAGCACACCCCATCCATGCGTGGCTAATTTTTTTGTATTTTTAGTAGAAACGGGGTTTCTCCATGTTGGTCAGGCTGGTCTCGAACTCCCAATCTCAGGTGATCTGCCTGCCTTGGCCTCCCAAAGTGGGTTTTTTTCCCCTTATAAATTTAAGTTCCTTGTAGACTCTGAATATTAGACCTTTTGTCAGACAGATAGATTGTAAAATTTTTCTCCCATTCTGTAGGTTGTCTCTTCACTCTGATGATAGTTTCTTTTGCTGTGCAGAAACTCTTTAGTTTGACTGGATCCCATTTGTCAATTTTTGGTTTCATTGCTATTGCTTTTGGCATTTTTGACATGAAATCTTTGCCGGTGCCTATGTCCTGAATGGTATTGCCTAGATTTTCTTCTAGGGTTTTTACAGTTTTGGATTTTACATTTAAGTCTTTAATCCACCTTGAGTTAATTTTCGCATAAGGTATAAGGAAGGGGTCCAGTTTCAATATTCTGCATATGCCTAGCTAGTTATCCCAGCACCATTTATTAAATAGGGAATCCTTTCCCCATTGCTTCCTTTTGTCAGGTTTGTTGAAGATCAGATTGTTGTAGGTATGCAGTCTTATTTCTGAGTCTCTATTCTATTCTATTGGTCTGTGTGTCAGTTTTGGTACCAGTACCATGTTGTTTTGGTTACAGTAGACTTGTAGTACAGTTTGAAGTCAGGTAGCATGATGCTTCTAGTTTTGATCTTTTTAATTAGGATTGTTTTGGTTATTCAGGCTCTTTTTCAGTTCCATATGAATTCTAAAACAGTTTTTTCTAATTCTGTTAAGAATGTCAATGGTAGTTTAATGGGAATAGCATTGAATCTATAAATTACTTTGGGCAGTAGTTTACTGAGAATTTTTAACATGAAGCGATGTTGGAATTTTATCAAAGGCCTTTTCTGCATCTATTGAGATCATGTGGTTTTTATCCATAGTTCTGTTTATGTGACAAATCATGTTTATTGATTTGCGAACGTTGAACCAACCTTGCATCCCAGGGATAAAGCCCACTTGATGGTGGTGGATAAGCTTTTTGATATGCTGCTAGATTGGGTTTGCCAGTACTTTACTGAGGATTTTTGTTCTTTTTTTTTTTTTTTTAAAGACGGGGTTTCACCATATTGGTCAGGCTGGTCTTGAACTCCTGACCTCAGGTGATCCACCCACCTCAGCCTCCCAAAGAGCTGGGATTACAGGCGTGAGCCACTGTGCCCAGCTGAGGATTTTTGTATCGATGTTCATCAGGGCTATTGGCCTGAAGTTTTTTTTGTTGTAACTCTGCCAGGTTTTGGTATCAGGAAGATGCTGGTTTCATAAAATGAATTAGGGAGGAATCTCTCCTTTTCAATTTTTTGGAATACTTTCAATAGAAATGGTACTTGGTTTTCTTTGTACCTCTGGCAGAATTCAGCTGTAAATCTGTCTGGTCCTGGGTTTTTTGTGGTTGGTAGGCTACTTATTACTGCCTCAATTTTAGAACTCATTATTGGTGTATTAAGAGATTCAATTTCTTCCTGGTTGAGTCTTGGGAGGTATATGTGTCCAGAAATTTATCCATTTTTTTGTTGTAGATTTTCTAGTTTATGTGCATAGAGGTAGTTATAGTATTCTCTGATGGTTGTACGTATTTCTGTGGGGTCAGTGGTGATATCCTGCTTATCATTTCTTATTGTGTTATTTGATTCTTCTCTTTTTTCTAATAGTCTAGCTAGCAGATCATTTTATTAATTTTTTTCCCCAAAAAACAGCTCCCGAATTTGTTGATTTTTTTGAAGGTTGTGTGTGTGTGTGTGTGTGTGTGTGTGTGTGTGTGTGTGTGTGTATGTGTGTGTTTGTATCTCCTTCGGTTCCTTGATCTTGGCTATTTCTTGCCTTCTGCTAGCTTTGGGGTTTGTTTCCTCTTGGTTTTCTAGCTCTTTTAGTTGTGATGTTAGGTTGTTACCTTGAGATCTTTTTAGCTTATTGATGTGGGCAGTTAGTGCTATAAATTTCCCTCTTAACACTGCTTTAGCTGTGTCCCAGAGATTCTGGTATATTATCTCTTTCTCTCTCTTTTTTTTAGAGACAGGGTTTCACCATGTTGGCCAGGATGGTCTCGACTGCGTGCTCTGCCCACCTTGGCCTCCCAAAGTGCTGGGATTACAGGGATGAGCCACCACGCCCAGTGCATCTCTTTTTCTCACTAATTTCAAAGACCTTCTTGACTTCTGCCTTAATTTCATTATTTATCCACAAGTCATTCAGGAGCAAGTTTAATTTCCATGTAGCTGTGTGGTTTTCAGTGAATTTCTTAATCTGGAGTTCTAATTTGTTTGCGCTGTCATCTGGAGATGGTTTCTTATGATTTCAGTTCTTCTGCATTTGCTGAGAAGTGTTTTACTTGTGATTATGTGAACAAATTTTGAGTAAGTGCTGTAGGGTGAGGAGAAGAATGAATATTCTGTTGGTTTTTGGTGGAGAGTTCTGTAGACATCTATAAGGTCTGCTTGATCCAGAGCTGGGTTAGTGCTTCTTGTTGAATTGAACCATCATGTAATACCCTTTTTTGTCTTTACCATTATGTAATACCCTTCATTTTTTTTTTTTTTTAATTTAATCTTTGTTCTTTTAAAGTCTGTTTTATCAGAACAAGGATTGCAACCCTTGCTTTTTTCTGTTTTTCCATTTGCTTGGTAAATTTTCCTCCATCCCTTTATTTTGAGTCTGTGTGTGTCTTTGCATGTGAGATGGGTCTCTTGAAGACAGCACACCAATGGAGTTTGGTTCTTTATCCAGGCTTGCCATTCTGTGTCTTTTAACTGTTGCATTTAGCTCATTTACATTTAAGGCTAGTGTTGTTATGCATGAATATGATCCTGTCATCATGATGCTAACTGGTTATTTTGCAGACTTGTCTATGTGGTTGCTTCATAGTGTCACTGGTCTGTGTACTTCAGTGTGGTTTCATAGTGGTTGGTAATGGTTTTTCCTTCTCATATTTAGTGCTTCCTTCAGGAGCTTTAGCAAGGTAGGCCTGGTAGTAATGAATTTCCTCAACATTTGCTTGTCTGAAAGGATCTTATTTCTCTTTTGTTTATAAAGCTTAGTTTGGCTGGAAATGAAATTCTGGGTTGGAAATTATTTTCTTTAAGAATGTTAAACATTGGCCCCCAATCTCTTCTGGCTTATAGGGTTTCTGTTGAGAAGTCTGCTGTTAGTCTGATGGGCTTCCCTTTGTAGGTGACCCGGCCTTTCTCTCTGGCTGCCCTTAACATTCTTTCATTTTGACCTTCTAGAATCTGATGAGTACGTATCTTGGAGATGAACTTCTCCTGGAATATCCTACTGGGGCTCTATGCATTTCTTGAATTTGAATGTTGGTCTGTCTTGCTAGGTTGGGGAAATTCTCTTGGATGATATCTTAAAGTATGTTTTCCAACTTGGTTCTATTCTCCGTGTCTCTTTCAAGTATCCCAGTCAGTCGTAGGTTCAGTATCTTTATGTAATCCCACATTTCTTGGAGGTTTTGTTCATTCCTTTTCATTCTTTTTTCTCTATCCTTATCTGCCTGTCTTATTTCGGAAAGATTGTCTTCAAGCTCTGAGATCCTTTCCTCCGTTTGGTCTATTCTGCTTTTGATACTTTTGATGGCACTGTGAAGTTCTCATGTTATATTTTTCAGCCCCATCAAGTCAGTTATTTTCCTTTTTAAACTGTCTATTAGGGTTATCAGTTCCTGTATTGTTTATGATTCTTGGCTTCTTTGCATTGGGTTACAACATGCTCCTTTATCTCAGTGAAGTTTACCCATCTTCTGAAGCCTACTTCTGACAATTCAGCCATCTCAGCCTCAGCCCAGTTCTGTGCCCTTGCTGGAGAGTGTTGCAGTCATCTGGAGAAGAGGCACTCTGGCTTTTTTAGTTTTCAGCATTTTTGCATTGACTTTTTCTCATCTTTGTGGGCTTATCTACTTTTGATCTTTGAGGCTGCTGACTTCTGAAGGGGTTTTTGTGGGGTCTTTTTTGTTAATGTTGTTGTTGTATTGTTTTTCTTTTAACAGTAAGGCTACAGACTGTTAGCAACCACAGGGCTGACGTGGTTTGATGGGGGTCTGCTCCAGACCTTAGTTGCCTCTGTTTTTCCCATACTTGGAAATATCAACAGTGATGGCTGTGAAGCAGCAAAGATGGCAGCCTGCTCCTTCCTCTGGACACTCCATTCCAGGGTGGGTACTGACCTGCTGCTGGCCCAAATGCTCCTGTCAGAGGTGTCTGGAGATGGCTGTTGAAAGGTCTCACCCAGTCAGGAGGAACAGAATTAGGGACCCGTTTATGAAGCAGTCTGGCTATAGGGCAGGTGTGCTGTGTTGGGGAGGACCCTTCCTCATCTGGACTGCCCAGACTCTCCAGAGTAAGCAAGCTGGAACACGTCAGGTGGCCGAACCAACAGCTCAGTTGACTGAACCACAGAGAAGGTGGCCTCCCCTACTGCTGGGATCTCTGTCCCAGGGAGAGATCAGAGCTTTGTTTATATAAGCCTGGCTGGAGTGACTGAAGGCTCCCCACAGGGAGCCCCTGCCCAGTGAGGAGGAATGAATCAGGGTTCCACTTTAAAACAGTTTGGGCACAATCTGGCACAGCAGCTGTGCTGTGTTGGGGGGTGTCCTTCAAATGGGCAACCTGGACTCTCCGGAGCTGGCAGGCTGGAATGTGGAGTTGACTGAACCACAGAAATGGGAGCCACCCCTCCCCCAGGGAACTCCCTCCTGTTTCAGGCAGGCTCACTGTGTTGCCATTGGCTGGCTGGAATTCCAAACCAGTGGGGTCTTAACTTGTGAAGTGCTGTGGAAGTGGGGCCCACGGAACAATGCTGCTTGGTTGCCTGGATTCAGCCCCCTTCCTACAGGAATGTACAAAGGGAGTTGTCACCTTGATGGGAATTCTGGGGCCAGAGTATGTAGAATGCTTGTCTCTGTGTGTCCCTGTGCCGAGACTCCACACAGCTCTGTTTATCAGACCCAAGGCCCTGGTAGCGTGGGCTCACGAGGGGATCTCCTGATCCATGGGTTACAAAGATCTGTGGGAGAAGCATGGTTTCCTGGGCAGGTTGCACAATTAGTCATCGCTTCCCTTCGCTGGGGGTGGGGGTTCCTTTGGCTCCATGAGGCTCCTGGATGGGCCATTGCCCCACCCTGTTTTTCTTCATTCTCCTTGGGTCGAGATGATTGTCTAGTCAGTCCCAATGCAAAAACCTGGATATTTCAGTTAAAGGTGCTGAATTCACTCACTGCTTTCATTCTTCTCTGGGCCGTGGACTGCAGCTGCTTCTCATGGACTCTCTTGGCCCTCAACTCAACAATGGTTTTTATTTTAGCAGTCTCTCATTGATTTTATAGAGACATGACTTGTTCTGTTATGAATGCCTGCTGCTCTAGTCTTTCAATAAGCCCATCACCCAGTTTCACCCTGTCATCTACAGGCAGGTTTTCTTCAGTGTTAACATCACTATTACCTTATGCGGAATCATTTTGGCTATTTCACCATTGGTCAGTGAATAAGCAAGGGGAGCCTCGTTATCAACGTTAAAAAATTCTTCAGTGTTCACTTCTTCCAGCTTACTGATGGACTTTGAAGGTCTATTTTTTTTTTTTTTGCAAAGGTAAGAAGTTCAGACATCATTTTTTTTCTAACTTGACATATGTAATCCTTCAAAGTCGCCACCTTGTTCATTGTCACCACCAGTGGTGGCAGGCCAGCGCTATGTCAGGCACGCACACCTGTGTTTTTAGTCATTGTGTTTCAAGCAATGGCAACAGCATATACAGCATCTCCGTATATGCTATATATATGCTAAATTCCTTTTGAATACTTTCTCACACCCACACCTCTGCATACTGCTGCTAGCTAGCATGCTATTCAAGAAAGTGTTTTTTAAAATCTACTCTTTATTGATCTAAGGATATTATGATCACAGGGCTAAATTGATGAAGTCACATTTGGGGGAAAGTACATAGAATAAACATTTTTAAAATGAGAATTTCAGCTGGGAGATGAGCAGAACAGTTGTCACATAATAACAAAATCTTGCAGTCATCATCCAGTTGAGTCTCCCTGCAGCAAGCGTAAGCCACTTGGTAGCAACGGTTTGTGAAACCAATCAAAAAAGATGTCCCTGGTGATCCATGTCTTTTTGTTAGCATAATAACAGACTGGTAAGAAATTCACTCCTTGAAAACAGTGAGGACATAAGCTTTAATCTAACACCCCACTTACGTGTGCTTGATGCATTAGCACGTCCCAGAATAGTTATTCTGTCCTTGGCGGTCTTAATTCTAGTAGATGCTGTCTCATCAGTTGTAGTCAGTGTCTTTCTGAGGCAATGATTTCAAAACGGTGACATTTCATCGCATTATAGACTTGTTTTGGCTTCAGATTTTCATTAGCCATGACTTTGGCAAACTCAGTAAATTTCTTCACTGCTTTGTGATCAGCAGAAGCTTTATTACCACAAATCTTTAAGCATGTAACGCTGTGTCTTTTCTTAAATTTCTGCAACCAGCCTATTGATTATTCATAGTTCCTTTTAATTTTCAGTTCATCATGATCTTTGTTTCATGGTCAGGATACCATTATGTAGCATGTGTTCACCGTGACATGAACAGGTTCGCACTTTCAATACATGATCAAGATCTTCAAGTTTAGCTTTATGCAGTTTTCTAATCTTCACTAACTTCTGTTCATCACTTTCAGAATAGAACATCAACAGTGTATCCTTCTGTTTCTTCAGGTTACATATGGACGTTTCATACACTCCTGTCCAGTTTCTTCAACAGCTTGGCTTTCTGTGCTATAGGTAAACATAAATGCTTCCTCTTTTTATACTGTTACCCTGAGGGGTACCTGCAGGCCATTTTGTCATTTTCCTTTTTTTTTTGAGATGGAATCTCACTTTGTTGCCCACGCTGAAGTGCAGTGGTGCGATCTCAGCTCACTGCAACCTCTGCCTCCTGAGTTCAAGCAATTCTCTGTCTCAGCCTCCCAAGTAGATGAGATTACAGGCACCTGCCACCATGCCTGGCTAATTTTTGTATTTTTAGTAGAGATGGATTTCACCATCTTGGCCAGGCTGGTCTTGAACTCCTGACCTCATGATCTACCCGCCTTGGCCTCCCAAAGTGCTGGGATTACAGGTGTGAGTCACTGTACCTGGCTCATTTTGTCATTTTCAACAATATCTTTACACCACAGAGCAAAGAGTAAGCAAGAAAACACAGTTGAGTCATGCAGGTAGGTCTTGGCCCCATGTGGGGCATTGTGGGAAACCTGCCATCAGCATGCCTGGCCTGCACACATGCCATTTTACTGTCCTTTGTGGGTGTGGAAAGAATATATGACAGATGAAGGGAGCTGGGAGAGTTTTTTTTTTTTTTTTTTTTTTTCTGCTTGGGGATGCTGAGTAAACTGTGTATTGTGTGCTTGTGTTTTGACTGTGACTCGTCACATAAGGTCAAGTATAAAATTTTCAATGTGTGTTGTCATGCTGGTGCTAAAAAGTTTTGGATTTTGGAGCATTTCAGATTTTGAAAATTCAGATAAGATTTGCTCAGCCCACATTATTGTATATCTGCTACTTGTTTCCACGGTGACATGGAATCTGTGTTCACCCAGAGAGCTAACTGAGCTGAGAAAAAATCTTAAAGGGAAATGTCTTTTATCATTTCAGTTTATTTACTGGTTGATAATTAGTCATCTTTTCTGTTTCTTCTTGTTCAACTTTTGCAAATCTACAGACTGAGTAATTTACTATTTCTTTCTTTTCTTTCTTTTTTTTTTTTTTAGATGTCTCACTCTGTCACCAAGGCTGGAGTGCAGTGGTGCGATCTTGGCTCACTGAAACCTCTGCCTCCAGGGTTTAAGTGATTCTCCTGCCTCAGCCTCCCAAGTAGTTTGGATTACAGGTGCCCACGACTACACTCAGCTAATTTTTGTATTTTTAGTTAGAGATGGGGTTTTACTATGTTGGCCAGGCTGGTCTTGAACTCCTGGCCTTAAATGATCTGTCCGCCTTGGCCTCCTAAAGTGCTGAGATTACAGGCATGAGCCACTATGCCCAGCCATTATTAACTTTCAATGGGAAAACCCATCACAATTTCCATACAAGTGACTTGCCAATTGACTTTCTGTAACCCACTTATAAGTTTGTATCTATATTCTGTCAAGTCCAGGTTAACTTGATTGCTGTCCTTGAATTTGTTATTCTTGGTTGTAGTTGTAAACTATCATAGCACGGTCAGTTTGAAGGTGAGGATTTTATTTCTGAAAATATAAAATACCTTGACTTCTAAGAGCTTACTGGAGAAATTAAAAAAAAAAAAATGTAGACTGCAGTTTTTAAAACCAATTCATCACAAGATTGAAGGTTATAAATCCAAATAATGGTCAGTGTTAGCCCAAGAGTGGCCAAATAAACAAACATAAAACAAAAACACTAAACAAAACCAAAGCAAAAAACTAAACTAAACAAAATCCCAAAACAAGCAAACAAATAAAAACTAGGCAGAAAGCAGATGGCTTATCAAGACTAAGGCATAAGGACCCCTAGTGAACTCTCAGGTGGGTGTCTGGATTTTAGGAACAGGGTGATCGGATCGGTGGGAGAAAATGTATAAACACTGGGAAGTAGAATCATTTCAAGTTCATTCTGGGCCTTCAGATAAGACTTTAATGCTAATCAACTTACTTTAAACTGAGCCTGCTTAATATATAATGAAACAAATAATTGTCATGCCTTATTGTTTTTATAATTTAGTATCTTTTTTTCTTTCAATATTAAAAATAGTAGGAAGATGCTGGGCCTGGTGGCTCATGTCTGTAATCCCAGTACTTTGGGAGGCTGAGGTGGGACGACTGCTTGAGGCCAGGAGTCTGAGAGCAGCCTGGGCAACATAGTGAGACCTTGCCTCTACAAATGATTAAAAAAAAAAAATTAGCCGGGTGTTGTGGTGTACACCTGTGGTCCTAGCTACTCAGGAGGCCAAGGTGGGGGAGAACACTTGAACCCTGGTAGTCGAGGCTGCAGTGAGCCATGATTGCACCACTGCACTCCAGCCTGGGTGACAAGCAAGACCCATCTCAAAAAAGAAAAAAGAAAAGGAGGAAGAACACATGTAATTGGTTTTTAAAAAAAAAAAGAAAAAAGAAAAGGCCAGGCACATTGGCTTACACCTTTAATCCCAGCACTTTGGGAGGCTAAGGTGGGTAGATCACAAGGTCAGGAGTTTGAGACCAGCCTGACCAACATGGTAAAACCCTACCTCTACCTAAAATACAAAACTTAGCCAGGCGTGGTGGTGTCTGCCTGTAATCCTAGCTACTCAGGAGGCTGAGGCAGGAGAATCTCTTGAACCAAGGAGGCAGAGGTTACAGTGAGCTGAGATCACACCACTGTACTTTAGCCTGGGCCACAGAGTGAGACTCTGTCTCAAAAAAAAGAAAAAAGAAAACATGTAATTGTTAGATACAGTTACAATACTCTGTTTATTAGTTATTAAAACATAACTTTTATTAGACTCTCAAAGTGTTCATGACTCAAAGGAATTTAATTACTATTTTATAATAGTAATTTTATAATGCTTGTTCTATTATAAACAAATTAAAATCTGTCTTTCATTAATTTGCAGAACATTCTGTTAGACTACTTGCTCTCCTCTACAAGAATCCTTCCCCTGTAGCCACCCAGGGAGGAGACCATTCGACACCACTCCTGTGTTCTGGGCCAGCAGAGAGGTTTGGCATTCCTCTCTCTTCCCAAATGTGCTTCTACACTACTACATCTGCCCTCAAATGCTAAGCCCTGCTCTTCTGGGTCACAGCAGTCCAGCTCTGTCACCCTCCACAGCATTTTCTTTACTATTGCAAGGCCTACTGTTCTTTCCTCAACATTCACTGGAGGCTTTGGAGCCCAGTGCACAGCCTTCTCCACCTCCTGTTCATATATGTCACCAGAATGATTACCTCACACTTCCTAGACTTCCCCAAAGTCCCTGACTTGCATCTCTTCTATTCAGTAGCCACTCACTTCCATGGTCACACAGAGCCTGTGTTCACTCAGAGACATGTTGCCTCTGAAAACATAAACTCAGAATGTCAGGCTCTGAACACATTTTCCCTTTCTTGCTCTCCCTCCCTCCCTACCATGTTTCTCTTCAGCTTCATCAAGAACTTTAGTTCCTTTATCCAACCTTCATTCCTTACACCTCAAGTTATCAATTCTCTCCTGTGTTAACTTTCTTATTTAGACTAGGGTACACGAACCATCACATTAAATATTATCTTTCCAGACTGGGCGCTATGGCTCAAGCCTGTAATCCCAGCACTTTGGGAGGCCAAGGAAGGCAGATTACCTGAAGTCAGGAGTTCGAGACCAGCCTGGCCAACATGGTGAAAACATAATCTCTACTAAAAATACAAAAAATTGGCTGGGCGTGGTGGTGGGTGCCTGTAATCCTAGCTACTTAAGAGGCTGAGATGGGAGAATTGCTTGAATCCAAGAGGTTGAGGTTGCAGTGAGCCGAGATTGTGCCACTGCACTCCAGCATGGTCAACAGAGTGAGACTCCATCTCACACACACACACACAATTTCCAATACCCTCAATAATCTTGTCATTCCAACTTATTTTTCTCTCACCCATTAAAATTGCAATATAGGGTCTACTTAACTTTTTATTTTCTGATTATATACTTGTCTACCAAATATTGCTAGGGTGAACAGTGTATTTGCAGAAGAACCAATCTGCAAATGATGGCCTTCAACCTCTATTAGGAAATTAATGTTGCTGGTAAACTTACTGTTTCTTAAACACCAGTGGGGGTTTCAAAGCCTTACACCAAAATCACCCTTGAAAAATTTAATCTGATTACATTCTATACCTCAGATTTAAACCCTTTTATGACTCCCCATTGCCTGCAGAATGATGTTCAAACATCTTAGTATGGCTCATACAGTCCTCTATAGCCTGACATTTTCATTTCCTTCCTCCCTTACCACTACTCCCTAATTCTCTATGTTACAACTCTCCTAAACTGCCTGTGTCTCCTACTAGACCATTCATTAGCCTCTTGAAAGAAAGAAATGTATCTTATCCATCTTTTCTCCACCTCAGTACCTTGTGTGGTACCTTGCACATGACAGGTCCTATACAAATGTTTACTGACCTGAATTGTATCAATAATATGCTATAAAGTTTCCCTGAAGATTTATCATCTCAGAAGATACTTGAAAACAAGATGAGGAATCAGATAAAGTCACAAAATGTTCCTTAAAATTTTTGTTTTGTTTTAAAACATGAGAATTTCTTTAGAATTAAAAACTTACTTTATAGATGTATCACACTATATTATTTAATGATATATGCTTAGATATACTAAAGAGCATTGATGTTTTCATGTTAATTCATAAAAACAATCATTGAAAACATGTGACTCTAGATGAGGTCTGATTCCTTAAATGGTGTTTGCTCATCTTGGTGACAGCATGGCAAAATTTTACTAATTCCGATTCACTGAGGGAAATGAGAAAGTCTGAAGTAGGATGCTCCATAAGGAAAATAAACAGATCTACCACGTAGAGATTCTGTATTCTAGCTTTTCTAAGTATGTGAGAATGACTGTTAATTAGCTGGTCAACTGTTTGCAGATAACACTTGTAATTCATATTGCCTTGATCACTAAGGAAGTTGATCCAATGTTTTCAAATGTTTATTGGCCTTTTAAAAAAATATTGCAACTTTTAGATTCAGGGGATAGATGTGCAGGTTTGTGACATGGGTATGTCATGTGATGCTGAGGTTTGTGATATGAATGATCCCGTCACCCAGGTAGTGAGCACAGTACCCAGGAGTTAGTTTTTCATCCCTTTCCCCCTCCTTCTCTCTCTCTTCTTGTAGCCCCCAGTGTCTACTGTTGCCATCTTTATGAGTAGCCAATGTTTAGCTCCCACATCTAAGTGAGAATATGTGGTATTTGTTTTTCTGTCCCTGCATTAATTCACTTAGAATAATGGCTTCCAGCTTTATTCATGTTGCTGTAAAGGATGTGATTTTACTCTTTTTTATGGCTGCGTATCATTCTTGGGTGCATATGTACCACATTTTCTTTAATCCACCATGGATGGGCACCCAGGTGGATTCTGTGTCTTTGCTATTGTGAATGGCATGGTGATGAACATATGTGTGCATATGTCTTTTTGGTAGAATAATTTATTTTCCTTTGGATATATACTCAGTAATGGAATTGCTAGGTGGAATGGTAGCTCTGTTGTAAGTTCTTTGAGAAACCTCCAAACTGCCTTACACAGTGGCTGAACTAATTTACATTTCCACTAACAGTATGTAAGTGCTCCCTTTTCTCCTAAGCCTTACCAGCATCTGTTTGATTTTTTAGTAACAGCCATTCTAACTGGTGCGAGATGGCATCTGTAGTGTTGATTTGATGATTAACGATGATTAGTGATGACGAGCTTTTTTTTATGTTTGTTGGCCGCTGGTATGTCTTCTAAGAAGTGTTTGCTCATGTCTTTTTTTCCCTTTTTAAATAGGATTATTTGGTTTTTGCTTGCTGAATTTGTTAAGTTCCTTACAGAATTCTGGATTTAAACCTTTACCAGACACATACTTTGTGAACATTTCCTCCCATACTTTGTGAACATTTCCTCCCATTCTGTAGGCTGTCTGTTTACTCTGTTGATAGTTTATTTTGCTGCGCAGAAGCTCTTTAGCTTAATTAGGTCCCAGAATAGAGAACCCAGGAATGAAGCTGCACACCTACAGCCATCTGGTCTTTGACAAAGTTGACAAAAGTAAGCAATGGGGAAAGGACTCCCTATTCAATAAACAGTGCTGGCATAAGTGGCTGGTCATATGCCGAAGAATGAAACTGGCACTCTACTTTTCACTATATATAAAAATTAATTCAAAATGGATTAAAGATTTAAATGTAAGACCTCAAAATGTAAGAATCCTAGAAGAAAACCTGTGAAACACCATTCTGGACATTGGCTACAGGAAAGAATTTATGACTGCTGGCTATTTCAATGTAATCTTTCGTGTAGTATCTAGCAAGTCTCTTGTCCATTTATTTTTTTATTGGGCTGTTCATGTTTTGTTTATTTATTGTTATCTCAACTCTTCTATATTTTCCAGATACCCACATTTGTTACTTATGTATGTTGCAAAAATCTTTTCCCACTCTGTAGTTTGCCTTTTTAATGTGTTCACGTCTTTTGATAGCATGTTATTAATTAATATAGTCATTTTATCAAATATTTACTTTAAGACTAGTACTTTGTGTTCATTTTAATGAAGTCTTTTCCTATTCCAGATCACGATATTCTTCCATGTAATTGTTTAGAATCTTTATTGTTTTGCCTTTCATATTTAGATTTCATTCCTGTTGGTATTTATTTTTGGGTAAGGTATGTGGTAGGGCAGTAGCTCCCAACCCCCGGGCCACAATACCAGCCACGCAGCAGGAAGTGAGCAGTGAGCGAGCATTATGACTGCTTGTGCTCCACTTCCTGTCAGATCAGCAGTGGCATTAGATTGTCAGAGGGGCACGAACCCAATCACACATGGCGGGATCTAGGCTGTGTACTCCTTATAAGAATCTAATTGATCTGGGATGGAACAGTTTAATCCTGAAACCATCTCTCCCCAGCCCTTAGTCTGTGAAAAAACTGTCTTCCACTAAACCAGTCCCTGGGGTTGGGGGCCACTGAGTCCATGTTTCATTTTTTCCAATCGATATTAAATTGTTTTTAAAACTGTTTATTTCAGGCTGGGTGCAGTGGCTCACGTCTGCAACCCCAGCACTTTGGGAGGCCAAGGTGGGTGGATCACTTGAGGTCAGGAGTTCAAGACCAGCCTGGCTGACGTGGTGAAATCCCATCTCTACTATGAATACTGAAATTAGTTGGGAGTGGTGGCGTATGCCTGTAATCCCAACTACTCAGGAGGCTGAAGCATGAGAATCACTTAAACCCGGGAGACAGAGGTTGCAATGAGCTGAGATCATGCCACTGTACTCCAGCCTGGGCAACAGAATGAGACTCTATCTCAAAAAAACAAAAAGCAAAAAACAAAAACCTTTACTTCAATGACTTTTAACTTTTACTATGCAATGTTTAATCTTTTAATTTATATTTACAGAGTTTGCTACATAAATAAATTTTATTATTCCATCCTTTTGCTATTAGAACGACCATTATGTCTGAACTAGTAAAGCTTAAATTAACATACTTTTACTAACTATAAATTACTGTCATAATTTTGTATGTGAATTAAACAATCGGTCTTTTAGGAAGCTATTTATTTCAGTTTGAGTTCTTTGCCACGTTAAGGCACATGGTCATTAAGTGCTCAGTGCTATCTCAGTTATAACTATATGGCCATGGACTTGATATTTTCTGGTACTATGTGTATAATCTAATTCTCATATTTTCCTATTCAATGATTCCTTGTTTGAAATTATAAAGCCAGAGAACTTTATCATAGCATCTAAGCATACAAAAATAGGAAAAGTACTGATTAAAAAGGACACATATGTCAAAATTTTAAAAAGCATATTGTAACTTAAAAGAATAAAGAAAGGCTGGGTGTGGTAGCTCACGCCTATAATCCTAGCACTTTAGAAGGCCAAGGCAGGTATATCAGCTGAGGTCAGGAGTTCGAGACCAGCCTGGCCAACATGGTGAAACCTCATCTCTACTAAAAATGCAAAAATTAGTCAGGTGTGGTAGCCTGTAATCCCAACTACTTAGGAGGCTGAGGCAGGAGAATTGCTTGAACCCAGGAGGCTGAGGTTGTGGTGAGCTGAGATCATGCCATTGCACTCCAGCCTGGGCGACAGAGTAAGACTCCATCTCAAAAAAAAAAAAAAAAAGGACAAAGGACCTCATATTTGTCCCATGCTGCTAATGATTTTCTCTTATAAATCTCTAGTCAAGTTCAATTCTAACCACCTTGGGTATGAATCAATATCCGCCTATTAGGCCTCTTAGGTATGACTATTGGCTATTTCCCTGACTTTGGTAGGGTGTGGAGGCTTCCCTTTAAACAATTCCTCCTAAAGAGAGGGAAATAGCCAATAGTCATATCTAAGGCTAGGTATGCTTCTAAATGCTTTGATGTAATTAGGGCAGTTATGAAGATATCTTCCTTACTTGGGCTCTTTATGGACCTGGCACCCTAAATTTTTCCTAGCACTTTAATTTTTTATTTTTCATCCCAGTTAGACTATTAGCAAACACAGGGATTTGTCTTATTTTCTGCTGTGTAACCCACACCATGACTGCTAGTGTCTGTTACGTAACATGCTCAAAGGAATGTTTGTTCAGCAAATGAATGAAGGAACTTAGGAACTACGTAATACAATACATATTCAGAGCTTAAGTGGCACAAATATCACGGTATCCTCAGAAAAATGAAAGCACCCCTGGTCTAGATTCTGTGGGAGCCTCTAGGAATGGAGGAGGCTAAAATCCAAGCTTAAAGGTTTAGCTTATATTCTACTAGACTCAGACCACAGCAAGCTTAAACACACCCCCACACCCCAATTTAATTTTCTTTTGTGTTGGCTGGGACTTAATAAGAGGGCTTCTGTACTTCAACAAAGTAAAAGAAATGGTTTTTGGGAACCTAGCATAGACCTAGCATAGGAAAATGGGAAATAATATAATTAATTAGTGTCCCTATATTATTAAGGGCTCCCTGGTAGTTCCCAGTTTCTTTCTCAATGTAACCAAGCACAGTTTGCAGAAAGCCAAACAGACAGAAGTTTGGTTGCATTCTTAACCACAATGCTAAGGTAAGAGAAATGTTAGCTTTAGCATTTCACAATTTTATTCAAAATGGAGAACAAGCTTCTGTGTAAACACACATATTAAAGAATAAATATGGTTTCTCGAGTAAAACAAATAATTTTTGCTACTGACAAGAGTGCTTTTCTCTATGGAGATAATTGGAGACTGGACAGACAATGAGTTATTTGGGGGGAGTTTATTCTAATCATTTCATGACCTGACCAAGGCAAAGAACACAAGCTTACTTTAAATCATTAAATACTTATAGAATACCTTAATATATAGGAATGCTGTAAAATACATGGGGAAGGGAATAGATTTTACCGTTTTAATTATTTTGACTTTGCTGGTATAAAGCAGGTGCATATGGAAAGAGGATCGCTCTCAGCTCTTTATTTTGTAGTTGAATTTCTAGGACACAGAAGCACAGATGTCCCTGCCAACTCCATACTGCAGTAGACATCTGCTGTTGTTTTTGCCTTCCCAGCATTTATTCCTCCTTCCTTTAGTAATAACGGTCTCGTTTTCCATTAGTGAGCACTCCTTTACCCTTTCAGTCCTGCGGTACAAGTGGCAGTGGCCCTCATCCCATCAAACCCATCCCCTGGAGGTTCACATCTGGGCATATTATCCAGACTTGGCCAATGAGAACATCACAGCCTCATAGACACACTTGCTGGTTCCGAAATGGGCCAGGCCAGTGAGACATATTCTTTGACTTCTTAACAACACTACTGGAAAAATGGTAGTTTGTTTCTTGTGGGGGACACTGGGCTGATAAAATGTAAGCCTGAAATAATTCATGGCTGTCTTTGTTACCCTATGGACAGAGTCTTTGAGAACAAAACCAGCAGAGGAAAACCAAGCACAGAGATGAGGAAAGTCACAACTGTAATCACTGGTGCCCCTAAGTCCAGTCATGACGGAAAGACGACCCACCCTGGACTTCTCAGTTCCATAAGTGAAAAATTTCCTCTTTTTCGCTTAAACCAGTTTAAGGCATGATTCTGAGATCTGTAACTTGACTTGACTTTACAGAAGCTGAGACTGAAACCCTCTGTAATTTCTGAGAATTGTCTTGACTAAAGTAAGAAATCATTTTCTCTTACCCCACTTTTAATCTAATGTAGGTGTGTCTACAGTATCATTATTTTAAAAAGTAGGAAATGAAGCACAGAACTCACCGGTCCACTTCCGGCCGTGAGGTTCTGGAGAGCTCCCAAGGATGCTTCCTGTGTGTAGTTTCGGATGCTCTTGGCGATCAAGGACAGATACATCCTTATCACGATGGAGTGCCACAGCCACTCCACACCCTTGGGGTTGCTCTTCTCCTCTGGCGTCGGCAGGTCCTGGTATTGCTGACCACACACAAAAGGAACCCAGAATTAATGCACGTCAGGTGATGGTTACAGTTTCACACTCAAACCAAGAGGCCAGAAATACTGTCTAGACTCATAATTTGCACAAGAAGCCCTTGAAATAGAAATTTTAAAAGCAAATACCTATAATTTCTAATCACTTAACTTTTAGCCCATGATGATTATTTCTTCCTAATAACACTCCACACCCCTAACTTGATATTTCACAGTGAGAGAAAATTCAGAAAATTAAGCATAGGCCATTCTAGAATGGTTTTCAGGCTGTTGTTGACCTAAAAGCTAAATTAGTCACAACCCTGTAGATAAGAAAAACAGGCCTGTTCCCTCAGAGTGTTGTGAAAGTGTCCAGGATAGCATCAGGGTTCTAAATTCACCAGTTGGTCTCCACAAATACCAAGATACTCAGAGAAGGAGAAGAGGTGACATTCTTTTAGTTTCCATATCAGTATGGAAATAAATATGTATTCCTTCCTATGAGGTTTGCTTTTAGTATGTCCAAAGTTTGTTTTTAGAATGCCCAAAGCCAAATCTCAGGGCTGACTTTAATAAAAACGATTTCTATACAATTGACTATGCGTATTTAAGCTTATTTCCTAAGCTATAAGGCATAAAGCAGTGTGGTTCAATGGAAAGCAATGAAACTCCGGAGCCACACTGCCTGGGATTGTATTAAATCTCTTCCACTTTTTTGCTAAATTATTCTGGGAAAATTAATCTTACTGTGTCTCTGTTTCCTCATTGGTAAATGAGGGTATTAATAACACACACCTCAAAAGTTGATGTAAGAATTAAAATAACTTAAAATAGTGCCGATATATACCAAGTACTTAGACAAACACACAAACAGACACATTCTCTCTCATTCTTTCCCCCACTTTCTCATTCTTTCAAAAACTTCCCAATATACCTCTTTTACTTTCCTGCTTCGACTGCCAAAACATCCAATACTTTTGTTGTTGTCAGTCTGGATATTCCGGTTTTGAATATAGATATTCTGGGAATATTTCTCTGGGAGCTCTGCCTCCAGCTGGTAGGAGAGGTTATGAAGAATGCACACACAATTCTCTGTGGCCTGAGAAAACAGGACATGAATATCGATCGTATGCATATAGGTGTCCTTTTCAGGTGTGCTATCACAGGACGTAGGCTTTAGCTCTTACAATGTTTACCAGATGCAACTGGGTGTGCTTAAACTGTGTGTTGCCTGGGGGACACGCAATGAACATGGCTAGAAAAGCTAAGGTTAGATCATGAGTGGCCAGGAGTGTGATGCTAAGAAGTAGAGGCTAAATTTCTTAAACAATGGAGAGTCTTTTTTTTTTTTTTGAGATGGGAGTCTTGCTCTGTCGCTAGGCTGGAGTGCAGTGGTGTGATCTTGGGTCACTGCAACCTCTGTCTCCCAGGTTCAAGCGATTCCCCTGCCTCAGTCTCCTGAGTAGCTCAGACTACAGGCTCACGCCACCACACCCGGCTAATTACAATGGAGAGTCCTTTTAGTTTACTTTCTTTCCTTTTTTTTTTTCCTGAGATGGAGTTTCACTCTTAATGC
This sequence comes from Cebus imitator, assembly GCF_001604975.1. Lineage (NCBI taxonomy): Eukaryota > Metazoa > Chordata > Mammalia > Primates > Cebidae > Cebus > Cebus imitator. The sequence continues at coordinate 893,820 of NW_016107700.1, forward strand.
CCAGAATGGATTGCAATGTTCTGATCTTGGCTCACTGCAACCTCTGCCTCCTGGGTTCAAGTGATTCTCCTGCCTCAGCCTCCTAAGTAGCAGGGATTACAGGCACATGCGACCACGCCCAGCTAATTTTCTTATTTTTAGTAGAGACGGGGTTTCACCACATTGGCCAGACTGGTCTTGAACTCCTGACCTCGTGATCCGCCTGCCTAGGCTTCCCAAAGTGCTGGGATTACAGCTGTGAGCCACCGCACCTGGCCTCTTTTTAGTTTACTTTCCAAAAAGTGTGTCCAGAACAACTCTGTATCTTAGATACGCAACTTACTAGCCATGTTGAGTTGGAGAAGAGGAAGAGATACTGTTTATAGGGACCAACTAGGAGGCTATTGCAATAATCAGCATGAAAGATGCACAATGTAGGAAAACAGTGGAGGCATTAGAGGGGAGTGGAAGAACTAAAGGCCTTTTCAGAGGTAGAAAGTACAGGATTTGTTGCCCAGTGGATATGGATGAGAGGGAAGGGAGGCAGTCCAAGATTACTCAGATTTCTATCTTCTTTTGGTGGATGACGATTATCAAAGATTATAGTCCTGGTGCGGTGGCTCACGCCTGTAATCCCAGCACTTTGGGAGGCTGAGGCAGTGGATCACCTAAGGTCAGGAGTTCAAGACCAGACTGGCCAACATGGTGAAACCCCATCTCTACTAAAAAATACAAAAATTAGCTGGGCATGGTGGCTCGTGCCTGTAATCCCAGCTACTTGGGAGGCTGAGGTAGGAAAATTACTTGAACCGGGGACCAGGGAGGCAGAGGTTGCAGTGAGCCGAGATCACACCACTGCACTCCAGCCTGCGCTACAGAGCAAGACTCCATCTCAAAAAAAACAAAACAAAAAACAAAGAAAAAAAAAGTAGCTGGGAGTGGTAGTGTGCACCTGTAATCCCAAGTACTTGGGGGGCTGAGGCAGGAGAATTGCTTGAACCCTGGAGGTAGAGGTTGCAGTGAGCTGACATCACGCCACTACACTCCAGCTTGCGCTAGGCAAGGGAGCAAGACTCTGTTTCAAAAAAAAGGATTATAAAGAGAAGAAACCAGTTTGGGGATGAAAAATGAGATAAATTAAAATTCATTGCTGAACATATAGTATTTGGGCTCCTTTCAAATAGCCACATAGTATGGTTAGACAGACAGACACTGGAGCCTGGAAAACAGAAAAATAAGGCCATAGGTTTTAATATTTCTAAGCACGTATGGAGAATCTTAGGCTCAGCAAATGACTCCGTGAATAAATCTAAAACCAAGCGGCTATCTTGAGGATATTCTGGGCCGGGCGCAGTGGCTCGCGCCTGTAATCCCAGCACTTTGGGAGGCCGAGGCAGGCGGATCACAAGGTCAGGAGTTTGAGACCAGCCTGGCCAACACAGTGACACACCATCTCTACTAAAAATACAAAAATTAGCCAGGTGTGGTGGCACACGCCTGTAGTCCTAGCTTCTCAGAAGGCTGAGGCAGGAGACTCGCTTGAACCTGGGAGGCAGAGGCTGGAGGGAGCTAAGACCACTCCACTGTGCCCCAGCCTGGGTGACAGTGTAAGACTCCATCTCAAAAAAAAAAAAAAAAAAAAAAGAATATTCCAAAACATCTTGGTAAGACAACAGGAAGTTCAGTATGTGAGATGGTCAACTCTTGAATCACCTTGTCATCTGGCTGATAATCTGCAATGGTTCCTCTGACATAATGGACCAGTGAATCAATGAGTCCGTCACATCTTCTCATCGCTTTTCTCCCATCAGGTCCGGCAGAACTCATGTTTCTATCAGAAAAAAATAACGAAAAGACATAAGTCTTAGGCTGTGTATCTAACAGGGCTTTGTTTTGAAGTTTTACTTGATGCTTCTTCCAGGTGTTTGGAAACTGGCAAATTTGAAAAGTGTGACAGACTTGCCCTGGGGTCAACAAATCACTGACTGCCTAATGGATCAACTAGGATCAACACTTTCTAAATATTTCCAAACAACACGTAACCGTGTCATAAGTCTTTTGTCTACTTCACTTCAAGTACCATGACCAAAACATTATTTACCTAATCTTCATTCCATTTTTGAGTGTGGATATGAGGCAAATGTTTTGCAACTAATGACAGCAAATGGCACATTAGACATTATAATATACTGGATGCCAAGTCCCAATTTGGTCCACGTTTTAACTATAAGTAACTTAAAGTTGCTCAGGGCTCAGTTTCCTCATTTGTAAAGATAGTGTGATGGATTATATTCTTAGTGGTTTGGTAAGTTTCAGCATAAACTGAAGTTTATACAAATTATTGACAAATATTAAATCAGATGCTCTAAAATATGATTATTTTATCATTAAAATGGCAGAAAGATGTTACAGAAAGCATGAAAGAGTTTGCAGTTTATAAGACTTCGGTCAAAAGTATGACCTATAAAAATCTTTACACTTAGTCTCTTTCTAATTTTGCTAAGCCTGACACCTTTCTATAAACAGTAACTAAATCTATAACTGGAAGTTGTTTACTGATAGAGAAATGAAACTTATCAAATACAGGAAAGTAATGCATTTGGGGATTACAGTGCAGATTCCGATCATGTTCCTAGTCTGGTATTATTGTTACTACCTTCCCTTAGATTAAGTTTTTCTTACTACCATTAACTACTGAAAAATATATTTTTTTTTGGCAAAAGTGTCAACACCTCAGTCAACAAGAATGACAAAAGAATAGTGCCTTCAGGTTTTAAGAACATGAGAACCACCTCTATTCCCAATTTCAATTGTTAAGAACTGTCCCTATAAAATGTATCGGATCAGTTTCTTTTACTGGTAGGTAGAATATCCAAAATACGTTTGGGACTTTTTGTTTATAATGTGTTAGTATCATTTTGAACATCAAAAAGAACTACAACTTTGAGGCATATTTGAGCCTTATTTTCTTCATCTTTAAAATCATATAGGCCAGAAGTTGTAGCTCACGCCTGTAATCTCAGCATTTTGGGAGGCCAAGGCAGAGCATTGCTTGAGCCCAGGAGATCAAGACCAGCCTGGGCAACATGGCTAAATCCTGTCTCTATGAAGAAACACAAAAAATTAGCTAGGCATAGTGGCATGTGCCTATAGTCCCAGCTACTCGGGAGGCTGAGGAGGAGGACTGCTTGAGCCTGAGTGGTTGAGGCTGCAGTGAGGCAAGATTGCGCTACCACAATCCAGCCTGGGTGACAGAGCAAGACCCTGTCTAAAAAAATAAAATAAAATAAAGCAATATAACATAAATGATTTTCAAAAGGCCTTCTGCCCCAAAATACTGCTTTTAACGCATAGTCGTCAAAGAAACAAAATGTGCCCAGGGTTATATCAAGAATGAAAGGGAATGACGGTAAGATATACCATATTATACCTTGCTTTCACTGAGATCACATCTATAGGTTGAACTCTGGAAACTGACAAAACCTGATTGTTTTAACCCACAAAAATAGCAATTTCATGATTCAACCTGACAGTTGAGGAGGTAAGACTAACATATCTAAAACTAACAATATAGTAGCAATGTAATAGTTGTTGAATTGATACAATGAAATTTTTTAATAAAAATCTCTGACTCTGATCCTCATTTGACATTTCTACTTCCTTATTTAATTTTTACTGTACCTGAAAAACTCAGACACTTTGTTCATTGGTTTATAAGTTGGAAATAAAACAATGTTTTTACTTAACTTTTTCAAAGAAATGATCATTTAAACCAAGATCCTCTATCTACTTTGTGAGCCCTTTAAGAATCATGGGACTTCAGAAGCTTGACAGAAACTGAAAAAGCATCTTTTCCAGTCTCCTTGTTTTATACATGAGAAAGCAGAAGCCAAAAGAGTTTCCGTTACTTTTCCTGGTGACAGCAAATTAGTGATAAAGTCAGAAAAAGAGGGCTGTTCTTTATTCTGCACCCAGGGTGGCCTAGAACAGAACAAACCCCATCTAGCATTCATTCAGTCTGCAAACACCATATGTCCCCAACTACACAATGTTATCCTATGTTTAAAAGCTTCTCTTTAGCCTTTTCGAACTCTGGCTTGGATAAATGGGAGCAATTTAAAATTGCTTTGACAAATCAAAAGGTCTTTCTTATGGGCTAAGCCCACTACATACCTTTGTTTAGCTTTGTTTAACTCCAGGGTGTTTATTTTGGGCTAGAATGGTAAGTCAAGTTGGCAGTATTGCCAGTTCACAAGTACTAACTGTTGTCTTGCTGTTTGGTATTATCCAGACTCTACTTGCTTGAAATGGGACTTATCAGGGGTTTCTGACAGTTGATACCTTTGTTGACAGAAAGTACATGGAATCCCATTGCTTTAGTATTTGCTCCTGCATATCAAAAATAGTTCCCACCTTACTCAGCTACACAGAAATATGAATGATAAGGGCAGATTACTTTATACGACTGCATCCATGAGCAGAAGTCATCAGACAGAAAATAATTTGTTACTGCACCACTCTGAAAATAACCAATAATTATAGAAAATGATATATCCATCTTAAAGTATTTTTTTTTAACAGCTAGTACTTAAGCTTGTGGAAATCAGAAAATTAACATGGCTATCCTTAGGCAGAATTGATCTTTTTTACAATGTATCTCTTGCTCCTAAGAATTATTTATTGATTAGTTTCCCATACATTAGCCAATGAAGGCTCAATAGAAAAGTATCTCAAAACTATAACTGAAATATACTGAAACAATTACCTTATTGAAAATTAAAAGAGAATGAGCATACAAACATGGGAGTTAATAAAACCTGCTTATCAAAGTTACCAATAGAATATGTTGAAAATGTGCAATTTAGTGCCTGTCGTTTGCATTTGATTAAATGTGGGTTTACTTCCCCTGGTATCATGAAGCCTAAGTCTGAGTAAATATCTGGGTACCTTTAAGAAAACTAAAACTGTATACTGTTATATACTGAGATTTAAAAACAGGTCCTTGGACTAGAGATTGAAGGCAAGGGGCCAGGGTCTTAGGGGGCGGGGGAGTGAGGAAGGAGACAAACTATTCTTCACATAAAGGCAGGAATTATTTGGAGTTCTTCACCTCCACTGGTCCCAAATGGGAAGACAACAGTTTGACTTTGGCCAGTGCTTGATACTGGGAAGAATCTTTCCTGCAATGTGGCTTGTAATGGGGGAAGAAATAGAATCTGAACCTCTGTGTGTCCCTGAAATGGTCACAGAGCTTCACATATTTAGGAGGATTCAGATGTTTTATCAGACAGCGAATCTGTGACTTCTGACTCCCTCTAGGACCTCTTATCTCACACATTCCTGAGTGTCACAGTGAAAAAGAGAAAAGAAAACAACACCCTGGACCTTGCTAGAATTAAAGGGAAGAATGGTATGTTAATGGTTTAGACTGACAGTGTGACTAAATCTTAGATTAATATGGCAAACCAAAGAATGGGCAATGACAAATTAAAAAAAAAAACAGCTGCAATTTAGTGTTTGCACTAGACAGTATGGTAGACAATTTACAAATAGCATGATCTGTAATTTTCACAAAATTCCTGAGATTAGGGTACCCTAGAATTTCATTCTGGGAAATTCTGACCTGTGATTCTCATTTATAATCAGAATTAACTGCTCTAACAGGATTGTCACTGGCTCTTCCATATAAGGTGGGATATAAGGTAGTCTGTATGTGGCTATGTGCAGGGGTGCTGTCAAATATGCCTAATTGACCAGCACTGAACAAAGGAAGTTTGTTACAACGCAGAACATCCAAGCTCAGTGTATAGTGTGAGGTCAGCTGCCCTGGGAAACAATGAACTGAAGGACATGGTTAAAGTAAAAGGCTACAGTTAGTTTCCAGGACATGAAAATGGTGGGGAACAGTAACATCAGAGTGCATCCTTTCAAGACACTTCACCACCAGACAAAATAAGTAACTTTAGGAGGCAGAACTTCTCTTCTTTTTCTTTTTCTTTTGAGATAGTCTCACTCTACTGTCCAGGCTGCAGCGCAGTGGCATGCTCATGCCTCACCATAGCCTCAACCTCCTGGGCTCAAGCGGTGCACCTACCTCAGCCATCTGAGTAGCTGGGACTATAAGTATGCACCCCTATGCCCACCTAATTTATTTTTTGTAGAGACAGAGTCTCACTACGTTGCCCAGGCTGGTATTGAACTTTTGGCCTCATGTGATCCTCTTGCCTGGCCCCCAAAGTGCTGGGATTACAGGTGTAAGCCAATGTGCTTGGCCCAGAAATTTATTTATTTATTTATTTATTTTGTTTCTTACTTATTATTATTACTTTTTTTGAGACAGAGTCTCACTCTGTTGCCCACGCTGGAGCGTGGTGGCTCAATCACAGCTCACTGCAGCCTCTACCTCCTAGGCTCAAGGGATCTTCTCACTTCAGCCTCCTGAGTAGCTGGGACTACAGGTTCATGTCACCATGCTCAGTGAATTTATCTTTCGTAGAGATAGGGTCTCATAGCATTGCCCAGGCTGGTCTCAAATTCCTGGTCTCCAGCAGTCCTTCTGCCTTAGCCTCTCAGAGTGCTGGGATTACAGACGTGAGCCACCACTCCCAGCCAAAATTTGGTTTTTTAAATGGGGCTACTGCTACTTGATAATGGGTATGGTTTTCCACTAACATACAGTTCTGAGTGTGCATCCTTGGTGGCTGTGGGACCAGTCTTCTTCTTTTTTTTTTTCTTTTGAGACAGAGTCTCGCTATGTCACCCAGGCTGAAGTGCAATGGTGCCATCTTGGCTCACTGCAAACTTTATGGCCTAAGTTCAAGTGATTCTCCTTCCTTAGCCTCCTGAGTAGCTGGGATTACAAGTGTGTGCCACTGCACCCAGCTAATTTTTTTATTTTTAGTAGATACAGGGTTTCACTATATTGGCCAGGCTACTCTCGAAATCCTGACCTCAGGTGATGCCTGCCTTGGCCTCCCTAAGTGTTGGGATTTATAGGTGTGAGCTACCACATTTGGCCTGGGACCAGCCTTAAAGGTTTAATCAGCACTCTGAGATAGTGGTCACCTCAACGGGTTTAAAAAATTATGCCCGCATCACTCACAGCTATAGGTTTCCTAATACTGCATAATGTAAATTTTACGGTAAGGCCCTAAGTGGTACCAGTCAGATAAATACTTGGTAGGCAAAATCAGAGTCTATTCCAAGACTAAGTAGGTACTTGATAAGACATCAGCTGACACGGAGGCAACCTTCTTCCTCTTGTTATTTGAGATTTAGGCTTGGGCTTTTGTTTAACTCTGACCTGATACATATCAAACAGTTGGGCCTTGTCTGTGATTAACAAAGAGAGGCAGCACAGGCAGCCTGTGGTTGCACACAACAAAAGGGGAGCCTCATTTGAACTGGCAGAGGAAGAAAACTCGATACCAAAAGAAGGGCTTGTCTGTCTCTCCGAAGTCAACATTATTTCCTGAAGGTATCAGCAAACATCAGCCAAAGTCAGCTATTCAGTCTGCAAACAGCAACAATGGGAGGTAGAACAAAGCCCTACAACCTACACATCTTGGTCCTTTTGGGACAAGTAAAATTAATGGAACAAAGATATGTTGTCATCTATTACACATCAAGAAACTAGAAGGTGGTAGAGGAGAAAAATCTAACCGTAAAAATCCTTTAGCTCTGCTTTCCTGCATCTTCAGGTTTTCTAAAAGCATTCTGAATAATTTGGCCATTGATTATCTGGTTAATCTACAATAATTTCCTCTTAATTAGCTAGAATATGTTATGTAGGATAGAATCTCAAATTCCATTTAAAATTAACTATAAACAGCAAACTGTAATTTTAAAAATATACCTAAGAGCGACTGCAACTTGAATAAGCATCCTTGACATGTAAAGCAGATGTCTGAAACGTCAGACCAGGAATAGTAAAGATGCTTAAGATCTAGAGGAGAATAATATGACGCTCAGATAGTCTGTACCTCCAAGACCGGCACAGATTTTAACCCCAGGGTAGTGACAAGAGCCATCAGTTGCTTTATCCCGATATATCAACCCACTCACTGTTTATAATAATGAATTAAAAAAAATTTTTAGTAGTCATTTTGACTATGATGATAGCCTTAAAGTTTTTTGGAAAAAGACTTTCAGTGTCACAAAATACAGTTCGTAAAACACCAATTTGAGCTATACAGAGATATCTTTCTTTAAACATGAAGATGGTATTAAAAGTCTCTGATAAAGACATTCTTGTGAATTCCTTTTTCTGCCCAAGACTCAACTCAAGCTAACTGATTAAGAAAGCCCAGCAAAAAGAGTTCACTTGATATAATGAGTAAAAATCAATCTTTTGTTTCCTTTCCTGATTTTTCTTCCTCTGTATTATTCCTATTCATGTATTTTCAGGCAGTCAATATTTATGCACTGATTGAGAAGAATAAAGAGTTTCTTTAGCAAAGAGAAGTGTTACGTAATTTCTGTAAAGTATAACTTTCAATCTGGACCAATCTGGTAAAGATATGAACAGGACAGTGGAAAACGTTAGTCTGAAGAACAGGGACCTTTGCAGGAGAGGTCAGCTCGTTGTAGATGTGCTGCTTGGGGAGCTCAGTGAGACATGCACTCTTTTTTTTTTTTTGAGACAGAATCTCACTCCATTGCCAGGAGCCAGGCTGGAGTGCAGTGGCGCAATCTTGGCTCACTGCAACCTCTGCCTCCCGGGTTCAAGCAATTCTCCTGCCTCAGCCTCCCGAGTAGCTGGGAATACAGGTGCACACCACCACGCCCAGCTAAGTTTTGTATTTTTTTTAAGAGACGAAGTTTCACCATGTTGGCCAGTATGGTCTCTATCTCTAGACCTAGTGATCCACACGCCTCAGCCTCCCAAAGTGCTGGGATTACAGGCGTGAGCCACCACGCCCAGCCTTGTTTTGATTTTGTTTGCTTGCTTTAACAACTTAAGAACTGTTGAGATCATTTCAAAAGAATGTCCTAAAATCCCAAGGCTTAGTTCATAAAACAATCATTTTTAAAAATCAGTATCTTATTTACCCATTAAAATACAACTTCCACCTTTTAAATGTACTTAAAGAAAAATTTACAAGTAATTTAATTCATTAAACCATATATTTCTTTATATACCTAAAGTAACCAACAGAAAATATGACTGGTTATGATAGTGTAACATCAGAAATATTGCCAATTCCATTATTTATGAACTTCATATTGTTTATGTTTACACATGAAACATGAAGAGTTTAAATAATTAGCCAAATAACTGAAGCTAAAGTTGATGATTCAACTGTCTATTTCTGGAAAAGCCAATCTCTGGACTGAACTATCTAGATACTTTCATCAAGTTTCCATTTTGTTTACACCGTCTCATCTAACATTATACTTCCAGTTTTATGGTAAACTATTCTCCAGAAGTAAATGCATTTAGATTGTGATTTTAAACAGTAAGTTCTGGCCTCTTTGGGAGTCTACATTCTTACAAAAAAGAAAAATAGCTATTTGATAGTCCAGAAAATTAGACCTTCATTTAATTATCTTCTTAATTATCTGGGATTATGCACAAGGCTAGACTAAATGAGTCCTTTTCTATCATGAGTATTCAGAATAAGATATGGATGAGCAATGGTAACTAGAATGAAAATGCATACAGGCTGGGCACGGTTGCTCATGCCTGTAATCTGATGAACGGATCACAAGGTCAGGAGTTTGAGAATACCTTGGCCAATATGGTGAAACCCTGTCTCTACTAAAAATACAAAAACTAGCTGGGCATGGTAGTGTGTGCCTGTAATTCCAGCTACTCGGAGGCTGAGACAGGAGAATCGCTTTAACTGGGAGGTGGAGGTTGCAGCGAGCTGAGATTGCGTCACTGCACTCTAGCCTGGGTGACAGCAAGACTCTGTCTTAAAAAAAAAAAAAAAGAAGAAAATGCTTAATTATGAAAATGTAGATGTGTAAATTTCTACAGTTTGGAACCAAGATATGCATTAAAAATTATATTTGGTATGTGGTTTTTTTGGTGTGTATGTGCTAGAGAAGACAGTTGTAACTGAATACATTAAAAATGTACATGGAGACACTTATTTTCCAGAGAGTAGCTAGTATTGATATTCCAAAACAATATGTCCTTAACTCTGTGACTAGGAACAAGACTGATAGTTACAGCCTTTCTTTCTAGAGGTACAGTTTGCTTCCTCTGATGACTCCCCAGTCCAGCTAGATTTCCAGTGGAAGAGACAATGAAAATTTCTTTTAAGAATTTAAGTGATTTTAAGTAATAAAATTTAATATAGAGAAGGATATGGCTGTACACTGTGGCTCACGCCTGTAATCCCAACACTTTGGGAGGCTGAGGCGGGTGGATCACCTGAGGTCAGGAGTTCGAGACCAGCCTGGCCAAGGTGGTGAAACCCCGTATCTACTAAAAATACAAAAATTAGCCGGGTGTGGTGGTGAGTGCCTCTAATCCCAGTTACTCGGGAGGCTGAGGCAGGAGAATTGCTTGAACCCAGGAGCAGGAGGTTGCAGTGAGCCGAGATCATGCCATTGCACTCCAGCCCGGGTGACAGAGTGAGACTCCGTCTCAAAAAGAAAAAAAAGATATTATACATTCAAAACCCATTTACTATACAATGACAGGTGGAAAAAGTGAAGTTTAAGTTATTTGTAGGAGAAATGCATTACAAATTGCTTTTCTTCTTTAACCAGCATATACAGGCATAAAATGCATTGAAAAAAAGGAATGTTTTAAAACGTGTAATGACAAATTCTGGGGTGGCCTTCAAAAAACAACTGCACCTTTATCTTAAGGTGGTAATTTTATGAACCTTTCTCATAAGTAGATGGTCAACAAACCATAGTAACTCAGGAAAATGACTTTTCAAGGCTTTATGAATTCACTTTTTTTTTTTTTTTTGAGATGGAATCTTGCTTTTGTCACTCAGGCTGGAGTGCAAAGGCACAATGTTGGCTCACTGCAACCTCCGCCTCCTGGCTTCAAGTGATTCTCCTGCCTCAGCCTCCTGAGTAGCTGGGATTACAGGCACTTGCCACCATACCCAGCTAATTTTTGTGTTTTTAGTAGAGACGGGGTTTCACCATGTTGGCCAGGCTGGTTTCAAACTCCTGACCTCATGATCCACCTGCCTTGGCCTCCCAAAGTGCTGTGCTGGGATTACAGGCGTGATCTACCTTGCCAGCCTGAATTCACATTTTTAATATGACTATAGTATTTAAGAATGTCAGAGATGGCCTAATGACAGAATGTACTAAAGACTGAGAGGGACATTCAAACACCTACTCATCCTTGAACAGCTCCTTAGGTTTGACTGTCTCCAGAAAAAATTCCTAACTCCCAAGGCAAAGTTAGTGAAGCAACTCAATGCTTTGATAACCGTTTATTCATCCCTCTCTTAAATCTCTTACCAAATGCAGTCATATCTCTTCAGGTTTCTGTTTCCTCCACTAAAACCAGAGTTCTTCCAGGGCAAAGATAGGTCCCATTCCCTTTTGAAATCTCAGAAATTTAAACAGTGGTTTGGATAGAGCGGACTTTCAGCAAGTACTCAAGGAATAACACTATGGTTGGATAAGAAGGAGAATAAAGGCAGACCAGTAGCAGAATTCAAAAAGGGCCAGACTAGCTGTCATTCTCCAATTTCTGATAGCTGGTTCTATAATTGTGGAAGAGTCTTGGGGGCTTTATTTCTTCACCTGAAGAATGAGGTCACTAACAGAAGCTGCCTAGATGTGTTTGTTTTTGACCTGAAGTGTTTTCCAAAACTTTGACACTCATTGCTCTTGTGGCAAGCATTTTTTCCCTTCTCTAGTCTGACAGAACCCCTACCGTTTCTCATGGTCTTACACCTGCCCACTTAAGCGCTTACCTGAGCTCTGAGGCATTTTAATTTATTACCACTAAATTGCTTCCACTTCTTGTCCTTTAAGAGAAGAAAGAAGAGTAGGGGAGGAGGAAGGGAGAAAGAAGGAAAGAAAGAAGAGGAAAGAAGCTATAAGAAATGACGATAAATATTTGGCAAAATTTCCAGACTTATTTCGAATAATAACCGTTGGTTTTATTTATGCTACATCGAAAGGTTTTCCAATCAGTGATGTGGAAAACAGAGTTAAGAGTCAAGTCACACCAGTTCCCTAGGAACTGATACTGTGAGGGACAGTATGAATTCTACCTAAATAGAAAAAAAAAGGGACTCACAATAGGTGCGTGTGTGGGGGGGTGGGGGGCTGTGTCTAGCGGGGTATAGAATTAAAGAAGACAGCCATTACTTTTTTGGTAATTTAAAATTCTAAGCTTATTATATAAATATTTTAGAATTTGAAATATTTGGAAAAGTAATCTGATAATTGCAATATGTATTTTAACTAAGTTACACTTCTTACTCCAAGTAAATAAAGGACATTGTGGGAAAAAAATGAGATATTTTAGCAGGTTTTCTCCACTAAGAAGAAAGAAGACGAGAGGGGGAAAAGAAAAGAAAGAAGAAAACATGCTGAAGTTTCATTATACTCTCCAAGAAAACAAAGGAATTCTTTTTTCTTTGAAAAGGAATGTTTATGGAGAAATGTGCCTATACCTTAGTTACCTACATTTTGATGTTAAATAAATCAACTAATGGAAATTCAGTGCTAGCAGTGTGCTGATAAACGTTTAACACCCTGCTTTCTGGGGCTAGCGTAGGGGTGGATGTCTGACTTGCAGTGGTTTTTCTTTGTTTTGTTTGTTTTTAGAGATGGGTGTTTGTTGCCCAGGGTGGACCTCAGGGTTCATTCAAGCAATCCTCCTGCGTCAGCCTCCCAAGTTGTTGGGACTAGTGGCACACACCACAGTGCCTGGCTTGTGTCTGCCAATTTCTTAATAAAATACTCCCACCATGGCTAGTTCTACCAACATGATGTCACTGAATACGGAATTATGCTGAAACGCCAAGAATCGCTCTCGCTTGCTGGCTCCAGCACATTGTGGAGAGTACAATTGGTTTTTCCTCTCCTAACTTCGATTTTGCCACTCATCAACCTAGTGTGGTATTACTTAAGAAAAAAAATGGAAACTTATGTGGGTACATGGTTATTCCTATTGCAAAATTTGCATCACCTTTCAGTGAGTGACTTCAATTGTGAAAAGTATATTAATTTCAAAGGGACCCAAAGAAACCACCAAAGCCTGTGGTAAATGCTGTCGCAGGCACAAGTTCATCCTAAAGACAAGTGATCTGATACATTCTCAAGATGGTGTACCTGACAGTGCTAGTCTTTTTTGAAGGATAAGTTATGCATTTTCTCTTAGATGAGTGATCTCACCCTGGAAGTTTCAGGTGGGCAGAACTGAAGTCACTGCCACAAGTTCATTAGTTAAGCAAAAATTTTATCTGCAGAGCAGATTTACTCAGCACCATTGCCATATGCAGACCAGAAATAATCTGAGTACGAAGTCTAGTAAATGGAGAAAACCACTGGTGTAGGCACAAGTTTTTCTCCAAAATAGAAAGAATTTAATCTAAATCAAATGCAATACGCAAAATACTACTCAATTCAGCTTACTGTCAGCTCTGAATACATTTGGGGAGAAAATAACACAAATGAATTTGTGGCAATTAAGATATTTGCTAGCATTCATGATTTTTATAAGATTAACTCCTACTAGAGTCAGTCAACATCTGTCTTAAAATTTTTTACGAGTGAGCTGGAGACATAAATGGACAACTACTCAGCAGACACCTCTCTACATCCTGGAAATCAATGCTATGTGATTACAGGTTCCACAGAAGTCTTTTTTTACATTCTGACTCATATCCTGAATATTCTCCTGGTGGCCTTTCTATTCATCATGACATCTACACTGAAGTCATCTACAAGGCCATTTTCTATCTTGGAAAGAGGTCCCATTTCATATGCTTCATCTTTGTATCTTCTTTGAGTATAAGAAATGCAGTGCAGAGTTCTACATGTACAGAACACTGAAATGTGGATACAATGCCCATAATGATAATTGAATATGCCTGTAAACTGGCAATATATGACTCTGTGATGCCTTGAGACTATGAAGGGCAGGGGTTTTATCCACAAAAGCACAGTCTGTGGACATCTGACAAATACTAATGTATCTTGCATACTGACTAAGACCTCGGGCCTTGAAGACAAGCTTCCCACATTTGAATTTCGACTCTGTCTACTACTAGCCATATCACTTTAGGGAAAAATCAGTCAACCTCTCTGAGCCTCTTTCCTCATCTGTAAAATGAGGAAAACCTACCTTGTAGGGGCTGCTGCTGAGAATAAACTGAGAAAATCCTCAGAAAGCATTTAGAGCAGTTTCTAGAACATAACAATAATAAATGTTAGCTCTTATTGTTATAAATGAGATACACAGATAAAATTGGAATGGACATTTTAGTAAGCATGTGTATTATGGTACTCACTTCCCAGATTTTGGCTCTATTCTGCTTTGGGAGGCTGAAGTTCGAATGAGTAGTTTGGACTGTTTTTCAAACACTGTTTAAAATGGTGCTATTCTGACTGGAGGGTATTCAGCTACTATATGTTCTGAAAAATGTGCCAGCCAAGGCGTTGCAACACCCAACCAATACATCTTGTACTCATCAATCATTAGGGGAGACTGCAGGAAGAGATTTGTAACTAACACGGTTGCCTTTAGATTTTCATCTTCACAATACACCTTTCCTGTTGATACTATCATTCTTCTTCCCATAAAAATGATCATATCTCTGTCCTCCAGACTAGCTAATTTTGCTTACAGAAGAAAAAAATTAACCCCTGTTTCTGAAAGAACTAAAAACAGAATTACCACTCAATCCATCAGTTCCATTACTGGGTGTATATACAAAGGAAAATAAATTGTTCTACCAAAAAGACACATGCGGCTGGGCGCGGTGGCTCATGCCTGTAATCCCAGCGCTTTGGGAAGCTGAGGTGGGAGGATCATGAAGTCAGGAGTTTGAGACCAGCCTGGCCAATATGGGGAAACCCCATCTCTACTAAAAATACAAACATTAGGCTGGGTGCGGTGGCTCATGCATGTAATCCCAGAACTTTGGGAGGCCAAGGTAGGCAGATCACGAGCTCAGGAGATCGAGACCATCCTGGCTAACACGGTAAAACCCTGCCTCTACTAAAAATACAAAAATTAGCTGGGTGTGGTGGCATACACCTGTAGTTACTTGGGAGGCTAAAGCAGGAGAATTGCCTGAATCCAGAAGGCAGAGGTTGTAGTGAGCCAAGATCGTGCCACTGCACTGAAGCCTGAGCAATGGAGCAAGACTCCATCTCAAAAAAAAAAAGGCATATGCACTCACATGTTCATCACAGCACTGTTCACAATAACAAAGACATGGCTAAGTGCCCATCAACGGTGGACTGGGCAAGGAAAATGTGGTACACATGCACCATGGAGTACTACACAGACATGAAAAAGAACGAAATAATGTCCTTTGCAGAAATATGGATGCAGCTGGAGGCCATTATTCTAAGCAAATTAATATAGAAACAGAAAACGAAATATCGCATGTTCTCACTTAAAAATGGGAGCTAGACACAAAGATAGAAATAATAAACACTGGGGATTTCAAAAGCAGGGAGAGACAGAGCAGGGGAAAGGGCTGAACATCCACTTATTGGGTACTAAGTTCACTACTTGAGTGAAGGGAATATTAGAAGCCCAAACTTCGGCATCATGCAATGTACCCATGTGACAAACCTGTATGTGTTCTTCCTGGATCTAAAATTTTTTTAAAAAATTAACTTCTTAATGCGATCCTCAGTATCCCTACAATCTGGCTTCAGCCTATGTTTCCAATTTCTGTTTCATTATTTTTATATAACAAACTCCATATTCTTATCAGACTTGATTATTCACCTAAGTCACCATGCATTTTCATTTGTTCACTCATTCATTTTATTCAAATACTTTACTTACTATATGCTGAAAACTTTGCTAAGAGTTAGGCATTAAAGATATTTTTAAAATACATAGGCTTAGCTTTTATGGCACTCATAATCTATTAATAGTAGAAGAGATATGTAAACAACTATCATAAAACAGCAATGTGACAAGATCAGCAACAGTTGGGACTTGCCTATGAATTCCCATTTGAACCCTCAGGAACAAGCACTAGCTTTTGCTGGGGAAGTTGGAAAATGTTTCATAGATAACATGAACTTTATCTCTGGTGTTAAATGATGAGGAGATTAAGTATTCAATAGGCAGATAATAGAAAATGTTTACAAGGCAAATAAAATTAAATAAAGTCTTGATATAAAAGTACTATGACATCTAAGGAAAAGCAAGTACTTTGGTGGGTATGAAGTATATTTGTGGGAAAAAAGGTGGTAATGAAGGTTGTGGATAGACTGAAAAAGGTTGTGTATGCTGTCATTGACCAAGGTGTCTCCCATTTTTGTTTTGCTCACCCAGCAAGTTCTTCCACTTTTCTTATAGTAACACATTTTGCTGTCCTTGCTATCAAAGCAGGTATCTGATCCAGGCTTGGCCAATCCAGGCCAACAGTGGCTCAAAATATGTGCACCTTTCTGAAGCAAGGCCAGGACAAAAACTTCCCCTGTGATTGGCAAGATCATTTGAAGAAAGATGTGCACTTTTTGTGTGTGTGTGGCAAAGCAAGGGGCTGCCTATAATTATCTGCTCAGTAGAGAAGGCTTGTTTGCATTTGCAGAAAATGAGCCCACTTTAATTGCAGGAGGCACTTAAAAAAAAAAAAAAGAAAAAAGAAAAAAATGAGCCCACTATGAAAAAAGAGGAAGAAGACATGAGATACAAACAGAAAAAGAGTAAGTCCCAGGAATGTTGAATTCTGTCCCAAAACGGGGATATGGCCATGGTTCCTGGTATACTTCCTTCACTTCCTCAAGTGACCCGCAGTATCTCAGCCACATGAGCCAATAAACTCCTACTTGTTTCAGCAAGTTTAAGCTCGGTTTCTCCCATTTTCAAAGGAAAGAGTCCTGATATATCTGCCATACTGATACATCTGCCATATTAAGAACTCTGTGGTTTTTTCTTTTTTTTTTTTGAGACAGTCTTGCTCCGTTGCCTGGCTGGAGTGCAGTGGCGCGATCTCTGCTCACTGCAATCTCTGCCTCCTGGGTTGAAGCAATTCTCCTACCTCAGCCTCCCAAATAGCTGGGACTACAGGTGTGTGCCACCACGCCTGGCCAATTTTTTGTATTTTAGTAGAGATGGGGTTTTACCATGTTAGCCAGGATGATCTCAATCTCTTGAACTTGTGATCTACCCGCCTTGGCCTCCCAAAGTGTTGGGACTATAGGCACACACCACTGCACCCAGCTAATTTTTGTATTTTTAGTAGAGATGGGGTTTCACCATGGTGGCCAGGATGGTCTCAGTCTCTTGACCTCATGATCCACTCACCTCGGCCTCCCAAAGTGCTGGGATTACACGTGCGAGCCACCATGCCCAGCCAAGAACTGTTTTATGTGGTAAGGCAATGGGAGCCAGAGAGGAATTTTAAGAAGTGAAATGTGTTTAAGCAGGTGAGTGATGGATCAAAAGTGTGCTAGAAAAGCAGATTTAATGGACAGTACAGAAGATGGATTCAAGGAAGGCCATTTAGGCAGTTCTTATGCCTTTCAAGAATGTGGTTCTTTATCTTTAGGGAATTTCTGACTACCGAAATAGTCCAGCTCACTTGACCCCTCTTCTCTAATGCCTTTCTGATCTCATCAGATGGCATGAACGGTCCTTCATTCTGCATTCCCGCAGCGCTTCACTTGCACCTTTCACATCCTAGTTCTCAAACTTCAGTGTCTGTCAGAATCACCCAGAGGCTTGATAAAATCAGATTGCTGGGCCCTACTTCGAGAGTTTCTGATTCAGGAGGTCTGGGGTGGGACCTGAGAATTCTAACAACTTCTAGGTGATGCTGGACCTATGGCCAGCTTTGAGAACTGCTGTTCTAACACATTTCACTGTAGCTGTCTTCTAGTTCACTTGCTTATTCATGTCCCCTGCTCCACTGAACATTCCTTATGGATATTCTTGTTTTGTATTTTTTGAGATAGCGTCTTGCTCAGTCACTCAGGCTGGAGTGCAGTGGCGCAATCATGGCTCACTGCAGCCTCAATCTCCTGGGTTCAAGGGATTCTCTGTCCCAGCCTTCCGAGTAGATGGGACTACATGTATACCCCACCAAGCCCAGCTAGTTTTTCCATTTTTGTTTGGAAACAGAGTCTTGCTATGTTGTCCAGGCTGGTCTCAAACTCCTGACCTCAAGTGATCCTTCTGCCTTAGCCTCCCAAAGTGCTGGAATTACAAGTGTGAGCCACCACACCCAGCCAAGGGTTTTCTTATTCATCTTTGTATAGCCTTCGGTAGCTAACATAATGCTTTACACAAAATTGGTATTTGATACGTATTACTGTGTGATTAACTATGGAGATAAAATAAACATCTTACCATAATAAATTCTCTCAGCATCCAAATAGAATCTCTCAAAAATTAAACTGTGTAGGCTGGGCACGGTGGCTCATAACTATAATCCCAGCACTTTGAGAGGCTGAGGCAGGTGGATCACAAGATCAGGAGATGAGACCATCCTGGCTAACACAGTGAAACTCCCTCTCTTTACTAAGAGAACAAAAAATTAGCTGGGCGTGGTGGCACATGCCTATAGTCCCAGCTACTCGGGAGGCTGACGCAGGAGAATTGCTTGAACCCAGGAGGCAGAGGTTGCAGTGAGATGAGATCACACCACTGCACTCCAGCCTGGGCGACTGTGCAAGACTCCTTCTCAAAAATAAAAAAATTAAAAAATAAATAAATAAGGGCCAGGAGTGGTGGCTCATGCCTGTAATCCCAGCACTTTGGGAGGCCAAGGTGGGTGGATCACGAGGTCAGGAGTTCAAGACCAGCCTGGCCAACATGGTGAAACCCCATCTCTAGTAAAAAAAGAAAACATACAACAGAAAAAAATTAGCTGGGCTTGGTGGCAGGTGCCTGTAATCCCAGCTACTTGCGAGGCTGAGGAAAGGAGAATTGCTTGAATCGGGGAGGCGGAGGTTGCAGTGAGCTGAGATCGTGCCACTGCACTCCAGAGTAGCAACAGTGCAAGACTCTGTTTCAAAAATTAATAAAATAATAAACAAACAAACTGTGTAACTAGAGAAACAACCCAAGATAGAATATAGCCTGATTTCCTTGGGGCTACCTAATTTTTGATTACATCTTCTATCAGGGCAGGGTAGAGAGGTAGCATTACCTTAGGCATCCAGTGACGTTGTAGAATATGTCAAAATCGAGCAAACCATTGGCTTTTGGGTAGTCTCCTTCAGGCCACCCAGAAAAGGGGATGATGATATTCTCCGTTAGCGTAAGCAATGCTTCTGTTATCATGAGATTCTTGAGTTTGTCATTAGATGACAAATTCCACAGCAAACCTAGAAAAGCACAGAGTTACCATGAAAACAGTGGAGGGTGGGACCAAAATAACTGCTGATAATTTCAGTTATGGCCATCAACTCCAGGGCTATCACCAGTCCCAAAAAAATTTGGGGAGGGGGATTTGGGGACAACCCCTTTCTCAACTGGAAGAACCCTGTTAGAACTCATTAGATAGTGATGGAGGCTGACCCGAATGAACAATAAAAAAATGGCTCAGGGTACAAACTGTGCATGTTTAAATTAATCAGGTATATAAATGAAAGCCAGACATAAGCATTTATTGCTGTTTCTCTTAAAGGGCCCTACCACAAAGCTGACCCGACTGGGATAATGAAGTCTGGGATCACCAATGGGGAAGATTGAAATGGTCCTATTGTAACTAAAACTTAACATTTTTAAAGAGTCATATTTTTTCTCCCTCAGATACACATGTGAAAATATCTCCCCTGCCTCCTTTCCTACTAGCTGTAACTTTCACGTGATGTTGTGCCTCCCAGTAAGAGCAGGGAGGGCCTGCAGAAAGCCTTTCTCCACACCTGTCAACAGGAAGCTGATCAACATCACCAATTAATGTTACTGACTGCTACCCAATGACAGAATCATGTCCTCCAGCAATTTACTCTGGTTAACTCATGTATTCTTACTTTAATAGGCTGGCAGTGAAGGACAGACAAGACCATCTTACCTATCTGCCAACTTGTATGGCTTAAGTA
The DNA here is from genome assembly GCF_001604975.1 of Cebus imitator. Lineage (NCBI taxonomy): Eukaryota > Metazoa > Chordata > Mammalia > Primates > Cebidae > Cebus > Cebus imitator. The sequence goes on from NW_016107700.1 coordinate 913,977, forward strand.
CTGCTCGAAGATTAGTACCCTATTTACTCATTATATTTTCTTTATCCTCTTGAATGTCCCATATTAAAGAGAAAGACCACGTAGGCCAATCCAGAGGAAACTGAGATAAGAGCATAGTGTACTTTCCAAGGCACATACTGTGACATAAAGACTGAGGCTGGGTACTGAGAGAGAATAAAAGTGGCATATACATTTAGGATTTATTTTTCTTTGAAATTTGGAGCTCAAATCCTTCTGATTCAGTGGAAGGAAGATTGTACACCAATTGCTTGATATTCCAGGGACTCCCAGCAGGTGTAATGTTACATTGCCATTTTGCGTTTTTTTTTGGAAACTGAGTCTCGCTCTATTGCCCAGGCTGGAGTGCACTGTGGTGATCTCAGCTCACTGCAACCTCCACCTCCCGGGTTCAAGCAATTCTCCTGCCTCAGCCTCCCAAAAAGCTGGGATTACAGGCATCTGCCAGCATGCCCAACTAATTTTTTTACTTCTAGTAGAGACGGGTTTCAACATGTTGGCCAGGCTGGTCTCAAACTCCTGACCTCAAAAGATCTGCCCACCTTGGCCTCCCAAAGTGCTGGGATTACAGGCGTGAGCCACTGCCTGGTCTACCTCATCATCTTTCATACCGCAATAGGTTACCCTACCTCACTAATGCCCAGGAAAAGGAGAAGAAGAGGGCAAAAAGAGAAGGGATGACTTTTTCCTTTCTACCTTATCCTCTTTACACCCAGTCAACAATTCCTACTTATCTTTTTTTCTCCTGAGAAGGAGTCTTGCTCTGTCAGCCACGCTGGAGTGCAGTGGTGTGGTCTCAGATCACTGCAGCCTCCGCTTCTCAGGTTCAAGCAATTCTCCTGCCTCAGCCTCCTGAGTTGCTGGGATTACAGGCGCATCACCAGGCCTGGCTAATTTTTGTATTCTTACTAGAGATGGGGTTTCACCGGTTTGCCAGGCTGGTCTCAAACTCTTCACCTGGTGATCCACCCGCCTCGGCCTCCCAAAGTGCTTGGATTACAGGTGTGAGCCACTGCGCCCAGCCCAGCAATTCCTACTTCTTAAATTGACTGTGTGGTCTGTGCAAAGGGAAGAGGAAGCATGGGTACTCAGGGCACGCTCCTTTATGAACACAGCAAACGTGGCGGACTTGGCTGAACTATGGCGCGATCATCACCTCTGAAATACCAGCCTGTATACTTAAAGCTTGGTAATTACTCAGCATACTTATATTTGGTCCAACCAATTAGAACACATTAGGCTTCATACAGTCTTTTGGGCTTAAACAGTCTGCTTCTGCTGTGCACAGGTAGCCGCTTTTTGAAACAGTAACCAGATTTCCACTGGAGCCTACACATAGCTTCCGTTAGATACAGTGACACCAGGTCTGGTGTCTTGTAAGAACTCGATTTCTGGCTTATGAGGAGGTCTTCTCCTGATCAAACTAGCATTTGGGGTTAGTCAGGAGGTGTGTCCCTCATTATGTTTTGTAACATAATGACTTCATTCCTCCCACTTCTCCTCAAGAGGCCCTGGAAGAGGGACAGATAAAATAAAACTCAGAAGGTGGCTGAAGACAATTTAAAGGCAAGTCTGAGGTTGGATTTTGGTTACTAAGCTACAGAAGCAAGTTAGAAAGGAGAGAGAAATGAAGGGGAAAAAAAAAAGATTCTTTAGTTCTAAATAAGCAAACAAATTAATAGTCTCTGCCTGCCAGAAGCTTAAGAACGTGCGGCATAATGACATTTCCTCCTTTTAAAAAGGACCACACAGGGCACTCAAAGCAAAAGTACATCTTACAATAAAAACCGGAGAGGATTAATTGGAACAAAGGGAGTGGAATTTTCCTGCAACAGTCAATATCCTTTAGAGCTTGGCATGCTCCATTATTTCTACAAAAGTCTATGATTTTGGAAGTTTCAGTATAATTTTAGAATTTCTAATATAGGATTTTGCACAGAAATGTCATGCCTGTCAAATTTCTGGGTGGCATGAAAGCTGCGAAAGAACTAAGATGTTTGATAGAGATTCAGGATTACATATGCTTATACACACATACCCTCACAAAAAAATCAGTGAGTTACCAACTACTAACTGGGAAAATATGTGCAATATGAGATACAGGGTTAATATTCTTAATATACAGACTTCTTATAAATCACCAAAACATGAAACACCAGTAGAAAAATTGGGAAAGTACATAACACAGAACCAACAGATATTATTAGGAACTAATGTATACAGGAATCCATGGTCTCTAGCAACTAAAGAAACGCAAACTTAAACAGCTAGATATCATTTTCTATGACTAGAGGAAGCAAAACCAGAACCAATGAGTGGAAATTCTAAGAAAGGAGATTTTGGCTCAATGAAAGTGTAAACTTCTAAGAGGGCTTTGAAGAAAACAGAAGGACCTATTTGAAAGATCCAGCTCTGGCACTGGAGGGAATAAAAATTAGCTTATCCCTTATCAGAAAGTAGACAAGGGCTTTTACCCTGAAATTAAAATGTTAGACTAGATGAGCAGTTTCCAAATGACAAAACAGACTCACAGTCTTGGGCCATGCCCCAAATTTGCTGAGCCATAATCTCAGGATGGAGTTCAGGAACTTTTATTTTATTTTATTTTTTGAGATGGAGTCTTGCTCTGTCGCCAGGCTGGAGTGCAGTGGCATGATCTCGGCTCACCGCAGCCTCCACCCCCTGGATTCAGGTGATTCTCCTGCCTCAGCCTCCCAAGTAGCTGGGACTACAGGGGGTGGAGGCTGCGGTGCCACCATGCCCAGCTAATTTTTGTATTTTTAGTAGAGACCGGGTTTCACATGTTGGCCAGGATGGTCTCGATCTCTTGAACTCATGATCCGCCTGCCTCGGCCTCCCAAAGTACTGGGATTACAGGTGTGAGCCACTGCGACCGGCCAGGAACTTATATTTTAAAAAAATGATTCCACTTTTGGGCATGAGGAAACCAATGGACTGGATGATTCTGAATAGATGTCCTTTCAATGATCAGATTCTGGATTATCTAATATAATATTTATGATTTGGGTTTTCATGTGTCTCATCTTTAACAACTTATTCATAATGTCTTAATGTCTACTAGTATAGTTCTTTGTTGCAGATGGTCTGTCTGCCTGTAATTTTCTACCATGAGGCTCTCATTCTAGCCAAAAACAAAGGGACTTGGACTCTGTTAAGGGATAATTTGAATAATTATCAATTAATTATAAGACACAATGATAACTCCATTATCCAGAAATTTATTCTCAACTGTGATGTTTGCAAAAAACAGCTAACCAGAAAAGGGATCTTAGCTATTACAACTTATGTTTAATAATAATGACCTTGGCTAGGCACAGTGGCTTACACCTGTAATCCCAGCACTTTGGGAGACTGAGGCAGGTGGATCATGAGGTTAGGAGTTCGGGACCAGCCTGGCCAATATGGTGAAACGCCATCTCTACTAAAAAAATAAAAAAAAAATTAGCTGAGCATGGTGGCGGGTGCCTGTAGTACCAGCTACTCAGAAGGCTGCCGCAGGGGAATTGCTTGAACATGGGAGGTGGAGGTTGCAGTGAGCCAAGATTGTACCACTGCACTCTGGCCTGGGTGAGAGTGTCTCAAAATAATAATAATAACCTCTAGAACAGAAAATACAGAAATTTAACAAATCTGCATTAACACTTAGGCAGCAAAACTTACAAATTTTATGATTAAATAAATCCCTATGTTCAGTGAAAAAGAATGAGAGGGAAAAGATGATGACAGTGACCACTCAGACAAGGACAAGAAAGAAAACTGGTTCTTTTTAGCTGTGTTTTTCAAAGCGGTCAGAGAGTGGGAGGATTTTTTTTTTTTTTTTTTTTTTTTTACAATTTCCCTTGCATAGATATACTCCTCCTTTCACCTAAATTTTGCAGATATTACCTGGAATATCAGATTATTGAAAAGGGCATGTATTCCAAGTTGTATATAAACCCAGGGTATCTTGTTACACATTATGAATGTAGAATAAAATAACATACAAATACCTAAAGAAAGTGCATAATACATATTTTATAACAAAACATTTTGAGTATTTTATTAAAATACAGCAATCCAATTAAGTACTTTTATAAAATATGCAAAGATTAATATGCAGTTTCAACACATTTCACTGACAATCACCCCTGACTCTTTCATATGTAACGAAAGAGGGATAAGGACCCCTGCTGTACTCTTACCATGACTTGTCTGTTTTAATCCGAGGTATATCCTGCTCACCCCAGCAAGTGCTCACTACTCAGTGACCTTGAAGATGAACTTCTGAGACTAAGAGGTGCTGTTCTCATTTCAGTTAAGGGAATACTACCACACTCACTGGGCAAGGGAGAAAGAACAATCTCACAGGGGAAACGGGAGTGGGGGTGTCTTTGATCCTGAAGTTCTTTCATTGGAAGACAAGATCCCAGGCTAGTACTGGAAATGGCAGAAAAGTCAGTGAGTTTAGATTCCTTCCCAGTGATGCTAAACTTCTTATTCATGTGTAGAGACAGATGGTTCATTTTGTATATTTTGGCTAGAAAAATCAAGGTCTTATCTTCAAACACACCTGACTCTTATTGGTGTGTATTCTAGGTATTTCCAGGCCAGAAGACTCTTTCTCACATTTGGTCAGACAGCCACAGTTGTTCAGAAACTAACATGAGCCCCACAGTTCATTCTGCAATTAAATACACAGGCATAGCAGAAGTGGCAAACTCATATTAAAGAATACAAAGGTAGCTCAGAGAAGCCCATCTCTTCAAAACTCTGCTGAAAGTTGGGAGGGAACTGAGAATAAAGTAGATTGCAATTGAAATGCTTCAGATAAGTTGAGCCAACTATTGAAGGATGAGTGGGTTCCCCAGGCAGTCTAAGTGTGCAAAAGGATTCTACTTCAAGACAGCAGCAGAGACAGACACCAAGACAGAAGACAGACCTGGAGCAGACCAGTGGGTTCTCTAGGATTTCAGAACTTGGGTTTGAAGAAGATGAGAGGAGACCCTGCTGCCAATGATCATCAGGCTCACATCATAACATCTTTGTGTGGGATACTACAGAGTATGGGCTTCATCTCATGGGCAGCAGGGAGCACAGTGGGACAGTATTTTTATTAGAAAGACATCACTAGAAGCAGAATGGAGGACAGGCTGGCAAATGTGCAATACTGAATCCCAGTGGCTAGGTAAGAGGCTACTACTGTGGGAGTCAAGCAAGAGATGAAGACAGCTTGAACCAAGGCAGAGATAAGAAGAGAGAGGAAGGTTCAAAGAGGAATGAGACTCTGTTCAGAGTCTCAAAGACAGGACCCTTCTTAAAAACTATACAAATGAGTCATCATATGCCCCAAAAGAAGTAGGTGGGATGACAGCAAAACACTCAGATACTACTAGGTTCAAACCTGGGCTTTGTTCTTTACTAGTTATCCAACCTTGGGCGATTTACTTAACCCCTCTGAGTCTCACACTGATCATATGCAAATCACCAGCTGTGCTCCCACCTCTTATAGAATTGTCAGGAGAAACAGGGATAAAAAATACAAAGCTCTAGCTTAGTGACCAACACATAATGGGGGGAAGCTCAAAGAAAAAAAAAAAGGTCTAAGAAATAGACCACTAAGATTCACATATACACTTACTTTCTTTGTGCTTCTAAACAAAGATATAAACATGTCTATATGAGGTTAACAATTTATTTCTGAGGCCCAGAAAGCCCTTATTTAGCTCTTCTATTAGTAGAGCCAAAGGGAGTAATTTAGAAGGATTTGTATCAAATGTTCAAATGTCTGTTTGGTTCAATTAGCATGTACTGAACACCCTCCAGTGGGGATGTTTGGCTTATACTAGAAATCCTGGGTGTTGCACAATCAACTTCCATTCATCAGCTCTACAGATGATCTAATGATGCCTGAATGGTTTCTATGGCATCAACATCACAGAATTTCTCTGACGTTAGTCTCCAATTGCCTATGCAGAAGAGGAAACGTATTCAATGGCTTGTTCCCTTGACACACACACACACACACACACACACACACACACACACACTTACTTCCCAAGCTATCATGCATCCTAATTCCAAAACACTCTATTTTCCAAGTTTCCTCTAAATGGCGGCAGCTATGGCAGCAGCTAGCTTCTTTCTGCCTCTTTTCCTTGCTAGTGATGCTCATTTTTCTAGGAATAACTTTCATTCTCCTTCAAAATACCAATTGAAAGCCCATTCCTCTTTTAAGGTCCATGATGAAACATAACCCCTCAGGAAGTATTTCATGACTATAAAACTAGTAGATGGAAAAACAAAATCCAGGCCGGGCGCGGTGCCTCACGCCTGTAATCCCAGCACTTTGGGAGGCCGAGGCGAGTGGATCATGAGGTCAAGAGATCAAGACCATCCTGGCCAACATGGTGAAACCCTGTCTCTAATAAAAATGCAACAAATTAGCCAGACGTGGTGGCACATGACTGTAATCCCAGCTTCTTGAGAGGCTGAGACAGGAGAATCGCTTGAACCCAGGAGGCGGAGGTTGCGGTGAGCCGAGAATGCGCCATTGCACTCCAGCATGGGCAACAAGAGCGAAACTCCGTCTCAAAAATAAATAAATAAATAAATAATAATTTTAAAAAAACCCAAAATCCAAATGCGGGTGTAGTGGTGTGTGTCTGTAGTCACTGCTCCTCAGGAGGCTGAGGCAGGAGGATCTCATGAGCCCTAAAGACCAGCCTCCGCAGCACAGTGAGATCCTCATCCTTTAAAAACAAACAAACAACAACAACAACAAAACAAAAAACAAAATCCACACCCTCTGTAGGCTGTGATTCTCAGTGCCTGACCTCTGAAAGCTGCTCTGTAAATATTGGTTGACTAAATGGAATTTACTTTAACACAAATCACGGATGCGAAAAGAAATCCCTCATGGGACGTGATAGAATACTGGCAAGAGGTAGCATGGTACCTCACATAGTTTTATAAAATTAAAATATTATCAGAATTTAAAATATAACATTTAGCAACATGTATACAGCTAGAGGTCATTATCCTAAGCAAATTAATGCAAAGACAAAAAATCAAATACCACATAGTCTCACTTACAAATAGGAGCTACACATTGGGTACACATGGACATAAAGATGAAAACGATAGATACTGGGGTCTAATAAAAGAGGGAGGAAAGGATGGGGCAAGGGTTAAAAACCTATCTACAGGGTACTCTACTGAGTACCTGGGTGACGAGACCATTTGTATCCCAAACCTTGGCATCACGCAATATACCCATGTGAACACTTGCACATATAACCCTAAATCCAAAATAAATATTTTAAAATGTGATATTTTAAGATATAAAGTAGAGATAACATAGTAACAAAATCTGTTTAGAAAAAGTACACCTATTATAAAACTAAATGAAGGTAGAAGAGCAAAATATATTCAATTTAAAACAATATTTATGGAGTACTTCCTTTAAAAGTATTTACCTCAACATTGTAAACTATTATACCTAGCAAAACAAAACAAAACAAAAAAAATGAAAACAAAAACAAAAAAACCCAAAAAACCCCTGCTACGATATATATCCTTTGAGCACTGCTTTCCTCATCTGTAAAACTGAGATATAAAACCTGATAATACCTAGAAACCCACGGTTTTTGTGATAATTAAATTAGAAAATGTCCATATATCACTGAGACATTGTAGGTGTTTAATAAAAATTTACTGATGATTGCACTCAGTAATAGCTCCCGCAATCTTTTTAAATTTTTTTGAGATAAGGTCTCACTCTGTTGCCCAGGCTGGAGTGCAGTGGTGCAATCACGGCTCAGTGCACCAGCCTCATGGAGTCAAACAATCCTCCCACCTCAGCCTCCCGAGTAGCTGAGACTACAGGCACACACCACTACCATGCCTGGCTAATTCTTTATTTTTTGTAGAGACAGGGTCCTACTATGTTGCCCAGGCTGGTCTCAAACTCCTGGGCTCAAGGAATTCTCCTACCTTGGTCTCCCAAAGTATGGGATTACAGGCATGAGCTACTGCACCCAGCCCCTCCTGTACTCTTTGTACTGTTGCAGGGAGCACAAGCGGAGAGCTGATGGTGATGGCAGGGAGAGTGGTTTATTCTGGGACATCAATGAATCATTTTCTCCTTTCTCATATGACTATTCATTTAAATGAAACTAGCTCCCTCTCTTCATGCTTAGAGGATATATTACTAACATTGCTGCTTTAATTCTGTTATTCCATCTCTCCAATTCATTGCATAAAAAGGAGATATTTATTTGCTCAAATCAGTGTTTGAACAAAAATGTGAAGTAGAGAATTAAAAATGAACATAACCAGTTACTTTTTTCTTTTCTTCTTTCTTTAGGATTACAGTGCGCTAAGGACGTGGTACTGAGAGCAGTCCAGGTGATGGAAAGATGGGAAAAAATAGTTGCTAATATTTGATTAAATTGATCTTCCACACTGGAAAGCTATGTGACACTCCATTTCATTTCTTTTTCTACAGATTCAGCAAGCTGGTTGTTGAGTAAATAATAAAAACAACTGGGTATGGTTCTTGTCAGTTTCGTTTGAAGGTTTAGGCTTCCTGGATAACAGTGAAACCCTACGTGTTCTTAAACTACAAAGCGGGCTGTTAGTGAATTTAAGCAGAATTTTCATTGCAGTAAGTCTTGTCAAGAAGTTGTTTCAAAGACATTTAGTCAAAGGTGCATAGAGTTTCTAATTAAGAATATTAAGCAAAAGCCACAGAGTATTTTCCCCTTCAGAAAAAAACAATTCAGGTTGGGTGCAGTGGCTCATGTGTGTAATCCTAGCATTTTGGGAGGCTGAGGCGGTCAGATCATGAGGTCAGGAGTTTGAGACCAGCCTGGCCAACATGGTGAAATGCTGTCTCTACTGAAAATTCAAAAATTAGCCGGGTGTGGTGGTACATGCCTATAATCCTAGCTACTCAGGAGGCTGAGGCAGGAGAATTGCTTGAACCCAGGAGGTGGAGGTTGCAGTGATCCGAGATTGCACCACTGCAATTCAGCCTGGGTGACAGGGCAAGACTCCATCTCAAAAAAAAAAAAAACAAAAAAACCAGGAATTCAAATATGGCTCAAATCTAGAGTCTAAGCCAGCAGGTAACAATGTTCCTTTAAAGCCACCTCTAGCATAACAATGAGCCCATCAGTCATTTGCTCTAGAAAACTTAAGAAAAAGAGATAACACGAGGCATCTGGCTGGGGTGCAAATGTGTCACATTCTTCAATGCTCAGTAAGCACTACCTGTTATTTGCTTTTTAGTCTCCAAGTCTCTGGTTTGCTTCAGCACCTGGAGCAGCCGAGGTACCCCATTTAGTTCAGCCACCTCCAATTTGTTGTCATTGTCTTCAAATACTAAGTTTCTCAAGGCCCCACATGCAGCTCGCTGAACATCTTCATTCTGAACTTTCAGGAGCTGCAGAAGCTTGGGGATGCCACGAAGCTGGTTAACCTAAGGAAGAAGTAGATGTATATTTCTAATATTAATTTTGATGTGACATCAAGATCAATGTAACAGATTGAACAGAGGAAGTTTTAGAAGTTAAACCATCAATTTGTAACAGTGAACAGATGAAGTTCACTGATGCTGATTATAACCTTTCTTTATCAATAACTATGTGTAGCACAACTGAGACCCTTGTTGTAGAACATACGCCAGCTATAAGGCAGTATCTGTTATCAAGGAACTTATAGTAAATTTGGGAAGTTAAGACTGAAACCTATGAAATAAGTGAAGGGGAGGATAGACTGATAAAGGGTACATAGGTATTAGTTAAATAGAGTTAAGTGAAAGAAGTTTGGAGCATAATAAAAATGAAGAGAATTGGGAATCTAGGCAGTAAGGGAAGTTTTATGAAAGAATTCAAAATTATGTAAGTTTTTTCCTAAGATAAAACTTTATAGTTCATATAAAATGAATAGTATCCCCTTCATTAATAGAAGTAAAAATGCATTTACCATGTCAACCTCAGTAGTAATGCAAACGAATCCTAAATTCTTACAATCAATTGCATTATTTTTAAAGACTTATAAAACTTATGCAAGCACTTTAAGCAGATAAGATAACTTTACACTTTAACGTGTGTTATTTTAAAAATACTCCTTCTATTCAAATACATAAGAAAGCGCATGCTATTAGAGAAAGGGCACAACCAGGAATGGGAAACAAATTGATGGTTTAAATTCTAAAACTTCTGGGTATGTAAGAAGGGGCCAAATCATCCTAATTTTAGCAAGGAGATTTTTTGTTTTAGTCTGAAAATATTATCTAAAGAAATCAGGCCGACTGTAATCCTAGCACTTTGGGAGGCCGAGGCGGGTGGATCACCTGAGGTCAGGAGTTCGAGACCAGCCTGGTCAACATGGCAAAACCCTGTCTCTATTAGAAATACAAAAATTAGCCGGGTGTGGTGGCACACGCCTATAATCTCAGCTATTCGGGAGGCTGAGGAAGGAGAATCGCTTGAACCCGGGAGGCGGAGGTTGCAGTGAGTTGAGATTGCGCCACTGCATTCCAGCCTGCAGGACCTGAGACTCCATTTCATTCATATATGTATATATGTATATATATGTGTATATATGTATATATATATGTATATATGTATATATATTAGAAGGTAGACACAGGATTGGTGAAATAAAATATTAGGCTGTAGACTGAAGGCTTTCCTTCTCATAGGCTTCCATTCACATCTGATTTTGAAACTTTTAAGTTGGCAAGAGCTGTTGGTAAAGATCTCATTTTCACTATCTTAATGCAAAATTTTGGAGGAAATAAGTTTTTATGAATGGGCATGAGCTTCCCTTTTGAATGGAGTTTGTCACTTAGGAAGGACACCCTAACTGCTAGCAGTTTATGCTCCAGGGAGAGCTGCACACCTGGACTGGGGCATATTTGCAAATTTTCTATGTATCAGGCTCTAGCCTCCCTTTCGCAGACAGATCAATGGTATTTAGGACAGTGCCCTCCAATATTATGTATTCCTTTGACAGGACTGGAGAAAAGACTAGAAAGGCAGAAATAAGTATCAGAATTATAAAATAACCTAAATAATAAAAATAATAGAATGATAATAATCACAATCATCATAATAAAGCCAAAATTACAACTCCTCTCCCTCCTACTTCCAACATTAAGAAGTGTCAGTATAGGCTGGGTGCAGTGGCTCATGCCTGTAATCCCGGCACTTTGGGAGGCTTAGGTGGGCGGATTATGAGGTCAAGAGATCGAGACCATCCTGGCTAACATGGTGAAACCCCGTCTCTACTAAAAATACACACACACACACACACACACACACACAAAATTAGCTGAGCATGGTGGTGCGTGCCTATAGTCCCAGCTACTCGGGAGGCTGAGGCAGGAGAATTGCTTGAACCCGGGAGGTAGAGGTTGCAGTGAGCCAAGATTGCACCACTGCACTCCAGCCTGGGGGAGAGGGTGAGACTCTATCTTAACAAAAAATAAAAAAAGTGTCAGTATAGTGTTACGGGTTTTATATACATTATCTAATTAATAGATTGCAAGAAACTTAAAAAGAAAGTACTCTTGATTCCTTTAAGGCTTCACTGGCCGTAATAAGGAATAATACTTCCACTTGCTAGCTCCCTTCTGAGGAGACATCTGTAGAACAAGAGACAGGTGGGAGAGTGGCTACAGCAATTCTGCTGGACTGTATCTAAAGCCATTTAAATATATGATAAAGATTTCTTAGCTGTCAAGTAAATCTAGTCCAACAGCTTATCTATTTGATCATTTCATCTATTCCCATTACAGGCTGAGTATCCCTATCTGAAAATCTGAAATCTGAAATACTTCAAAATCTAAAACTTTTTGAAAGCTCACATAATGCTCCAAGGGAGTAACTCAAAATACTTCTGGCCCCAAGCATTTTGGATAAGCGATACTTAACCTGTATTACACTTCCTTAAATGCAAAAACAAAAAACAACAACAACAAAAAACACCATTCAATTTATGTATTTATGTTAAAACAATCTGTAATTCATGTTTCCCTAATTCCCTAGTTTTAATTTCACAGTAAGGTATTAAGATAAATTCATACTTTTTTTTTTTTTTTTTGAGACGGAGTCTCACTCTGTCGCTCAGGCTGGAGTGCAGTGGCACAATCTTGGCCCATTGTAACCTCTGCCCCCTGGGCTCAAGCAATTCTCCTGCCTCACTCAGCCTCCCTGTAGCTGGGATTACAGGTGTGCACTACCACACCCAGCTAAGTTTTGCATTTTTAGTGGAGACAGGGTTTTGCCAAGTTGGCTAGGCTGGTCTTGAATTCCTGACCTCAAGTGACTTGCCTACCTTGGCCTCCCAAAGGGCTGGGATTACAGGCATAAGCCACCACACCCAGCAGCCGGCTTCCTCCTTTTAATAAGCTAAATTGCAGAATGAAAGGCTTTGACTGGCAAAATAGCACTGTGGGATACATACCCATGTCTTCTGAGTGAGATCTGTTATTCTGTTACCATGCCACATTGCCTGCCTTTAAGTTTTTTGAGAAAATATAAGTTTATAACATAAATTCATACTTTTATAAGCTTCCTAAATGCCAGATAGACCAAATCTTCCCAGTAACAGTATACATTACAGATGCAAAAAGAAAATCCTATTGTCCTGAGGTACTTTGGCAGCTTTAGAAATATTTTATTAACTTAATTCATAAGCTGCTTTCTTCAAAATATGATAGGAAGTGGTTTACTAGCCATATTGCAATTCAAGCTGCAATGACAGAATTAGTACAAGTGGCATTATGGAAGCCTGCCCAGCTCAGACCTGCTCCCTTACCCTGTCGCCTTTATCACCTGGGCTTTCAGCACTTGCTCTAGCTCGGAAAGAGAAAACGACAGACGCACCAGTGCTCAGATAAAGGCTGAAATCCAGCTACAGCTCTATTTACTGTATAACCTGACTCCCTAGTGTCTGGCACTTATCCCAACTTTAAAAATAGACTTTAGTTACTTTCATCCATTTTATCATGCAAATGGATATAAATCCTGCTGAATGCAAGAAATTAATGACCTTCTCCTCACATTGAACTAGAAGATGGCAGGTGATGAAACCTATCCGCATTAGGACCAATGTCAAATATGCTGCTCTTGTCCCTTACCATTCAGGGAACAAGCTGGGACCAGAAAGGTTGGTTGAGTTTCCCATTATACTGAAACCTCGGGGTATTTTTCCCTCTTTTGGGAAAAGGAAAAAAGAAACAGACTACCGTGAATGTTTCAGAACTTCAAAAAAGTACTCGTTTGAGCTGGTTTCTAAATACATGAAAGGCCAGAGTCACATATGAGAATTTTAACGCTCTCTGTGGCTTTATTCTGATTCTCTTCCCTGCCAATTATAAAATAAGTAAATGATGAGGACTTCGGTTGCAAATAAACACCAGGAACACATGGCCTCTGCTGAGGCGAAGGCTCTCTCTGGCCCTGGAGCCTCAGCTCTCACTTCTTCCTGTCTGGAAGGTTCTGCCCACTCTGCCTTTCCTCCGGCAAAGCCCTAATCATCCTGCGGGATCCAGCTCAAATGTCACCTCCCCTATGAAATGTCACTCCCTTTCTCTGCTTTCCCTCCCATTAGAATCAATCACTCCCTGTAAACTGGCATAACCTTTCCGGAAGGCAAGCAGCAATATGTGTCAAAACTTTTAAAACATTCACTTCTAGCAGCCTTTATTGGGAAACAATGTGAAATGCAGACACATACTAACAGGCAAAAATAGTGACTACATCATTTCTAATAGTAGAAAATAAGAAATCATAAACATCCAGCAATGAGAAAGACTGGTTGATGGTTGTCACAAACCCATATGTTGAGGTATCCATGGGAGAGGCAGAGCTGACACTTTATTAGCCATACAGTTCCCTCATTAGTCATATGGGAATTATTGTGTAAGATGAGCAATTACCAAAATAAAGGGATGGAGGAAGATTTACCAAGCAAATGGAGAACATAAAAACCCAGGGGTTGCATTCCTAGTCTCTGATAAAATAGACTTTAAACCAAGAAAGATCAAAAGAGACAAAGCAGGGCATTACATAATGGTAAAAGGATCAATGCAACAAGAAGAGCTAACAATCCTAAATATATACACACCCAATGGAGCAACGGGGTGCATAAAGCAAGTTCTTAACGACCTACAAAGAGACTCAGACTCCCACACAATAATAGTGGGAAACTTTTACATGCCACTGTCAATATAGACAGATCAATGAGACAGAAAATTAATGAGGATATCCAGGACTTGAACTCAGATCTGGACCAAGCAAACCTAATAGACATTTACAAAACTCTCCACCCCAAATCCACAGAATACACATTCTTCTCAGCACCACATCACACCTACTCTAAAACTGACCACATAATTGGAAGTAAATCACTCCTCAGCAAATGCAAAAGAATGGAAATCAGTCTCTCAGACCACAGTGCAATCAAATTAGAACTCAGAGTTCAGAAACTAACTCAGAACCCCACAGCTTCATGGAAACTGAATGACTGGCTCTTGAATGTTGACTGGATAAACAATGAAATGAAGAGAGAAATAAAGATGTTCTTCGAAACCAACAAGAAAGAAGACATAACATACCAGAATCTCTGGGCCACATTTAAAGCAGTGTCTAGAGGGAAATTTATAGCAATAAATGCCCACATGAGAAGCAAGGAAAGATCTAAAATCAACACCCTATCATCAAAATGGAAAGAGCTAGAGGAGCAAGATCAAAAAATCTCAAAGGCTAGCAGAAGACAAGAAATAACTGAGATCAGAGAAGAACTGAAGGAGATAGAGACAGAAAAAACTCTTCAAAAATCAATAAATCCAAGAGCTAGTTTTTTGAAAAGATCAACAAAATAGTCAGATCACTAGCCAGATTAATAAAAAAGAAAAGAGAGAAGAATCAAACAGATGCAATAAAAAACAATAAAGGAGATATCACCACAGATTCCACAGAAATACAAATTACCATCAGAGATTACTACAAACAACTCTATGCACATAAACCAGTAAACCTGGAAGAAATGGATAAATTCCTGGATACTTGCACCCTCCCAAGCCTAAACCAGGAAGAAGTCGAAACCCTGAATAGACCAAGAACTGAAGTTGAGGCAGCAATTAATAGCCTACCAACCAAGAAAAGCCCAGGTCCAGATGGGTTCACAGCCAAAGTCTACCAGACATACAAAGAGGAACTGGTACCATTCCTTCTGAAACTATTCCAAACAATCCGAAAAGAGGGAATCCTTCCCAAATCATTTTATGAGACCAGCATCATCCTGATATCAACACCCGGCAGAGACTCAACAAGAAAACTTTAGGCCAATATCCATGATGAACATAGATGCAAAAATCTTCAATAAAATACTGGCAAGCCGATTGCAACAGCACATCAAAAAGCTTATCCATCAAGAAGGCTTCATCATGGGGATGCAAGGCTGGTTCAACAAGTAATCCATCATGTAAACAGAACCAAAGACAAAAATCACATGATTATCTCAATAGATGCAGAGAAGGCCTTCCACAAAATTCAACAGCCCTTTATGCTAAAAACTCTCAATAAACTAGGCATCGGCAGAACATATCTCAAAATAATAAAAGCTATTTATTACAAACCCACAGCCAATATCATACTGAATGGACAAAAACTAGAAGCATTCCCCTTGATATCTGGCACTAGACAAGGATGCCGTCTCTCCCCACTCCCATTCAATATAGTATTGGAAGTTCTAGCCAGAGTGATCAGGCAAGCAAAACAAATAAAGGATATTCAATTAGGATAGGAGGATGTCAAATTGTCTCTATTTGAAGATGACATCTTTGTATATTTAGAAGACCCCATCATCTCAGCCCAAAATCTCCTGAAACTGATAAGCAACTTCAGCAAAGTCTCAGAATACAAAATCAATGTGCAGAAATCACAAGCATTCCTATACACCAATAACAGACTTAAAGAGAGACATATCAAGAACGAACTGCTATTCACAATTGCTACAAAGAGAATAAAATAACTAGGAATACAACTAAAAGGATGTAAAGGACCTCTTCAAGGAGAACTACAAACCACTGCTCAAGGAAATAAGAGAGGATACAAACAGATGGAAAAACATTGCATGCTCATGGTTAGGAAGAATCAATACTGTGAAAATGGCCATACTGCCCAAAGTAATTTATAGATTCAATGCTATACCCATCAAGCTACCTATGACCCTCTTCACAGAACTGGAAAAAACCACCTTAAACTTCATATGGAACCAAAAGAGAGCCCGCATAACCAAGTCAATTCTAAGCAAAAAGAACAAAGCTGGAGGCATCACGCTACCTGACTTCAAACTATACTACAAGGCTATAGTAATCAAAACAGCATGGTACTGGTACCAAAACAGAGATATAGACCAATGGAACAGAACAGAGGCCTCGGAGGCAATGCCACACATCCACAGCAATCTGAAATTTGACAAACCCACAAAAACAAGCAATGGGGAAAGAATTCCCTGTTTAATAAATGGTGTCGGGAAAACTGGCCAGCCATGTGCAGAAAGCAGAAACTAGACCCCTTCTTGACACCTTACACTAAAATTAACTCCAGATGGATTAAAGACTTAAACAAAAGACCTAACACCATAAAAACTCTGGAAGAAAGCCTAGGCAAAACCATTCAGGACATAGGCATAGGCAAGGACTTCATGACTAAAACACCAAAAGCATTGGCAATGAAAGCCAAAATAGACAAATGGGATCTAATTAAATTCCAGAGCTTCTGCACAGCAAAAGAAACAGTCATTAGAGTGAACCAGCAACCAACAGAATGGGAAAAAAATTTTGCAAACTACCCATCTGACAAAGGGCTAATATCCAGAATCTACAATGAACTAAAACAGATTTACAAGAAAAAAACAAACAAGCCCATTCAAAAGTGGGCAAAGGATATGAACAGACACTTTTCAAAAGAAGACATATATGAGGCCAACAAATATATGAAATTCAATTTGACCCAGAAATCTCATTACTGGGTATATATTCAAAGGATTATAAATCGTTCTATTATAAAGACACATGTACATGCATGTTCATTGCAGCAGTATTTACAATAGCAAAGACCTGGATACAACCCAAATGTCCATTGACAATAGACTGGACAAAGAAAATGTGGTATATATACACTATGCAATACTATGCAGCCATAAAAAAAGATGAGTTTGTGTCCTTTGTAGGGACATGGATGAATCTGGAAAGCATCATTCTCAGCAAACTGACACAAGAACAGAAAATCAAACACCGCATAGTCTCACTCACAGGTGGGTGCTGAACAATGAGAACACATGGACACAGGGAGGGAAGTATCACACACTGGGGTCTGTTGAGGGGGACAAGGGGAGGGACAGCGGAAGGTAGGGAGTTGGGGAGGGATAACATGGGGATAAATGACAGATACAGGTGACTGGGATGGAGGCAGCAAACCACATTGCCATGTGTGTACCTATGCAACAATCCTGCATGTTCTGCACATGTATCCCAGAACCTAAAGTACAATAAAAAATATATACATTAAAACAATTAAAAATTTAAAAAAAAAGATGAGTAATTACATGTCAGGCACACAGTAGTTACTCAATACATGGCAGCAACCATCACCAGTAACATGTTAACTGAAATTTATAAAATATTATTAATGTTATAAACATCCACATGTCATTTAAAAAATGGGATGAATCTGGGCGTGGAGGCTCATACCTGTAATCCCAGCACTTTGGGAGACTGAGGTGGGTCAGATCACTTGAGGTCAGGAGTTCAAGACCAGCCTGGCCAACATGGTAAAACCCCTTCTCTACTAAATAACACAAAAAATTAGGTGGGCTTGATGGTGCAAGTCTGTAATGCCAGCTACTGGGGAGGCTGAGGCAGAAGAATCGATTGAACCCAAAAGGCAGAGGTTGCAGTGAGCCAAGATTGCACCACTGCACTCCAGCCTGGGGGACAGAGCAAGACTCTGTCTTAAAAAAAATAAAAAATGGAATAAAATATCTATGCATTTCTACTCAATAAACATAGGCAAAAAGGAACTGAGATTAGGGAATTTGGGGGAAGTGGTAAATGTATGAATCATAAATAGGATCTGCCATTTTCTATGTTTTCAAATAGTGAGGCTGTATTTGTGCACACTTTTAAAAATAGAAACAAAAAAATTTTTTTTGTGGGGACAAAGAAAGCCACATAGGGAATGTGATTGAAAATATGTAAATATATGCATTAAAAATTAGAGAATAATTCAGGTGTGATGGCTTATGCCTGTAATCCCAGCACTTTGGGAGGCCGAGGTGGGCAGATCGCCTGAGGTCAGGAGTTCAAGACCAGCCTGACCAACATGGAGAAACCTAGTCTCTACTAAAAATACAAAATTAGCTGGGCATAATGGCACATGCCTGTAATCATAGCTACTCAGGAGGCCGAGGCAGAAGAATCGCTTGAACCCAGGAGGCAGAGGTTGTTGTGAGCTGAGATCACGCCATTGCACTCCAGCCTAAGCAACAAGGGTGAAAACTCCATCTCAAAAAAAAAAAAAGGAGAACAAAACCAAAATGATTATGGTGCGATTATAGGTATATTTTCTTTTTTGTTTTTTAACTTCTCAAATTTCTTACCATGAACTTGAATTTGTTTTATAATAAGTTTTTGCAAGATATTTATGGCAGTAACTACTTCAGTGATGACATATGAAACAGGCATGACAATAAGACCACGTTAAGAAGGATCTTACAGACTAAATTAAGAGGTTTGTCTTTTATCCTACAGGCAACAGTCTCCCTGGGGGCTGTGAGGCATGAGACCGTATTAGGAATGGATGTGAAGGGAGACAGGAATATTAATCTGGAGACAGCTGGATTAACAAATGATGGTGCTGGGACCAAGACAGCAGCTTTGAGTAGGGAGGAAAAGATGTGGGTAGATTCCAGATACTTTTAGAAGTAGCATTAATAGGACTTGAAGACTGAGTGAATATGAGAGGTAAGGAAAAAAGAAGGTTCAAAGACTGTTCAAGTTTTCATGTCAAATTACCTGGATGAACTACCCTCCTGCCACTGACAGGGAAACAATTTGATCAGAGTTATTGTATTGGGGCAGGCAGTGCACAATTATCTGACTGCATTCTTAGGACAACTCTTGGTAGGAGAACTATTATTTCCACTTTACAGGTAAGAAAGCTGAAACTCAGAGAAGTAAAATATCTTGCCCAAGGACATCTATGTAATTAGGGTGCTGGGATTCAAACTCAGTGAGCAGTGACTCTTGAGAGTCCATGATTAAACCACCAATGTCCTGCCTCCTAGCCCAACAGGAAGAACAAGTTCAGAGAGAGGGTTGGAGGGTAGAGAAGAAAAACAAAAGAAGATAATATATTTAGGCCAGGCGCAATGGCTCATGTCTGTAATCCTAGCACTTTGGGAGGCCAATGTGGGGGGACTGCTTGAGTCCAAGAGTTCAAGTCCAGCCTGGGCAATGCAGTGAGACCCCATCTCTACAAAAAAGTCTCTTAAATTACCTGGGTGGCCGGGCGTGGTTGCTCACACCTGTAATCCCAGCACTTTGGGAGGCCTAAGCGGACGGATCACAAGGTCAGGAGTTCGAGACTAGCCTGGCCAACATGGTGAAATTCCATCTCTACTAAAAATACTAAAAAATTTAGCTGGGCATGGTAGTGGGCGTCTGTAATCCTAGCTACTCGGGAGGCTGAGGCACAAGAATCACTTGAACCTGAGAGGCAGAGGCTGCAGTGAGCCAACACTGCGCCATTGTACTCCACTCTGGGTGACAGAGTGAGACTCCATCTCAAAAAAAAAAAAAAAAAGCTGGGCAAAGTGGCATGCACCTGTAGTCTCAGTGGCTCAGGAGGCTGAGACAGGAGGATTGCTTGAGCTCAGAAGGTTGAGCTGCAGTGAGCCATGATAGTGCTACTGCACTCCAGCTTGGGCAACTGAGTGAGAACATGCCTCAAAAAAAAAAAAAAAAGAGAGAGAGAGAGATCAACAGCATCAAACATCAAGAATCCTAATCAAAGAAAATGAGGACTGAAAAGCTGCTACTGGTTTTAAAAGTATTATGATTTAAAATTTTGATCTCTGTATCCAAATTATAATTTTCTTTCATACATACATTTAAAAACTATAGTATCATGCTTAATATAAGAAGGATTTTTTTCAAAATGTTCTTGGGTTATGACATTATAATTCTTAGGTTATCTATGAAGCATACACACTTTTAGTTTTGGATGTAATTTTCATGTTTCATCATTCTCAAAACCAGTCTTTGTTCTGGCTTTGTCTCTGAGTAAAAGTCAAGCCAGCAAACATAACTTCAAGCCTATGTGTAAGCAAAATGATATTTTTAATCAAATTAGTAATTTAAGAGATGGTAGAAATCTAGTCCAACTTGGGCAACAGAATAAAGTTCCAGTAATTCATACTACAAAATAGAAGAATACATAATGATGCCCAGTTTTTAAAAACTGGGAATAGGCCCTGGTGTGGTGGCTCATGCCTATAATGCCAGCACTTTGAGAGGCCAAGGTGGGAAGGCTGCCTGAGCCCAGGGGTTTGTGACCAGCCTGGGCACACAAAGAGAACCCATCTCTATTAAAAAAAAAAAAAATTAGCCAGGCATGGTGGTACATGCCTGTGGTCCCAAATAATTGGGAGGCTAAGTGGGGAGGAATGACCCCCAGAGGTTGAGGCTGCAGTGAGTCAGGATCACACCACTGCACTCCAGCCTGGGGAACAGAACGAGACCCTGTCTCAAACAAACAAACAAACAAACCCCCTCAAAAAACCATGAATAAAAAAAGATTTAAAGATTTATCTCTAACTAGCTATTAAAGGATCAATATTTAGCCCCATTCCCTTCACCTATACATATAAAGAAGGTTCATCATTAACTAAATATTTCTTCTAAAATCCTTACTCATTCTTCCTACGAAACAAATAGACAAAGGTCAGTGAGAAACGCTCCATAATTACACAACTTGTGAAAACGAAAACAATCTAGATGTGGGGAAAAGTCTTTCAAAGCAGTATCTAAAATACAGATACCAAGATAAAAAATATTATTTGCTCTCACAAGAATTTTAAAGTCCTGCATGATGAAAGATACCATAAACAAAGTTAAAAACAGTAACAACAAAAATAAAGCACGAGAAACTATTTGCCACATATGTAACAACAGATTAATATGTGTAATAGGTAAAAAACTGTAAGTCATTAAGAAAGAGACATACCTTAGTAGAAAAAATACGCAATGGATTAAAAATGACAACTGACTGAAGAAATGCAAGGTCAAAAACGACGCCAAAAGGTGCTCAACTTCGTGAATAATTAATGAAATGCAAGTGAAAAAAAATCAGCAGAAGCTCTTTTGTGTGACCCTCACTTAACTGAACTGCAAGGTTTACCAACTACACTCTCTTTTCCCTCTGTGAAACCTCCTTGATTTCAGAGTACTATCAAAGCTGGTAGGTTACTCTGTTTGAGCCTTTGCACTTCTATTTCTACCAGTTGAGTTACATGTTCACCAATAGTAATTTAGGTGTGTTTCCCAGTGTATGTATGTCAATTGTATTTGTTATTATAATTACATAATTTACTTACCTATTCTATAAATGGATGAAATATAAGCATAGAAAGAATACTTATTTCTCTGAAAATTAATTTGACTGCTTTGGAAAAACTATATAAAGGTAAAAAGCTTAAGAGAGCTCTCTAATTAGTTGTGAGGAGAATTAATGTAAGAGACTAGGATTTGAACTCAGCTGGATTAGTTCCATTAAGTTCTCATTCCACTTTAAACTTAAACTAAAAATGGCAGATGATGTATAATGGGCATAGTTTATACATGCAAGATGATGACAAATTCCATAAAAGTATTTATTCTATAATTTTTAAAAAGATTTTTCTCAATAACTTGTGTGTGTGTGTGTGTGTGTGTGTGTGTGTGTGTATGTGTGTGTGTGAGAGAGAGACAGAGAGAGAGAGACAGAGCCTTTCTCTGTTGCCTAGGCTGAAGTATACTGGCATGATCCTGGCTCACTGCAACCTCTGCCTCCTGGGTTCAAGCTATCCTCCTGCCTCAGCCTCCCGAGTAGCTGGGACTACAGGCATGTGCCACTACACCAGTAAATTCTTGTATTTTTAGTAGAGATGGGGTTTCACCATGTTGGCCATGCTAGTCTTGAACGCCTAACCTCAGGTGATCCGCCTGCCTTGGCCTCCCAAAGTGCTGGGATTACAGGTGTGAGCCACAGCACCTGGCCCTTAATAACTACTTGACTGGACAACTATTAGTCTCGATTCCAAAACAGAAGAAAATTTCCATGATAATTAAATGCCTATTTTTGCTTATCAGATTAACAAAAACAAACAAAAGAATAATACCTTGTGTTAGTAATGGTACATGGAAATGAACACTCTGACATGATGTTGATAAGAGTATAAATTTGTACAATTTTTGTGAGGACTTATTGGGGAGTTATTTATCAAAGTTAAAAATGACTCAATAGTAGTTAACAATTCAACTTACCTACTGCCTGAAACAAAAATTGGACAAGACATACAATGGTTTCAATAACTGGATATGCGTAAATGATGGACATCAATCCCTTAGGTATCACTGTTCTCAGGCTATGGGGCAGTGGGAGAAAACTTAAGTGAAGCCCAACAGAGCTGAGGGCACAGAGCTCAGAATCTGAGAAGACCAAAGGGGCTAATTTTTACAGAAAAGAGTACCACACAGAAAAGAACTAAACAGAAAGAGAACTCCTGAGATCTGCAGAGAGCCACCCTCTAGTATTCAGCAGAGTATTTATTAGTGCATGTGGTATGAGGAAACTGTCTGAGGCCAGGGAAATCATCATTCAAAAGAATTTAAGGGAACAGCTCTTCACGTTCACACAGGCCTAGGAACAATGACTATTCTTATCAGCCAGACAGAAAAATCTTAAAATTCCTGCCACATTACGTAGAATTCTCAGAAGTGTCCTGCCTTAAGAGTAGGGATTAATTATCGCTAGAACAAATGCTCCTCTGGTTCCACCTAACAAATCTTAAAAGTAGAATTTGAGGGCAAGGGGAGGGAGAGCATTAGGACAAATACCTAGTTCATTAGGGGCTTAAAACCTAGATGATGGGTTGATGGGTGCAGCAAACCACCATGGCACATGTATACCTATGTTACAAATCTGCACTCTGCACACGTATCCCTAGAACTTAAAAATTTTTTTTAAAGTAGAACTTGAAAGGATCAAACTGTTTCCAAGTACCTTAACTGCACCAGAACAAAGCTCAAGAATATTTACAAAAATATCCAGCATCCAACAAGATAAAACACAATGCCCGTGAGCCAATAAAAACTGCCACGCAAGCAAAGAAGAAGAAAAATATGACCCATAATGTGGAGAAAAAGCAATCAATCAAAAGCTACCTAGAATAGACACAGATGTTGGAATTAGCAGACAAGGACATTAAGGTAGAAATTTTATCTGTTCAAAAATCTTGAGCAGAGATGGAACGTGTTAAATGGAAATACAGAAGACATAAAAATACTCAAATCTAACTTTTAGAGATGAAAACTACAATATATGAAGAAAAAATACACTGAAAAAAATTAATGGCATATTAAACACTGGCATATTAAACACCTATTAAGAGATTAGCAAACTTAAAGCATAGGAATTAAGCTTATAAAAAACACAGAGAAGGAAGATTAAAAAGGAAAGACCTGGGTAGGGGGAGGTGGCTCACTCCTGTAATCCCAGCACTTTGGGAGACAGAGGTGCGTGGATCACAAGGTCAGGAGTTCAAGACCAACATGGTGAAACCCTGTCTGGCGTGGCCAACATGGTGAAACCCCATCTCTGCTAAAAATACAAAAATTAGCTGGGCATGGTGGCATGCACCTGTAATCCCAGCTACTCAGGAGGCTGAGGCTACTTAAGAATCGCTTGAACCTGGGAGGCGGAGGTTGCAGTGAGCCAAGACAGCGCCAGTGCACTCCAGCTGGGGTGACAGAGCAAGACTCTGTCTCAAAAAAAAAGGGAAGACCTAAAGAAGTCCAACATACATGAAATTATAGTTCCCAAGAAAGGAATAGAAAAAATGAGAAAATTTTCTAAATTTGATGAAAAGTAGAAATTCGCAAATCTATGAAGCTCAGTGAACTCCCAAGCACAAAAAAATGAAGAGAAACTATACTAAGGCACATGTGACCAAACCGATCAACACCACCGGTAAGAAAGAGAAAATCTTAAAAGCAGATGGAGGACGGAAGAAACGACATGGACGGAGCAACAAAGATAAGGATGACAGGAGACTTCTTGTCTAAAACAATGCGAGTGAGAAGACAGTGGAACAACTTTCTTTCTGTGAGATAGAGACAGAGACTCAGTCTGTTGCCCAGGTTGGAGTGTAGTTGCTCACTACAACCTTCGCCTCCTGGGTTCAAGTGAGTCTCCTGCCTCAGCATCCTAAGTAGCTGGGATTACAGGCATCCACCACCACAACTAACTAATTTTGTATTTTCAGTAGAGACAAGGTTTCATCACATTGCCCAGCCTGGTCTCAAACTCCTGGCCTCAACTGATCCGCCTGCCTTGGCCTCACGAGTGCTGGGATTACAGGTGTGAGCCATTGCACCCAGCCAACTTTCAAGTACTAATATTTAGAAACCTGTCAGCCTGGAATTCTAAAGCCAGGGAAAATATCTTTCAAAAGCAAAGATGAAATTCTTTTTCAGACATACAAAAGCTGAAATAAGGTCGGGTGTGGTGGTTGACGCCTGTAATCCTAGCACTTTGGGAGGCCAAGGCGGATTATGAGGTCAGGAGATTGAGACCATCCTGCTAACACAGTGAAACCTCATCTCTAGTAAAAATACAAAAAAAACTTAGCTGGGTGCAGTGGCACGTGCCTGTAGTCCCAGCTACTGGGGCGGCTGAGGCAGGAGAATTGCTTGAGCCCAGGAAGCGGAGGTTGCAGTGAGCCGAGATCGCTCCACTGCACTCCAGCCTGGGTAACAGCAAGACTCCNAAAAAAAAAAAAAAAAAAAAGCTGAAATAATGCAGGTTTGCTGGTGATTAACTAAAATAAATATTAAAAAAATTTTTTTTCAGGTAGTCCGGGTACAGTGGCTTACACCTTTAATCCCTGCACTTTGGGAGGTGGATCACTTGAGGAGGACTCAAGTGAATTACTTTGGGAGGCAGGTGGATCACTTGTGGTAAGGAGTGAAAGACCAGCCTGGCCAACACAGCAAAACTCCATCTCTACTAAAAATACAAAAATTAGCTGGGCGTAGTGGTGGGCACCTGTAATTCTAGTTAATCAGGAAGCTGCGGCAGAAGAATCACTTGAATGGGAAAAGAGGAGGCTCCAGTGAGCCAAGATCGCACCATTACATTCCAGCCTGAGTAACAGTGAGATCAGTCTCAAAAATAAATAAATAATTAATTAAACAAATAAATAATCTTGCCTCACCATCTTGGACCCTGTGAAGGCACGCTAGGAATAGAACTCTGAAAGGAAGTATGTCTGGAAAGCAGGCTGTGGTCCAAGGCCGTTTTTGCTGGCTATAAGCGGGGTCTCTGGAATCAAAGGGAACACACATCTCTTCTTAAAATTGAAGGTGTTTATGCCCGAGTTGAAACAATTCTATCTGGGCAAGAGATGTCCTTATGTATACAAAGCAAAGAACAACACAGTGACTCCTGGTGGCAAACCAAACAAAACCAGAGTAATCTGGGGAAAGGTAACCCAGGCCCATGAACACAGTGGCAAAGTTCATGCCAAATTCCGAAGCAGCCTCCCTGCTAAAGCTATTAGACACAGAATCTGAGTGATGCTGTACCCCTCAAGGATTTAAACTCATGAAACATTAATAAATAAAAGTGGGTTTGTAAAAATCAAAACAAAATAAAATTTTTTTTCATGTAAAGGCAAATGATAACACTATCTATACAAACAGATAAAGAGTACTGGAGCAACTTAGATCAAATGGACAAATCCCTTGAAAGACACAAACTACCAAAGCTCACTAAAAAAGCAACTGATAGCCCAAATACCCCACAGCAGTTAAAGAAACTGAATTTGTAGCTAAGATCCTTCTCACACATATAAAAAACTTCAGGCTGAGATGGCTTCACTGCTGAAGTCTACCAAACATTTAAGGAAGAAAAAATACCATTTCTAACCAAACTCTAAAAAACTTGAAAAGGAGGGAATACGTCCCACTTCATTCTATGAAACTAGTATTACCCTCAACTCAAAATTAGACAAAGACACTATAAAAAAAAGAAAAAAAAAGTACAGACCATGTTGTTTTATAAACACAGACATGAAATTTCTTAACAAAATTTTAGCGAATCTAGTCATAAAACTTAAAAATTGACAGTATATCATAACCAGGTGGGGTTTATGAATGGAATCACATTTTAAAATCAAGGTAATTTACCTTAACGGCAAAATTAAAATTAAAAACCAGAAGGACTCAAGTGGATCACTTTGGTAGGTGGGTGGGTCACTTGAGGTCAGGAGTGAAAGATCAGCCTGGCCAACATGGTAAAACTCCATCTCTACTAAAAATACAAAAATTAGCCAGGTATAGTGGCAGGTGCTTGTAATTCCAGCTACTTGGGAGGCTGAAGCAGGAGAATATCTTGAACGGGAAAGATGGTAGTTGGAGTGAGCCAAGCTCTCACCACGGCACTCCAGCCTTGGTGACAGAGTGAGACTCAGTCTCAAAAATAAAAAAATAAACAAACAAACAAGTAAATAAATAATTTTGCCTTGTCATTTATTGGATCCTGTAGATGCCTGCTAGGAACAGGATCCTATTTCAATATTTCAGTATTAAAATATTTCAATAAATGTATATTTCAATAAATGCTTAATTTATTATTTCAATAAATGCATAAAAACACTCTGAGAAAATCCAACATCTACTTCATGAAAGCAGAAATAGAAGGTAAGTTCTTCAACCTGATAAGGTCATTTACAAAAAATCTACAGGTAACATAATACTTAAGGGTGAAAGAAAGACTGAATACTTTTGCCCTGAGATCAGAAACAGGATAATATGCCCAAGCTCACCATTTCTTTTCAAGACTGTAAGGAGAGGTTCCAGCCAGTACTCTCTCTCTCTCTCTCTCACACACACAGACACACACACACACACACACACACACACACACACACACACACACTCTCTCTCTCTCTCTCTCTGTAAATATATATGTATATAAATTATCTATTCTATATACTAGCAATGAACAATCAAAAATAGAAATAAAAAAGCACCATTTACAATATCATCTGGAAATATGATAAACTTAGGGATAAATCTAAGAAAAGACATGAAAGACCTCTACAGTAAAAACTGTAAAATTCTGCTGAGAAAAACTGAAGACCTAAATAAATGTTATGATGTACCATGGTCATGGGTCAGAGACTCAATATTGTTAAGTTGTCAGTTCTCTCCATATTAATCTACAGATCCAGTGAATCTCTAATAAAATCTCAGCAATAATTTTTTTAAGAAATTGACAAGCTGATTCTAAACTTCAAATGGAACTGCTGAAGACCCACAATAGCCAAAACAACTTTGAAAAAGAATAAAATGGAAGGACTAACACTACCTAATTTCAAGGCTTGCAGAACTATAGTAATCAAGGCAGTGTGGAATTTGCATAAAAACAGACATATAGTCTTCATCTTTGCTGAAGACTAATTATGCTGGGACTATTACCCAACACGTCCCTTTCTCTGAATCAGATGATGAGAAGTTGGACCCTTTCTGGATAAAGGCTTTTTGAAAGTAAGACTTAACCGGTTGATTTGAGTCATGTTTATTTGCACTAGGATGTAAGACTGTTTCCCATCCCCAGTTTTCTCACAAAAATCAATTTTCTCAAAATTCATTTAGGAAATGATAATACTTGGGAATAGTAAGCCTTCAAAAATAATCTTACAGGCCGGTGTGGTGGCTCACACCTGTAATCCCAGCACTTTGGGAGGCCAAAGTAGGTGGATCACTTGAGGTTAGGAGTTGGAGACAAGCCTGGGCAACATGGTGAAACCCTGCTCTACTGAAAAACACAAAAATTAGCCAGATGTGGTGGCAGGTGTCTGTAATACCAGCTATGCAGGAGGCTGAGGCAGAAAAATCACTTGAACCCAAGAGGCGGAGGTTGCAGTGAGCGGAGATTGTGCCACTGCACTCCAGCCTTGGCAACAGAGGCAGACGCTGTCTCAAAAAAAAAAAGAAAAAAGAAGTTCAACCCCTTTGTCATTGGGGAAATGCAAATTAAAACAAAAATAAAACATCTCTACAAACTTGAAGGCTAACATTAAGGCTCACTATATCAAATGTTAAGATGTGGAAGAACTGGAACTCTCATAAATTGCGAGTGGGAATGTAAAACGGCACAGCGACTTTGTAAAATGATTCAGCAGTTTCTTAAAAAGTCAAACACACACCTATCATACCATCTAGGCATTTACTCCTAGGTATTTACTTAAAAGAAATGAAGCATATGTCTACATGAAGGCTTGTACACAAATGTTCATGGTAGCTTTATTTGTAATAGCCAAAACTGATACATACAACATGGGTGAATCTCAAAAGACTTACTCTAAGTAAAAGAATTCAGACTAAAAAAAGCTTATACTCTCTGTTATTCCATTTATATAAAATTCTAGAAAATTCAATCTAATCTACAGCGACAGAAACCAAATCATGGCTGGGCATAGTGGCTCACATCTGTAACTCCAGAACTTTGGGAGGCTGAGGAAGGAGGACTGCTTGAGCCCAGGTGTTCCAGACCAGCCTGGTCAACATAGTGAGACCACCATCTCTACAAAAAATACAAAAATTAGCTGGGTGTGGTTGTGTGTGCCTACAGTTCCAGCTACTCAGGAGGCTGGGGTGGGAGGATTCCTTGAGCCCAGAAAGTTGAGGCTGCAGTAAGCTTCGATTGCATCACTGCACTCCAGTCTGAGTGACACAGTGAGACCTTGTTTCAAAAAGAAAGGAAAGAAAGCAGATCACTGGTTGCTTTGGGAGGCTGGGGGCAGGTGGGGTATATGGATTACAGGGGTGCACAAGAAAACACTGGAGGTGACGGATACGTTTGGTA
The DNA here is from genome assembly GCF_001604975.1 of Cebus imitator. Classification (NCBI taxonomy): domain Eukaryota; kingdom Metazoa; phylum Chordata; class Mammalia; order Primates; family Cebidae; genus Cebus; species Cebus imitator. The sequence continues at coordinate 943,205 of NW_016107700.1, forward strand.
TCTTGATCATGATGATGGTTTTATAGTGTCAAAACTGTATCAGGTTATACCTCAATAAGGTTGTTAAAAAATGAACCAATAAAACTGGTATATTTAGACAACAGAAATCTATGCAGCATCTTAAAAGAATGAGGTAAAATTAATATATATTGAAGATTTCTAATATACAGTATGAAAAAATAAAGTACTATAAGTAGTAAGTTACCATCTGATTTCGTGTTTTAAAAAGGATACTCAATTGTTTCAACAATTGTTTCTACGTGTATAAAATATCTCTGGAAAGATTGAAAAAATTGATATATGTGTTTGTGTGAGAGAGAGACAGACAGAACAGAGAGGAGATATAGACTGGAGTTTAGAGTAGAAGAGACTTACTTTTCACTGAATACCCTTTTGAGCTGTGATTCCTCCTCCCTCATGAATGTTTCACTTTTTAAAACAAATAAAAAATAACCTATTAAGGACCTCTTCAAGGAGAACTACAAGCCACTGCTCAACGAAATAAGAGAGGACACAAACAGATGGAGAAACATTCCATGTTCATGGTTAGGAAGAATCAATATTGTGAAAATGGCCATACTGCCCAAAGTAATTTACAGATTCAATGCTATCCCCATCAAGCTACCAATGACTTTCTTCGCAGAACTGGAAAAAACCACCTTAAACTTCATATGGAACCAAAAGAGAGCCCGCATAGCCAAGTCAATTCTAAGCAAAAAGAACAAAGCAGGAGGCATCACACTACCAGACTTCAAACTATACTACAAGGCTACAGTAATCAAAACAACATGGTACTGGTACCAAAACAGAGATATAGACCAATGCAACAGAACAGAGGTCTCGGAGGCAACACAACATATCTACAACCATCTGATCTTTGACAAACCAGACAAAAACAAGCAATGGGGAAAGGATTCCCTGTTCAATAAATGGTGTTGGGAAAGCTGGCTAGCCATGTGCAGAAAGCAGAAACTGGACCCCTTCCTGACACCTTACACTAAAATTAACTCCAGAAGGATTAAAGACTTAAACAAAAGACCTAACACCATAAAAACCCTAGAAGAAAATCTAGGCAAAACCATTCAGGACGTAGGTGTAGGCAAGGACTTCATGACCAAAACACCAAAAGCATTGACAACAAAAGCCAAAATAGACAAATGGGACCTAATCAAACTCCACAGCTTCTGCACAGCAAAAGAAACAATCATTAGAGTGAATCGGCAACCAACAGATTGGGAAAAAATTTTTGCAGTTTACCCATCTGACAAAGGGCTGATATCTAAAATTTACAAAGAACTAAAACAGATTTACAAGAAAAAAACTAACAAGCCCATTCAAAAGTGGGCAAAGGATATGAACAGACACTTTACAAAAGAAGACATACGTGAGGCCAACAAACATATGAAAAAATGCTCATCATCACTGGTCATCAGAGAAATGCAAATCAAAACTACATTGAGATACCATCTCACGCTAGTTAGAATGGCCATCATTAAAAAATCTGGAGACAACAGATGCTGGAGAGGATGTGGAGAAATAGGAACACTTTTACACTGTTGGTGGGAGTGTAAATTAGTTCAACCATTGTGGAAGACAGTGTGGCGATTCCTCAAGGACATAGAAATAGAAATTCCATTTGACCCAGCAATCCCATTACTGGGTATATATCCAAAGGATTACAAATCGTTCTACTATAAGGACACGTGCACACGAATGTTCATTGCAGCACTGTTTACAATAGCAAAGACCTGGAACCAACCCAAATGCCCATCGACGATAGACTGGATAGGGAAAATGTGGCACATATACACCATGGAATATTATGCAGCCATCAAAAATGATGAGTTTGGGTCCTTTGTAGGGACATGGATGAACCTGGAAACCATCATTCTCAGCAAACTGACAGAAGAGCATAAGATCAAACACCGCATGTTCTCACTCATAGGCGGGTGTTGAACAATGAGAACACATGGACACAGGGAGGGGAGCACTACACACTGGGGTCAGTTGGGGGGAAATAGGAGAGGGACGGTGGGGGGTGGGAAGCTGGGGAGAGATAGCAAGGGGAGAAATGCCAGATGTAGGTGATGGGGAGGAAGGCAGCAAATCACACTGCCATGTGTGTTCCTATGCAACAATTTTGCATGTTCTTCACATGTACCCCAAAACCTAAAATGCAATAAAATAAATAAATGGGAAAAAAATAACCTATTAATTCTATCTCTGGGAATCTGTCCTATAGGAACAAAAGTGTCAAAAGATATAGGCACACAGCAATTAGTTGAACAATTGTTACAAATGTTAACGGAATCATTGAATGAAAAAATGTTGCCAAACATTGGCCTCTGGGGATGGTTCTAAATGGGGAGGTGGGGAGACAGTAAAAGAAGGGGAAAGGTTGTATAGCGACTTACTTTCTACATTTCTGAATTGCAGAAAATATTTTTGGTAATGAGTGGATGTTTCCTTTTAAAGTAAAAGATCTCAATTTTTTGTTTCTTTGTTAAGATGAGTCTTACTCTGTCACCTAGGCTAGAGTGCAGAGGCACTATCTTGGCTCACTGCAACCTCCGCCTCCTGGGTTCAAGTGATTCTCTTGCCTCAGCCTCCGAGTAACTGGGATTACAGGCATCTGCCATCATGTCCAGCTAATTTTGTGTATTTTAGTTGAGACGGGGTTTCACCATGTTGGCCAGGTTGATCTCAAACACCTGACCTCACGAGCCACCCACCTCGGCCTCCCAAAGTGCTGGGATTACAGATGTGAGCCACTGCGCCCGACCCCAATTTTTAAAAATTTAAATAAATTATTGGTTTCAGTGTGCAAGATCACCATGATAGAAGTGAAAGTGTGTTGCGGTTTGCAATGGGCTGAAGATGACACTCACCCTCTTCCGAGCTTCAGACTTCTGGAAGCACTCGTGCTGTATGAAAGTGGCTGCAGCAGAAATCCTGGATGGTGGCGTGTGGTCTGCATCAAGCATACTCACTGCTCGCTCTAGAGTCATCTCCATGTCTGCATTCCTAGACAAACAGGCACAGATTCAGCCAGATTCCAAACCTCGCTTCTCCTTCCTACCAACCTGGTCCTCCAGAGACGACTCAGCTAATACTGGAAAGCACTAGAACATCTGAACCTTGGTTTTTCTTCAGCCAAAAGAAAAATCAGCACCCAAGATGAGAAGGAAGAGGTACTACTGGCCAGAAATACTACACCTCTGATCAGACTGGAGACCTTGGATGATGTCATTGGATTGAATTTTAACATACACCAAAGAAAGAAGCTGAATTTTTAAAGATAAATATGAGGCTGAGGTGGTGGATCACTTGAGGTCAGGAGTTCAAGGCCAGCTTGGCCAACATCGTGAAACCCCATCTCCACTAAAAATACAAAAAATTAGCTGGGCGTGGTGGTGTACAGCTGTAATCTCAGGTGTAATACTGTAATACTCAGGAGGCTGAGGCAGGGGAATCATCTGAACCTGGGAGACAGAGGTTCCAGGGAGCAGAGACTGTGTTGCTTCACAGCCTGGGCCAAAGAATGAGACTCTATCTCAAAAAAAAAAAAAGATAAATATGTATCATATGATACTCACAGCTTTAAAAGCAACTTTAAAGGCACAATAAGAGTTTTAAAAGAATTTTTAAAAATATGTTTATAGAAATTAAAAGTTTTTCTGGGCTGCGCACGGTGGTTCACATCTGTAATACCCCAGCACTTTGGGAGGCTGAGACAGGAAGATTGCTTGAGTCTAGGAGTTCAAGACCAGCCCTGGCAACACAGTGAGACCCTGTCTCTACAAAAAACAAAAAAAATTAGCTGGGTGTGGTGGTGTGTGCCTGTAGACCCAGCTACTTGGAAGGCTGAGGATCACTTGAGCCTGGGAGGTCAAGGCTGTAATGAGCCTTAGTCACGCCACTGCACCACAGCCTGAGCAGCAGAGCAAGACTCTGTTTCAAAAACAAACAAACAAACAAAATAATGACTAAAGACACACTTTAAAGGTAATTTAGGCCTGTTTTTGGCTTCAAAGAGGGTTATACCTGATTCATTCCAGGTAACAGAGACAGGAATGAATACTGAGGAGTTTTCCAGTATCTACTAGCAAGCATAATGAGGAAATACTCTTTTCCAACAGGCTAACCCATGAATATACATACATGTGTAAAGGTGTGAGTGTGTGCAGCATTGTGAAGGGTGTGCCTGTGTGTGGGTGGGTGTGGTACAGGTGGGGTGATAAGGAATAATGCACCTCATGATTAAAAAACAATACCCCTGCTTCTGAAACACATGTTCAAACACAGAAGGGTTACCTCATAAGTATAAGGGTATTAAAAGTGAAGCAGAAAATTTCTGGCATCTATACTGAGAATTATATAATGATCTCATATTTTTAATGTGCCTCACGAGTCAATTATAATTGGTTAAAAAAATTCAGGCTATTACCATTAAAACTAGCATTTGACTCACTTTTATCTAATATACACACACATTTTAAAGGAGATGGAAATATTTTGCATTCATGGAGTCTGATGCCTTTACAGAGAATCAAAACTCTGTGAGTCTAGTCTAAAGCTCAATAGCAAAGCCTTTACCAGCTATCACTGCAGGTGTTTTAACTAATGAAAGATCATTCATAAGAACAGCCTTGTGTTATGCAGCCTTTTTTTTTTTTTTTTTTTTTTTTAAGATTGAGCCATTAATCCATCTCATAAGCCATACATGACTCAGGAAAGTTTGAATTTCCCATCTCTAACACCCACATATAATTCCTTTACTCTAATCCTTTATTTTCCTGAACATGATTCACACAGAAGCTCTGTGTTCACACGTAGGCAACCCAATGCGATTTCACTTTATCACTAAAAACAATCCTAAACAAAATGAAGACTTCCTCAGCAAGGTTTACTACGGCTGTCGGGGGTCAACTTTCTGTTTTGTTACTGTCTATCAAGTCTAACTGCACAACATGGCATACATTCTGGCCCAAGTCTGTCTCCACTTCCTGTCATCCTCAACTCCTTTCCTTCCCCCTCCTTGGATCTACTACACACCCCTCCAATCACGCCGGGTTTTTAATCCTTCTGTAAACATTGCCACCTTCTTCAGAAGCCACCTTTGACTCTTCCAGGAAGCTTATCATATTACCTAATTCTTATCCATTCTTCAAGACTCAATTCAAATATCTTAAATTCTTCTTGTTCTTTTTTTTTTTTAGAGAGACACAGTCCTGTTTTTTTACGCAGGCAGGAGTGCAGTGATGTGATCACAGCTCAACATAACCTCAACCTCCTGGACTCAAGTGATCCTCTCATTTCAGCCTTCTGAGCAGCTGCGACTACAGGTGTGAGCCACCACTCCTGACTACTTTTTTGATTTTTTGAGACAGAGTCTTGCTCTGTCACCCAGACTGGAGTGCAGTGGCATGATCTCGGCTCACTGCTGCAACCTCTGCCTCTTGAGTTCAAGCAATTCTCCTGCCTCAGCCTCCTAAGTAGCTGGGATTACAGGCACCTGCTACCACACCTGGCTAATTTTTGTATTTTTAGTAGAAACGGGGTTTCACCATGTTGGCCAGGCTGGTCTCAAACTCCTGACCTCGTGATCGGCCCACCTTGGCCTCCCAAACTGCTGGGATTACAGGTGTGGGCCACCACGCCCAGCCAAATTTTTTAACTTTTTATAGAGATAAGGCCATGATATGTTACCCAGGCTGGTCTCCAACTCCTGGTCTCAAGCAATCCTCCTACCTCAGCTTAAATATCTTAATTTCTGTGAAATATTTTCTGTGTCCCTCTCCCAGCGAGAGCTATTCTTTCCTCCTCTGTTCTCCTACAGCATTCCCCCATGCCAGTCCCTTCTTCTCTCTCTTCCTTCCTTTCTTCTCTTTCTACTCACTTATGAAACATTTATTGAAGTCTGCAGAAGAAACCTGGCTTGGGAGGTGGTGTTGGGCCTGGGCTGGAGAACCAGGAAGAGAAGTTGTTCCCCAGCCCCACTGACCCCTGAACATATTCTCCAGAAGTGAGTCTTTTCAACAATTTTTAACATGATATCAGTATAAACTTTAAAAAGTAAGAGAAAGCACTGTAAAACACCATTGGTCAGAATATGAGACATTATGGGGGCTGGGGGGAACAACCCAGTAACTTGGCCAGGTGCAGTGTCTCATGCCTGTAATCCCAGCACTTTGGGAGGCCGAGGCGGGTGGATCACCTGAGGTCAGGAGTTTGAGACCAGCCCAGCCAACATGGTGAAACCCCTCTCTACTAAAAATACAAAAATTAGCTAGGTGTGGTGGGGAGGCTATAATCCCAGCTACTCAGGAGGCTGAGGCAGGAGAATTATTTGAACCCAGGAGGCAGAGGATGCAGTGCGGCAGGATCGTGCCATTGTACTTCAGCCTGGGCATTAAGGGCGAAACTCTGTCTCAAAAAAACAAAACAAACAACCCAGTAACTTGTGTTTGTGTGTAATCCCCCAGTAGCCAGTATTCTGCCAACTAACAACACAGCCCTGCCCGGGCTGGTTTCCCTGATATTAGAATACGGCTACACTTCTGAAGGCAAAGCAAACATAAAATGATGAATGGATAGCTCCTACAAGTGTTGTCAGACGCTCAGTAAATGCAAATCCCCACAAATATTTTAAAGTGATGATGAAAGCAGTGCTTTGGAAAGATGACTCTGGAGTGGATATGTGTATCTGGAAAGAAAGAGACAGTGCTGAGGGCACGACAAAAGGTTTAGCTGAGGCAAAAAAGCCTTGAACTAGGCTGTTAAAAATGGAAATGGAAAAAAAAGTATAGTTGAAAGAGACAAAAAAATCAAAGAACTAAAGCAGGTGGTCATTAAGAGGACGTGGAGGGAAGTCAGTATGATCTGTTTTCTGCTCTGCAGTGCTCTTGGGTCACAGATTTGACTGGCAATCCTAGTGAAGATCCATCCTCTGCTTAGTCTCCCTCAACTCATCTCAGGGCACATTGCTGCTCTTGTGGGTTTTGTTTGTTTCTTTTTTTTTACTTGAGACAGGGTCTCACTCTGTTGCCCACACTGGGGTACAGTGGCGTGATTATGGCTGACTGCAGCCTGGACCTCCCAGGCTCAGGTGATTCTCTTGCCTCAGCCTCCCGGGTAGCTGGGACTACAGGCATGCACCACCACACCCAGCTAATTCTTACATACTTTGTAGAAATGGGATTTTGCGATGTTGCCCAGGTTGGTCTCAAATTCCTGGGCTCAAGCAATCTGCCAGCCTCAGCCTCCCAAGGTGCTGCAGCCCTGCTCTTGTTTTCTTTAAATTTCTGTAGACACTAACATGTACCACGCAACCTGGCACTTGATGACATATCCTATTTTATTTTTCACTGCTCCTCTTGTAGACCATCATATATCCCACTCAATTTTTATATTTTATTTATTTTTTTTGAGACTGAGTCTCACTCTATTGCCCAGGCTGCAGTGCAATGGTGCGACAGCAGCTCACTGCAACCTCCGCCTCACGGGTTCAAGCGATTCTCCTGCCTCCCTGGTAGCTGGGATTATGGGCACCCACCACCATGCCCAGCTAATTTTTGTATTTTTAGTAGAGATGGGGTTTCACCACGTTAGCCAGGGTGGTCTTGATCTGCTGACCTCAAGTGATCCACCTGTCTCGGCTTTGCAAAGTGGTAGGATTACAGGTGTGAGCCACCCGCCTGGCCCATTTTCATCCATTGTGATGCTTACTGGGAAGAGCCTATGAAGACCTTAATACTCATTTGCAGAACCACCAGTCGTCAACAGGTCAGAAATCATGGTTTTAGACAAATTCATCTAGAATTTTTTTGTGGTGATATTTAAAAACCTTTTTTATCAGTTTGATCTAGAACATCAGCTTCATCAGTGTGTTTCTCTTTTACTCCAAGACTCAGTTTTTAGCTGCATTAGTCACTGTTTAACCAGCCATTCATGTTTTGGAAAGCCATGTCCATTGTTTACCTTAGGTCATTATTGCAAGCTTATGGTTATAGCTAGTTAATATTCAACGTATATGAAAGACCACTCCTTTACATGTGGGAATTTCACTAGGCATAAAAAATTAAATCCCCAAAATAGGGGCTGGACAGAGCTTGAAATATGAGACAATGTGGGGCAAAAGGAGAACACAGTGTGTGGTCTCAGGGCAGTGGTCCTAGGGAGCAGCCTGGGGAGCTGAAATGAGCCATGGAGCCCAGCAAAGGAAAGAGGGAAGTCAGGCAGGCATAGGCACCGCCTTGGGCATCTATCTTCCTCATTACACAAAATACTTCCGGCTCCCTCTCCTTTTAACAGAGAGCCAAATTTTCCTTTCAACATCAGAGAAAAAAGTTGATTTCTATGACTTCTACTCTCTAGAATTTGGGGAAATCTCAGGAAGAGATTCCTTACTCATTATTTTTAAATTTTTGACCCCAAGTGTTCCTTCTATTCTTTGAAATACGATTAAATATTCTAATACAATTTACCCTTTCTATTAAAACAATAATTGAAAAATAGTATGACTAATACTTCTTCAAGAATTTGAGCAACAAAAGAACCTAGATGGCAAAAAGTAAAGTTTATATTTCATTTCTCCTTTAATTACTTTGCTCTTTCACCATACACTTATATATTTATTGAAACAAGGTCTCATTCTGTTGCCCAGGCTGGAGTACAGTGGCACAATCACAGCTCAATGTAGCCTCAACCTTGCTGGCTCAAGCAATCCTCCCACTTTAGCCTCTGGAGTAGCTGCGACCACAGGTGGGTACTACCATGTCAGGCTAAGTTGTTTATTTTTAATAGAAATGGGAGTCTCCCTATGTTGCCCAAGCTGGTCTCAAACTCCTGGGCTCAAGCAATCCTCCATCCTCGGCCTCCCAAAGTGCTGGGATTACAGGTGTGAACTACTATGCCTAGCCTCGTCAGATATTTTTGACAGTTCCTACTTTAGATGTACTTCCATTTTAGGGTGCTGAGAATATTAAGATGATTGAGCACTCAAAAATGCTCAAAGTCCAGAGGGAGAACAGATAAGTACATGAATAGCCACAATATATTATTCTGATAAAGACATACAAGGCTGCTATCTGGGGCACCTAAGCTAGACAGGGAAGGAAGTGGTCAGAAAAATGGTGGTATCTGAGCTAAATCCAGAATTATAAGTAGTCAGACAAAAATAGAGTTGCATATGTAAAGGTCTGGAGTGGGGAGAAAGAAGGAAAGAGAGAGAGAATGAATATGGATGAATATCTTGCATTAAGGAAAGAGGTTCCAGGTGGTTTGGGTGTTGGTATGTGGGTATGTTTGGGGATGGTGGTGATGATGGCAGAGAGGAGTAGAAGGAGAAAGGTTGAAGTGATAAGCAGAGCTGAAAACACAACAGGCCTTGTAGGTCATGGCTAAAAGCATGAATACTTACTTAGTGGAATTATGGAAGGTTTATAAACCGGGAGAGAAACAGTCAGAGGTGGAAAGATAATTCTGACAGTCCTAGAGAATGGTTCTGACTGAGCAAGACCAGAGACAGAGAGGCCAGTGTAATAGAAATGGACAGAGGGGTAAAAATGTAAGACCCATTATAGAAGGAAAAATATGGCTTGGTGATAGGTGAATACAGAACAAGAAGGTAAGAATGACTTCCACGTTTGAAAATAGTAGACCAGGCTGGGTACGGTGGCTCATGCCTATAGTCTCAGCACTTCCGGAGGCCGAGGCGGGCAGATCATGAGGTCAGGAGTTTGAGGCCAGCCTGACTAACATGGTAAAACCCCATCTGTACTAAAAATACAAAAATTAGCCGGGCATGGTGGCATGAGCCTGTAATCCCAGCTACTCAGGAGGCTGAGGCAGGAGAATTGCTTGAACCCAGGAGGCAGAGGTTCCAGTGAGCCAAGATCATGCCATTGCACTCTAGGCTGGGTGACAGAGTGAGACTCTGTCTCAGAAAAAAAAAATAGTAGACTACAGCAGGCGGAGATGGGTGGAAGTTGAGGATAGGGAGCAGATGATGAGGTGAGTTTAGGATATGCTGAGTTTGAAATGTCCAGGAGGTTGTTAGATTTTCATCTAGGTCCAGAATTTGGCATTGAGGATGGAGTTGAAGACAAAACTTTGAGAACCATAAGGATACAAGTGAGGTACACAGGGCTTCTCTGGAAGAGCATCAAGACTTGGAATAGAAGGGTTACTGAAGATGCCTTCTTTGGGCAGGCATAAAGGGAGCACGCAGAGAAGACTAACAAAGAATGTCTGGAGAGGCGAGCGGAAAACCAGGGGAAGCTGGTGCCCTCAAAACCAAGGGATGACAGAATTTCCTGCAGGTTTAGGAATACAAGGACTGCTTATATTACCCAGCATAGTGTCTGCTTAGGATGAAGTAAATAAGGCAGTCATTGCTACATTTGTCAGGAGACTGTCAGTGGGATGGAGGGGATTGAAATCATATTGCAGTGGGTTGACAAGAGACTGGGAAGTGACAGCGTGGTTCAAGAAGCAAGAGACACAGAGACGGAGAAAGACAATGCCAGTTGTTGGAGGAGATGAGGTCTCACTGTGTTCCCCAGGCTGGAGTGCAGTGGTGCAATCTTGGCTCACTGCGACCTCCACCTCTTGGGCTCAAGCAATCTTCCTGCCTCAACCTCTCAAGTAGTTAGGACTACAGGTGCACACCACCACACCCAGCTAGTATTTGCATTGTTTGTAGAGATGGGGTTTCACCATGTTGCCCAGGCTGTCTTGAACTTCTGAGCTCAAGTGATTTGCCCGCCTGGGCATCCCAAAGTGCTCGGATTACAGGCCTGAGCCACTGCTCCTGGCTCATTTTTCCCCTTTGTAAGTATGCTCACATTGCCAAAGGTCTGCTTACTATAAGAAATGTTGGAAATCTCACAGTGAATTTTATGCTATACAAAATATTTCCTGTGGTAGGCCAGGCGCAGTGGCTCACGCCTGTAATCCCAGCACTTTGGGAGGCCAAGGCAGGTGGATCACCTGACGTTGGGGGTTCAAGACCAGCCTGACCAATATGGAGAAACTCCATCTCTACTAAAAATACAAAATTAGCCAGGTGTGGTGGCACATGCCTGTAATCCCAGCTACTCAGGAGGCTGAGGCAGGAGAATAGCTTGAACCCTGGAGGTGGAGGTTGTGGTGAGCCGAGAACGCACCATTGCACTCCAGCCTGGGCAACAAGAGCAAAATTCTGTCTCAAAAAAAAAAAAATTTCCCGTGTTTAGATTACTCCTCAACATTTTGAGAAGTGGTTTATCACTGAAGCCTACTTGGTCAGTAGGCATACTGTACAATTTCACTTGAAAGGATAGTTAGAAGCTACAGCTATCATTAGCCCACGTTAGCAATCAAATAACAACAAGATATCTAATGTTTTATCCTAATGATGTTAGATCACTATGGCAGGAGTTACTGATCTAATCAGCCATCTATTTCTCAACTTTCTCTTAGTAACGTGCTCAGTTTATAAAATTTGTGCTTAGGCATTAAACGTGAATAAGGGATAAGGGTTAAGTTCCAAACACTCAATTAGTGAAGCTATAAATAGGAAGGGAAATGAATGATTAAAAAATTCAGTTATTTTAATAATTTAATATTGCCAAAAGAATACCCCTTCAAATCACGGACACTAGAAATCTAAACGATACCAAGTATTGAAGGAAGAAAAGAGACATCTAGAAGTCAGCCATCTTTCCTTAGCTCATTTTACAGTCATAGTAATCAAAATGGCATTTGAAGTTCACACTTAGCGCTAGGAATAAGCATTGTTTCCTTTTATTTCATTGGATGATGAAGAAAATGCAGATGCAATTCTCCATTTCTTGGCCTATTTTGGAGTTTGGAGCAGATTTTCATATGGCCAAGGGGTAGGGTCCCTTCAGCCAGCATCTAATCTGGAACAGATGGACTAAATGTCACATTTCTGCACAAAGCTGCCATGTGAGCAGGTAGCTTGGCCCCTGTCCCCGAGGTAAATAGGCTGATCTGTCAATTAGGCAGCTGCCTGAAAAGTCATTATTTTAATCACTTATCTCTGGAAGCCTTTCTCTCCAGCCCCAGAAGTGCCAGCTCATGCTGTCAAGGCTGTGGGAACAGAATGTGCTGGCAATGGCTGAGCTGCAGAGTCAGGAGGGGACTTACCCGAGCTGGGAGTCAGTGAAAGTGCTTCTCTCAGTGAGCAGATTCCCACTCCCCCCTGCCGCCGCCTGGCCCACGGTCAAGTGCGTTCTCCTCCCGCCGGAATCTACGGAATCCACGGCGACACTGGGCCCAGCTTCCCTCAGCGTGCGGGTGCTGTGGAAGGAGCTCTTGTGCCAGGAGTACCCGGAAGCCCTGTTCTGAGTGAGGGGCTGCAGGGGAACCAGTGGCCTGACCTGCCCGATGGTGGAGCCTGCGGTCAGGTAGTTCTCTTTCTCCAAGAGGTTGCCCATGCTGCGGCTGGTCCCCCGCCTAGGGTATGTGAGCTGGGCCGGGTTGGCAGGGACACTGTCAAAGACGGTGTCGCTAACAGAGCCATGCTGGTACTGTCTGTGGTAAGTGTCAAAGTTGCGCTGCCTGCTTGTGGTGCCAGCACGGCTGACCCCCACGATCTCGGAGCGAGCGTATCTCGGTGGCATCAGGAGGGCGGCCCGCCTGCTTTCATGGTGGCGCAGGGTGTGCCCAGCCTGGCTTCGCTGGCTGTACTGGTAATCGCTTTGCGGGTAGTGAGCCCTCTCCGGGCTGCTGTCGGGAGAAATCTCCAATCTCCTCAGAGGATGCCTCAAGGACCTTTCTTCCACGGACTTCTGGGAGCTATACTGTGCTGTTCCTCTTCCCCAGCGACCTTCATAAGTGGCAACCGTGCCAGCCTGCACGGGAGAGAAATACTGTTTAAAGGAGGCATAACTCAGTTTTCAACTTTGCGGAAGGCTAATTACGCTGGGACTATTACCCAACACACGTTTCTCTGAATCAGATGATGAGAAGTTGGACCCTTTGTGGGTAGAGGCTTTTTGAAAGTAAGACTTGGTTGACTTGAGTCATATTTATTTGCACTAGGATGTAAGACTGTTTCACATCCACAGTTTTCCATGGTATCCTCACAAAAATCAATTTTCTCAACACTCATTTAGGAAATAATACTTGGGAAAAGTAAACATTCAAAAATAATCTTAGGAAGTTTGAAAATATCTTCCTGGTAATCTGATCACTACGGTTACATTCTTTGATAGCCTACCTTTAGCATGTCATAGGTTTTAGGAACAGGGGAACGGCCTCCAACAAAATCATTTTCAACCAAGTGTAGGTTGTAGACATACTCAGGAACACTGCTGGTTCGGTGAAGATTTCCTGCAATAAAGCAAGTATTAAAATAACTCAGAACACAAGTGGGCTAATCAATATTTACAGACTGTGTAACAACGATGTATTAAATTTTTAAATTTAAGTAATGGAGGCCAAGAACAAGTATTAAGTGTACATTAATGTTTTTAAATGCTGGTTTCACACCACCCTGGGATATGGTAAGTGATCAAAGATTATCAAAATATTCTCTACAAAAGTTTTTCAGCTGGGTGTGGTAGGTCACGCCTGTAATCCCAGCACTTTGGGAGACCAAGGCAGGTGGATCACCTGAGATCAGGAGGTCGAGACCAGCCTGGCCAACATGGTGAACCCCATCTCTACTAAAAATACAAAAATTAGCTGGGTGTAGTGTAGGGCACCTATAATCCCAGCTACTCAGGAGGCTGAGGCTTGAACTCGGGAAGCAGAGGTTGCAGTGAGACAAGACCATGCCATTGCACTCCAGCCTGGGCAACAAGGGTGAAACTCTATCTCAAAAACCAAAAAAAAAGTTTTTCAAAATGAAGTTGAATTTAACAAAAGAAAAAGAAAGAGGCAGGTGAATCACTTGAAGGTGAGAGTTTGAGACCAGTCTGACGAACATGGAGAAATCGTCTCTACTAAAAAAAAAAAAAAAAAAAAAAAAAAAAAAAAAAAAATTAGCCAGGCGTGGTGGCATATGCCTATAATCCAAGTTACTTGGGAGGTTGAGGCAATAGAATCGCTTGAACCTGGGAGGTGGAGATTTCTGTGAGCTGAGATCGCACCATTGCATTACAGCCTGTGCAGCAAGAGCAAAACTCCACCTCAAAAAAAAAAAAAAGAAAGAAAAGAAAAGAAAAAGAAGGGAGAGGAAATACACAAAAATCTAAAAATGCTTGGTTGTTGCTGGTTGCAGTGGCTCACTCCAGTAATCCCAGCACCTTGGGAGGCTGAGGCAGGCGGATCACGAGGTCAGGAGATTGAGACCATCCTGGCCAACACAGTGAAACCTCGTCTCTATTAAAAATACAAAAATTAGCTGGGCATGGTGGTGCATGCCTGTAATCCCAGCTACTCGAAAGGCTGAGGCAGGAGAATGGCTTGAACCAGGCAGTCGAAGCTTACAGTGAGCCGAGATTGCACCATTGCATTCCAGTCTGGCGACTGAGTGAGACTCCGTCTCAAAAAAAAAAAAAAAAAAAAAAAAAAAAAACTTTGGTTGTTATAGTGCTGAAAACTTTGGGACTCATTCTCTGGTTTAGGTGTTTAGATGGTCTGGACTATAAAGTTCAGTTTCCCAAGTCAAAGAACTCTGTTCCCAGGGAAGGAATTCAGAAGCTTTTTGTAATAAGTAGGTGTAGGCAATACTTATAACGGTGACTCAACACTACTAGATAACACAGCTTGTATAAACAACAGGGTAGATCAGCATGACTCAGGGAAATATCAACTTCAGGACAATGCTGGGGTTGAGATATTTGGCAATAGGAGAGTTTGGCAGGAAAGGAAATCAACCCCTACACTCCAAATGGCTGCTTTTGTGGAATCACCTGGCCCTTCCTTTGTTTGGTGGTCTAATAGCAAGCCCACTCTCATGCAAACACAGATAGGAGTCAGCCCTTTGTGCTTAGCTCTGTGAAGCCTGCAGGGATTCAACTGATGCATGTCTCCTACATCTTCAAATACTCCTCTCTGAGGAGCGGGGAGTGGTAGAAAGCCAGTATTTTGTGTCCCTCTTCTGCCTCCATTATTCTTCTCTCAGCTTTCTTTTTTCTTTTGAGTTTTCTCTTAGTGCCTTAAAAAAAAGGCTAAACCAAATAAGCAACAAGCTCCAAAAGCCAAGTAATATCTACTTTCTTAAGTTTAACCGAAATTTCTTTTTCTGCCACGTTGCATTTTTTAGAAATTGGAGGAAAAATATATTCAATTAACTCTTCTGGTCTTCAGCGATTCATTAAAGATGTTGAGAATAACAACACAGGCAGCTCCTTTCCAGTACAGTGGGAACACATCAATATAACTTTTCCAATAAATTGTTATAAAGTCAAATTTTCAAAATACTAAAAGTACATTCACAAGGGGAGGGAGCGCAGACTCTTGAAATTATTTTCTGCCAGAGAGCGAAAAAAATCTAAATCCATCCCAAATTTTGTTTGTACATTTGTCCTTATTTCCTACAGCCAAACAATCTGCCTGAGAAACAATTTTCAGGCCTCAAGGAGTCTTGTGGGGAGGCAGCATCAGGCTTGTAACTGTCACCCCAGAGACAAGGGCAGTTGAGATAAGTCAGGCATCTCCTGTTTCCGGGGGCCTGATTTCTCCATAAGGGCTAGCAGAAGGTCAGGCAGCCACTTACTTTTTAATCTCTATGACAAAGAATGCCTGGAACTTGGACCTTAAATAAGGAAAAAAAAACCTTTTTTTTTTTCCCAAAAATTTTATTAGAGATGGAGTTTTGCTGTTGCCCAGGCTGAACTCTCACCTCTGAGCTCAAGTGATCCTTCTGCTTCAGCCTCCCTTACTTGAAAGCAATCTTTTCCATGACCCCACAGCAAATTTAGGAGAAGACTCAAGACACATAAGAGTTACATCTTTAAGGGTGCTAAAGTTTGTTGCTATAAATAACATAAGTTGAAAGCAATTCATATTGTTATTATTATTATTTTTGAGATGGAGTTTCCCTCTTGTCATCCAGGCCCAAGTGCAATGATGCAATCTTGGCTTACCGCAACCTCCGCCTCCCGGGTTCAAGCAATTCTCTTCCCTTAGCCTCCCAAATATCTGGGATTACAGGTGCCCACCACCATGCCCAGCTAATTTTTGTATTTTTCATAGAGATGGGGTTTCACCATGTTGGCCAGGCTAGTCTCAAACTCCTGACCTCAGGTGATCCACCCGCTTCAGCCTCTCAAAATGCTGGGATTACAGGCATGAGCCACCATGCCCGGCCTCGTATTATTATTTTACGTTGGCTGAGGCTTGTGCCTAGGCTAATCCTTTATCCTCTACTCCGCACTCACAGTTCCTTCTCTCCTCCCCAGGCCACTAGGGACATAGGCCTGAAAAGGCTCTGCTGGTGTGGGAAAGGAAGCTAGCAGGCCACGTACAGGGAACATAAAAAGGCTCTAATCCTGAAGGGTCTGGGGGCCAGAGTACCCTCAGCACTAGGAATATGCAGAAAGGTGAAGGGGTCGGGGTAGGGGGAACGACTGGGGAGAGTGCTTACACTACCCTCACCCCCACTCCTAATAAAACAAGCTTTTGTACAAAGGCTGTGGCCAGGCAGAACATTATTTCTTATTGATACATAAGAAATCCAATTTATTAGCCTTATAAAAATTAGTTTAGTGATATCCATGTTCAAACCTTTATACCACGTGAAAACTGAATATATGAAAGCTAGGAACAATCTAGAATGGCAAAATACTAATGGTCATTTATAGACGGTAGCTGGAACCATTAATTCCTGTTACTCTATAATAAAATGGCAGGTGATGAAAGCAGGCACTTTTAGGAATTCAAGAAAAATTCTGTCACTCAGTCCCTCTAGCCCATCATCACCTGGAATAGGCCCTTGCCCTAGTGCCAGGAGTAGGTAGATATTCAGGAACCGTTAATAGCGTGCTTCTTCCATCTGTAAGCTAAGATCCTGCAAAGGTTTTCTAAATGCGTAAGAATCCTTGAACAGGACCCAGTGAAACAGTATATCCTATCAAGTAGCTAATTAATCAGTGAGTTTTATAATGAGGCTTATTGAACTAAAATGTTTAACTGATGTTAAATATTCCCATTGTTGCTGTGGGTGTTAAGGCTTTTTAAAGCAACTTATGTTAACTCCTTACATTTCAATATGACTTTTCTTTTAAGGAGCTCAAATTATTTTATGTTTCTTTACAATATTCTGTGACGTGGAGCCAGCTACTATCACCTCTGTTTAGAATTAGGGAAACTTAAATTACCTGCTTTGAATTGAAAAGAGATCTAATAGTCAGGATTGAACTCTGGGCTCCCCCTTTCCCCTGGTCTCTGCTGTCTGACTGGATGGTGGCTACTATGAAATTTCTTGTCATTTATCAAGGCCTTAGAGGGATGATTATTATCCTATTTCATAGGAATTCCATATAAATATTCAGTATGGTTAATCAATTCATATAAGAGAAACTTTCAGCTGTTGCTGATAATTTGAAAGTATCACTCTTATATATTTTTTAATCACACACCATTTTGGGTACCAAAGCATCACTTTAAAGGAGAGCAACTAAAATAGAATAAATAATGAGGACAACACCCTTTTCATTCCAGCGACAGCAATTCATATTCATACCAACAACTCTTCTGCCTGTTCTAATGTCCCATTACATAAATTACAACTCGCTCACTCCAGTGCAACCTTCATGGGACTCCTCCCCCAGTGCTCGTTGTTCTGATTTAGTTCATCCAATTCCAAGATTTTTGCCTTGGCCTAACGTGCTTGTTGAGCTGTGGTGGTGTTGTGCTTCTGTTACTCAAAGCTGAGTAAACTGGCTGGTGATTTGGAACACAATCATGTGGATCAGGTTCATAGCTCAGAACCGCATTTAAGTTCCACCAAATCTTTACCATGTTCTTATGCCAAATGGAATCTTATTAAGCAAGGTTGAGGCTCTTGAGACTGTCTACTGATCACACCTATTGAACTTCACAGGTTTATTTTGTTACAGACTTTTCCCGAGAGGAAACACAGATATATTCAAATGGCAATTTTCTCTTCCATATTCTGGATGCTGCTGCCACCTTAAATGAAATGAAATACTGTATACTACCTGTGATCACAGGAGCCTTATAACACCTCATATGTGATAACAGATGTGTATATGTACAATTTGCCTTTCACATTGACAATGTAGCATGAATCAAAACATTACTTCTTTGGAAAGAATTTCATAGACACCATAGTTCATGAAACAGCCACTCTTACTCCAGATATGAAGACAAAAAACAATTATGTTTTCTTTCCTCTAAAACCTTCACTTACGCAACTCCAAATACTCTGTAAATATTAATTCTTTATTTGCCAACATAAGTTCTTATAAGAAAGCTGCTTCTTCGGTTTTCAGATGAATGAACTGAGACTGGTTTAATGGTCCCCAAAATAACTACAAGGTGGCTGGAAGCAGGGAATAAAATAAGACTGAATTTTTAAACCACAGACGCTCTTCCTGTGGAATACTCATGAAAGATGTCACTCCAGATATTCAGCCTGCAAGCTGGCACAATTGATGGTTTCTCTGGGTAAACAGCCAATCTCAAACAACAAATAATGCAGATTAATTCACCCAGGCAGTCATGAGTTTGAGATCAGTATGGTGATTAAAGGTGAATTAATGCCTGTGTTCTAAGATTTTAAAGAAATTTTGGACTGAGTAAAAATTTTTTTATAGTAACTACTAATAAGGATGGAAATAAATTTAAGTCATTTTTTGTTCAATCAGAGAATAAGATAATATGATGACCGTTGAACATACAAAATAACTCAGCCATGTCCTTTTCTGAAGATAGAAGAAAGCAAACAAAAACATATCATACACACAGGTGCATCCTGCTTTAAGCAAATCCAACATGAAAATCCAGATTTGCTTACACTGAAAATTGAGATGTGATTCTATTTCAAAGGATTTGTTTACTTAGAAAAAGAAATAGGTATCTTGCCTACTTTGAAGACATCCAGAGATTTCATCTGAAACCCCCAATCTACCACTTTGTATAGGTCTGGACAAATCAGTTAGATGCCTGTTTCCCATAATTCCTGCTACTAACAGGACTGCTGAGAGAGAAGCTGACCTGAGAAGGCATACACTCAAATACTTTCAAAGTTGTAAAGTGACGGGTTTCTGACATGCCATCCCAAAATACGGCACTTGGCATTTGAGGAATCAGGAGGCGCAGGAAGTTTTACCCTTACGGCTTCCTCTCACCCCTTCTCTCTGAAGCAGACCATATAAAATCAAGCTGACCTTCCTGTGAATTAGGTCAAAGACTCATTTCAGAAGGATCCTCCCTATACCTGGAGGAAAGGAATGTTACAAAGGGAAGAATCTGAACAAACAAGCCTTGCTAAATTCCCTCGGTTTACCATTAGATCAGGCTCATCTTTGTCTCATTAGACTTCTGCATGACTGTCCATAAAAATACAGTCTTCCCTGTTTCTGTGGGTCTTTGTTTCTGAAGACTCCTACGTCAAATAAAACTTACATTAAATAAATTTGTTATGATTTTCTCTTGTTAATCTGTCTTTTATTATAGGAGTCTCGGTCATAAACCTGGTGACCGGTAAGAAAAGAAAACTTTTCACCTCTACAAAAGCAATATGCAAAACTGAGATAAGGTTTTTAAATAGAATTTGAGTCATAAAAATTTTTCACATTTTTTCATGAATTAGTCTGTTCTAATAAGAGGGATAAACGAGTGTGCATGCTTTACTTTCCACTGTGTTGTAGAGCAGGTTTTTTTCCTGCTAAGTTTACCTGGGTGCTTGAATTGGACTTTTTCTGGTTGTTTTTGATTGGCCCACCACTGAGGAGCATGATGACATTGCTGTGTTTTCCAGCCATTCATTTCCCTTGCACAGTGCCTAATATGCTTTTGACGTTTCCCAAAGAAGGGGATGATTTACTAGGAAATATTTCAAATTAACATGCTCAGGCAACATTACCTAAATTGTTTTTTCTTTTTTCTTTTTTTTGAGACAGTGTCTCACTCCGTCGCCAGGCGCCAGGCTGGAGTGCAGTGTCGCGATCTCGGCTCACTGCAACCTCCGCCTCCTAGGTTCAGGCAGTTCTCCTGCCTCAGCCTGCCGTGTAGCTGGGACTACAGGCGCACACCACCACACCCAGCTAATTTTTATATTTTTAGTAGAGACGGGGTTTCGCCATATTGGCCAGGATGGTCACGATCTCTTGACCTCTCACGATCTCTTGATCCACCTGCCTCGGCCTCCCAAAGTGCTGAGATTACAGGCCTGAGCCACCGCATCTGGCCCTAAATTGTTTCTTCTAAAAACACCATGGACATTTTATGGAGCCCACCTTAAGGAAAATAAAGTAGGTAGTTGCAGAGCAACTTTAAATTCCACCCTTCTCAAATAACAAGCAATTCAGGTCAAACCAATTGCGGGGGTGGGGGTAATGGTGAGGGAGGTCTGTTTTGATGGTGGCAGGATTCTGAATTCCTCAGAAGATTGCAGAGATGAAGCCTTCACAGGACAATGCAATGTTCTCCCTTCTGAATAATATGATTCCTAAAGCAGCTGTTATAGAAAAAAGACTTTTGTGTTTGGTCACCAATACAAACATTGCTCAAAATAATGAATTATTGTTAGGGTTAAAAATACTAAATTGAGGCCTGGCACGGTGACTCACGCCTGTAATCCCAGCGCTTTCGGAGGCAGAAGCTGGTGGATAACGATGTCAGGAGTTCAAGACCAGCCTGACCACCACACATGCTAAGGTTTTGTATTTTTAGTAGAGACGGGGTTTCGCTATGTTGGCCAGGCTGGTCTTGAACTCCTGACATCGTGATCCACCTGCCTCGGCCTCCTAAAGTGCTAGGATTACAGGAGTGAGGCATTGCACTCTACATAATAAAGAGAAACCCCATCTCTACTAAAAATACAAAACTAACTGAGCATGGTGGAGCATGCCTGTAATCCCAGCTACTCAGGAGGCTGAGGCTGAAGAATCGTTTGAACCTGGGAGGCGGAGGTGGCGGTGAGCCAAGATCCTACCATTGCACTCCAGCCTGGGCAACAGGAGCAAAACTCCATCTCAGAAAAAAAACAAAAAACAAAACAAAACTAACTTGAGGCCAGATGCGGTGGCTCACGTCTGTAACCCCAGCACTCTGGGAGGCCAAGGTGGGCAGGTCACTTTAGGTCAGGAGTTTAAGACCAGCCTGGCCAACAAGGGGAAGCCCCGTGTGAATAGGTCTTTAAAGTCATTTACTAGCAAAAGTAGGAGCTTAAAAGAAAGCATAAAATATGCTGAGACTCATCAAAGACCATAGTATGTCCGTACTCCTGAGTCGGCGAAGGAGTTTTTTTTTGTTTTTTGTCTGCCTGTGTTGGCATGTAACATAGGATTCATTTCCATTGGACTTATATATTTTTAGAAAGTGTATTTTATCGCCAGGCACAGTGGCTCATGCCTGTAATTCCAGCACTTTGGGAGGCCAAGGCAGACAGATCACTTGAGGTCAGAAGTTCAAGACCAGCCTGGCCAACATGGTGAAATCCTGTCTCTACTAAAAATATAAAAATTAGCCGAGCATGGTGGCGCGCACCTATAATCCTAGCTACTGGCAAGGCTGAGGCAGGAGAATCTCCTGAACCCGGGAGGTGTAGGATGCAGTGAGCCGAGATCATGACACTGCACTCCAGCCTGGGAGATGGAGTCCACAGTATGCTAGCCTGGGCAACAGAGTGAGACTCTGTCTCAAAAGAAAAACAAAAAAATGTATTTTATCTTCTATTCCTACTTTCCGAGAACAACAACCAGATATTGATGGAAACCACAACAGCCCAAGTAAGCATTTGCTTAGGCTGAAAAATAAGTAGAATGTGTTGGTTTAGATAGCTATAGTTGGCCGTGCATGGTGGCTCACACTAGCAACCCCAGCACTTGGAGAGGCTGAGGTGGGTGGATCACTTGAGTCTAAGAGTTTGTGACAAGCTTGGGCAATATAGCGAGACCTCATCTCTACAAAAAAGGTAAAAATTTAAAAATTAGGCCAGGTACAGTGGCTCACCCGTAATCCCAGCACTTTGGGAGGCTGACGGGGGCGGATCACCTGAGGTCGGGAGTTTGAGACCAGCCTGGCCAACATGGAGAAACCCTATCTCTACTAAAAATACGAAATAAGCCAGGCGTGGTGGTGCATTCCTGTAACCCCAGCTACTCAGGAGGCTGAGGCAGGAGAATTGCCTGAACCCAGGAGGCGGAGGTTGCGGTGAGCCGAGATTGCGCCATTGCACTCCAGCCTGGGTAACAAGAGCGAAACTCCGTCTCA
>NW_016107700.1:965855-972733 GCF_001604975.1 Cebus imitator
CAAAAAAAAAAAAAAAAAGGTCTGGGAGCGGTGGCATGGGCCTGTAGTCCTAGCCACTTGGGAGGTTGAGGTGGGTGGACTGCTTGAGCCCCAGAGACAGAAGCTGCAGTGAGCTGAGGTTGGGCCACTGCACTCCAGGCTGGGTGATGGAAAGTGAGACTCTGTCTCCAAAAAAAAGAAAAGAAAGAAAGGAAAGAAAAAGATGGAAAAACTATGGTGAAGAATTGTTTTCAAAGCAGATAAAAGTCTAATAAAGCTGTTTTATTTATTTATTTTTGACATGGAGTCTTGCTGTGTCTCCCAGGCTGGAGTGCAGTGGCACGATCTCGGCTCACTACAAACTCCGCCTTCAGGCTTCACGCGATTCTCCTGCCTCAGCCTCCCAAGTAGTTGGGATTACAGGCTCACATCACCACACCCGGCTGATTTTTTGTATTTTCAGTAGAGACAGGGTTTCACTGTGCTGGCCAGACTGGTCTTGAACTCCTGACCTCGTCATTCGCCTGCCTCAGCCTCCCAAAGTGCTGGAATTACAGGCCTGAGCCTCCGTGGCTGGCATAATAAAGTTTTATGCTACTGAAAATTCAATAAACAGTTGTACAGTGCTGTATTTTGTGACCAGTAACACAGCTCATATAATCAACCATGAGAAACAACTTGGTTTATCAGGTATATGCTGGAAAGTACTGGCTATGAGTTCTTACAAAGTTGAATATGCCAGGGACTAACCAGCTCTCCTGGAAGAGTGGGCCACACACTCCACGTGCCAGTGTGTGACTGACTAATCCATCGCTGTTGTTACTCACACAATATGCCAGCCGCTAGAGTCCTTATTTTTCAGGAACCCCCTAGGCAATTCAGGAACTATCCTCTGATATACCAATTTATGACATTTGGGGAGCAATCTTTCAAATTCCTGCTCTAGATAATGACAAAAATGCATTTTAAAAGCCTCCCTCTCCCTTTTTTTTTATTCAGATGGAGTCTTGCTCCCTCACCCAGGCTGGAGTGCAGTGGCATGATCTCAGCTCACTGCAACTTCCTCTTCCCGGGATCAAGTGATTTTTGTGCCTCAGCCTCTCAAGTAGCTGGGACTACAGGTATCTCCCACCATGCCTGACTAATGTTTGTATTTTTAGTAGAGACAGGCTTTTGCCATGTTATACTCCTGGCCTCAAGAGTTCTACCTGCCTTGGCCTTCCAAAGTGCTGGGATTATAGGCATGAGCCATTAAATAGCCCTTTCATATCACAGGTGTTCATGTCATATTTTGTTTGAGGTATTAGAATATGTAATGGTAGAATTTGTGATTATAAACTAGTAATTTAGCATCCCGGTGAAGTACTAAATAGATATATCCTGAAAGTATCTAAATCCATTCATTTCTCAGCTAGGCGTGGTGGCTCATGCCTGTAATCCCAGCACTTCGGGAGGCCAAGGTGGGCAGATCACTTGAGTCCAGAAATTTGAGCCCAGCCTGGGCAAACAGACAAAACCCCATCTATACAAAAAAAAAAAAAAATTACAAAAATTAGCTGGGTGTGGGGGCGTGCACCTGTAGTCCCAACTACTCAGGAGGCTGAGGTAAGAGAATGGCTTGAGCCCAGGAGGCAGAGGTTGCAGTAAGCCAAGATGCACTCCAGCCTGGATGACAGTGACAGACCCTGACTCATGAATGAATGAATGAATCAATCAATCTGTTCATTTCTGTAACTTGTCTCTTTACTTTGGCATTCCCGCCAATTTATTTGCTGAGATATCTCATAAGACTTTAAAACTTGTAAGACTTTATAATGTCAATGGAAAATATCACATTATACTCCCAATATCAAAAAAAGGGAATTTATAGAACTCATAAATTATTTTTTGCTTTAAAATACTCACTACAGGTTTTCTTTGTAATGACTCTGAAGTCATTGTGTCTCCCCTGCTTCTTATTTGCCAGGGCTAACCCCTCCCAACTGATTCATAACTGCTATCACAACTTTTTGTTGTTGTTCTTGAGACAGGGTCTGCTCTGTTGCCCAGTCTGGGGTGCAGTGGTGCATTCAGAGCTCACTGCAACCTTGAACTCCTGGCCTCAAGTGATTCTCCTGTCTCGGCCTCTCAAAGTGCTGGGATTATAGGAAAGAGCCTCTGTGCTTGGTCTGTTCCTACTTTAAATTCCACCAAATCTGTCCAACGTATTTTCACAAAACCCCTGCACTTTTCATGCTTCTTCCCTGTGGAAACATCCGTGACTCACGGTTATCGAATTCTTTAACTTGCATTCAAGATCTCCCTCTGTAGAATGAGGTGGAGGAGAGGGGGTAAGGAGGCTGCCTACAAGGGACACAACTGAACTGAGTTAACTGGGCAAGAGAGAAAGGAGGGAGATGGGGAGGGGTACAAATACCAAGCAAGATACATTGCCTGTGTGTGTTTGGTGGGGAGCAAGGGTAGTGGCCCCAGGGATGAAGTTTGAGAAGCTGCAGGCATCAGGTCACGAAGAACTTGGAATGCCGTGTTCAATGATTTTACTCTTGCAGATAACGGCAAGAAACTGAAGGAATTTAAATTGGGAAATGATGCAGTAAGATTTTAGAAAGTTCACTCTAGTAACTACGTGGAGAATGGATTGGAGCGGGGCCAAGTTAAAGCAATAAGAGGTTATTTTCTCTTCCAAGGAGATTTTGAAAGAACTGTATCTTACACTACCACTTCTAGCACAATCTTGCATCAGCACTTGACAAGTTAATTGTTGATTAGTCAGATTACCTGTACATTAGAAATATCCTAGTTACACAAATTTGGTTTGCGCTTAATCAAGTATCTATTCTGTGGCTCACCAGAATGGAACTAAAATGTGAGTAGGATTGTCATATGTATGCTTTTGTCTTGGGGTAGATGGAAGGTGCTCAAATAGTTTTCACTGTTCTCTGTCATTCTGGGTATATGGAGAGGAAAAAAAATTTGCTTCTCCTAACATGTAGGCAGACTTTATTCTTAAGTTATTAGAAAGGTCGACTTTGTTTATTTTGGCAAGGTTGACTCTACATTTGGATAGTCTATGTTTACTATCATTCTTTTATCTGTATGGCTTATGTATTTATCTGTAATATTTTGGTGGCCTACGATAAGTTCATATGATCTGTCAAGAAAAGTTCCCATTTGTTTTTATCCTTCAGTGAAAAAAGTAATCAAGATCCAATAGGCTGGATGCCTCCCCACACCCACCCTATGAATAGCTTACTGAGAGACTCAGAAAAAAGTAATCCATTAAGCTTCTAATGAACAACGTTCATTAGATTCTAAAAATCACGGAATTGCAGAACTTTGATTATGACTGCTTTGGCTAACTCATGTTGTTAAACGTAAAGCTGATTAGTCCAAGAATATAAATATGTGAACTATTTTAATAGTAATGGCAGGGTTTGTTTTCAAATGTTTAAGGTTATTTTTTCCAACTGTCCATTTTTATTTAAATCTATATATTGAGCTCTCAAGTGTTTATCTTTAAGCACTTTAAGAACATTACAACTGTTTTTATGTCCGATATGCAATCACCAGTAATAGCATTATAGAAAAGATACGCAAGCCGGGACCAGTTGCTCACGCCTGTAATCCCGGCATTTTGGGAGGCTGAGGCGGGCGGATCACCTGCGGTCAGGAATTCGAGACTAGTCTGGCCAACATGGTAAAACTCTGTCTCTACTAAAAACACAAAAAATTAGCCAGGCTTGGTGGCAGGTGCCTGTAATCCCAGCTACTTGGGAGGCTGAGGCAGGAGAATCGCTTGAACTCAGGAGCTGCAGGTTGCAGTGAGCCCAGAGTGAGCCATTGCACTCCAGCCTGGACAACAAGAGCAAAACTCTTGTCTCAAACAAAACAAAAAAAAAGAAAAGAAAAGATAACACAGGTTTTTAATGTTTCTATGAGAAGGCTTGATGGTCTGTTTAGTATTCTTTACTCTACTAGTCATGGAATCAAGGTGCCCCCTCTAACAGAAAAATAAAGTTTTCTCCTAATTTATTGTGTATTCCTACTTGCACTGCTGCCTTTTACTGGTAATTTACTTCCCTAGGAGAAGCATAGTATTTGTCTTCATATATTTGCATACAGGCACAAAATAACCTGAAGTCCAACATTTGTCTCAGAATTGTATAATTTAAACTGTTGAATATCATCTGAGATGGAAATAAATCATCTTATTATAGGCCATATTAATTGTCTCATGTATAAACTCCAGAGGTTTTAGCAACATATTTATATTTCATTGTTATCATAGATAGGTTGCCAATAATATGCTTGTTCTCTCAGAGAAAAAAATTTAAAAATTTAATAATTTGTATTGATCAGACCAGGAATTCAATTGTAGGGTAAAATCGACATTAAACTATGTAAAGACAAAATAATGTTAAGTATGCACAGCCTTATTTTAATAAATATGAATAGATTTGTGAAGTTCCTACCTAAAACCTAGAGAAAATGAGCCAATGTGAACTACAAATACCCAGAATATTTAATACAAGTAAGCTACCTTCTGTTCCCATGACTGTGGAACTCCTAGCACAGGGCATATAGATAACATTGTAACAGAGCCTTTTAAGAGCCTAAATGAACAGTCTTCCTCCCATTAAGGTAATTTCCTGCATCTTATCTGTCACACATAGCAAAATGTACTTTCATAATCAAGCCCTGTTACTCTGGGTCTAATTCTGGTTTCTTACAGTTCCATGGATTATGAAGCACCCTTACTTTACCCTGAAACAAAACTTCACCCCTAAAATATGTGTTCTCAACATTTCCAGGGGTGTGAAGTTCTTTTCTTTCTTTTTTTTTTTTTTTTTTTTTGTAACCACCATTTTGTTAACATTCTATTTCATATGACTTACTATAATCAGAAGAATTTCTTTAAAAATAAAAACAAAAGACCACCATATACTTCTTTTGGGCTTACCGAACTCAATCTGCTTGGCACTGGACAAAAAGTGGTTCACAGGCTGTATTACACAGACACAGAGGTACATTCAATCCAGTGTGCTACTGACACCTCACATTCAGAGCAGCAGGCCCAAGGCCCAGCCACCAGCCGTCTCACTTTTTTCCCCTTTCCTGATCCCTCCTACTTTGGTCACCATGCTCCCCAGAACTGCTTCATTCCTGGGATTCCTTTTGTCAAAGGAAGAATTTATGCAGAGTTTGAATAATGTCTTACTTTTTTTTTTAACAGTAGCACCTAGTTACTACCTTTCTTTTGCTACCCTGAGCTAATTTTCAATTCTCTCTCCCAAATTCACTTTTTTTTTTTTTTTTTTGAGATGAGTCTCGCTCCATTGCCCAGGCTGGAGTACAGTGGCACGATCTTGGCTCACTGCAACCTCTGACTCCCCAGTTCAAGTGATTATTCTGCCTCAGCCTCCCTAGTAGCTGGATTACAGGTCTGCACCATCACACCTGGCCCATTTTTTGTATTTTTAGTAGAGATGTGTTTTCACCATGTTGGCCAGGCTGGTCTTAAACTCCTGACCTCAGGTGATCCACCCGTCTTGGCCTCCCAAAGTGCTGGGATTACAGACATGAGTCATAGCACCCGGCCCAGAATTCACTTTTGATCACAGATATTTAAAAGCAGCTTCATCAGGAAAATCACCTAAGATAACAGTGTGCTTCAAGTTTTATGGCGGATTTCCAAAGATGCTGTAAATTGCATTACGGGATTGTTCACTGTGCTTTATAGGAGATTGTTCACTGTGCTTTAGAGGTAGTAAATACAACAATTTAAAACACAACTTTCTCCCTACTCAGGTATCCCAGGAGAGGAACTGAGTAACAAGTAGTAATTTTAAGGCAAGTATAATAAATAGGATAAGGACACTTCTAATTTTTCCCTTTGCCAATACTGGAAATTCTTAAATGTCTTCTGTTTCTTTTAGAAAAATATTTTAACTATTAGCTACAATACAGACTTACTTCGTGATGCTGCTATACACCTCTTAAGGCCCCCTTCCCAGAGTTACAGCCAACTTTAAAATGTTCAGCAGAGTTAAAAATAACACCAAAAGTCACTGAGTGATTTACAACGAAAATCACCCAGCTATACTGAGGCATTAGAAAGAAGTCAAAGGGTTAAAGAACCTTGCAAGATACTTATCAACAAATCAGCCACATTTATCTCATCTCTGTTTTCAGCAGCTTATCCATTGTCCCAACCTTCCAGGTTTGTCGACAACTCAGAATTTTCCAGGGGCCTGAAGCTAACAGGAGTTAACATCAGGGTCTTTTTTTTCCTGGAATGTCTTGTGTTGATACAGGATTTTTTTCCAGACCAGTACTGTTTCAACAATTGCTTGTGTGTTTCAACTTGAGAGACAGGATAGTAATATGAAAATAAAAATTATATTCAGAACCACAATAAGCCCCCAGACCTTTTCAAAGAACTTTAATTAAAGAATATATACGAACCACCCCTGGTAATTGTTTCATGGCATGCTAATGTTAAATTCCTTTGAAGCTGATTTCCTTTTTGAGTCTCAGAAAGCTGAGGCTTTAAAGTAAGTAGGTGTTGTTTGCTGCCTTATCTCTGCCTGATTTGTACTTCTGTGTAGGCTGCAGAGTGTATTTCAGCTTGCTGGGAAGCCGCTGCTGCAATCAAAATATTTCAAACGCTTTGTTCCTTAGTTGGAAGAGCCAGTCAAGTAGCTGCCCTAAGCATTATAGCAGAAGGACCAAGATAGTACCCTTTGTTCTAACATATCAACTCTCTGAACTGTGAAATATTCATTCTGTTCCCTCCTAGAGTGATTCTTTCTCCAATCACCTCCCTGTCCAGTCCTACTGAATTTTTGAGATCTACATCCAGGAAGTTTTTCAAAACTTCCTGCCACTAGGAGTAACTT
>NW_016107700.1:972820-1002554 GCF_001604975.1 Cebus imitator
TCTTCTCCCTCAGCCTCCTGAGTAGCTGGGGCTACAGGCACATGCCACCACACCCAGCTAATTTTTTATTTTTAGTAGAGATGGAGTTTCACCATGGTTGGCCAGGATGGTCTCGATCTCCTGACTGCATGATCCACCCACCTCACTCTCACAAAGTGCTGGGATTACAGGCATGAGCTACCATGCCCGGTTTTTTTTGTTTTTGTTTTTGAGATGGAGTTTTGTCCAGGCTGGAGTGCAATGCGGTAATCTCTGCTTACTGCAATCTCTGCCTCCCGGGTTCGAGATTCTCCTGCCTCACCCTCCTGAGTAGCTGAGGTTACAGGCATGCACCACTATGCCTGGCTAATTTTGTATTCTCAGTAGAGACGGGGTTTCTCCATGTTGGTCAAGCTGGTCTTGAACTCCCAACCTCAGGTGATCCGCCCACCTCAGCCTCTAAAAGTGTTGGGATTACAGGCATGAACTACCACTTCTGGACAATTTATACTTCTAAACTCCATAATACATTAGTTATTCTTTTGGGTCACTTACTACTTTTTATTTGGTAATGTATTTTTCTAGAGGCTGGCCTCCTTATTTAGACTTCAAACTTCTTGCTTAAAACAAGCAGAGTCTTTGTGTTTAATTTAGCACCTGCACAGTGCCTTGTATGAAGAACATGCTCATTTGATGCTTGCTGAATTCACCACACAGTTGATGCATTATACTGTAGAGAGAACAGATTATACGTGGAGCTGGGATTACACTTCCAACAAATGCTGACAGACACATACTTCATATGTGAGATGGATTCTCATATCTATTTCACACAATTGTTTTAAGGATATAATAAAGATTCTGGAATAGGCACAAAGTATATAGATGCCCAGTAACATTCCCTTTTCTTCTGTTCATGGCTCCATTCCCTCCATTTAGGAATAGTTGCATCTGCTTGTTCTTCCTGGCTGGCCACTCTCATAGGATAAGAAAGAATATCTAATATGCCTCCTGTGTTCCCCACGTGGAGGAAACTGGTTTGGTTTTAGTTTGAATGGGTGAAATGGCTCCACTGGTCAAAGATTGGCATCAGTCATCCCGGAGTCTTTAGTCAGACTCCTAAGTCTAAATTTAAGGTCTTTCCCCCCCAGGTATTGTGGCGGTTCTGTGTTGTCTAGACCGCCCCAGCTTTTCAGAACGTCCTCAATTTTATTTAGAGAAGAATGGGAGGGGGCCACGGAGAGGCTTAGCGTCTAATAAATCCCCCTTTGTATTAATAATTTTAAAACTTAATGATAAAACTGATAAGAGATTTAAAATTCACATTTGGGAGTTTAAATACCAACTTTGCTAGTTACCATCTATGAGAACTTCAGTGTTACTTAACTGCTTAGTTTCCTTATCTGTAAAATGAGGATTAAAATACCTAGCTCATTACAAGTGTTTAAATACAAATTATATATATATATATACATATATATGCATATATATAAAAAATGAATACACACACACACACACACACACACATAAAATGAATGCAAACCACATTGCCCAATTCTTGGCACATAGTAGGCACTCAATTATATTAACTACAATCTTTGAACATCTTCTCTTTACCTTTCTAATATGTAATCATTGACTACCTGATTCTTTAGGATTCTTTTATAAAAACAGTATTGCCTCCCAGACTCTGCTGTTTTAAAACTGTGGTCTGGCCTGTTAGGATTTTTCTGTTTTCCTAATAGAAATTAGAATGGGTTAGCCTACGTTGGCCAATGCACAAATTACTTCATACAGAAACAGTTGAACATGGAAGAAACAGATATTCCAACTTAATTACTCAATTTCTTTCCTTTTTTTTTTTAAATTTTTTGCTATAATAAGCCAACATAGAGCTTTTATAATGCAAACTCACACACACAACAAGTAAAACAAGAGTTACTGAGTTGATCTGATCACCTGACTTTAGCTGAGGAGAAAAGGATACATCATGTACCCTAATTTTCACAAGTGGCTTGCCATCTTCTTGCCCTTCCACCTCCCCCGTCTATCAATCGCAAACATAGTGTGCGTGTGAGTGCTTACACCTCTTTCACCTCCATGTTTAATTTTTTGGAGGGATCAGCCTTGCACCACGCCCGCATTGGTGGGGGTGGGAAGCGCAGCCGGGAGGGTAGGGGTGTTGCCGGCAGGGCCAAAGTCCCCTTTCTCCTGGGCGTGTTTGTTCCCAGGACCCAAGCCTCCTAGCCACTTTTTTCACTCCTTAGATCCACCACTCGCCTCCTACACTTGGAGCGCCCCGAAGTACTTGCACAAGACAGCACAATCCCAATTTACAGGTTGTAGGAGCGCCTGTGCTGTCGGGTTTTCTTTTTCAAGATATTTACGGGGGTCATGAACTATTTAAAAAATCTAATAAAAGTGAAGAAGGCCTCTTTCTCCCAGAAAACGATAGTACATACCAAAATTCTGCATAGCATCTCAAGGTGTTGATAGACTCCCTGAAACCCCAAATTTAGTCCGCACCAGCGAGGGGTGCGGACAGGCGGAGTAGAAAAAGAAAGGGGTTAAATTTCCAAGTGAGTTATTTAACATTGACAGATACGTACAACATTTAACATACATAGGTACCTATATGACAAAGCTAAGTAATAGGTTATAGAAAAGAGTGCTTTCCACAAGCAAGCCGGTCATACCGAGGGCGGCGAGCAACAGGTGGGCAGAACACGGGGTTCTGCCCTCCCAGCAAGCGGGGTGAGGGTGGGATAGGAGGGGGTAACGGGGTGCGGGGCAGGGGGCGGCGCCAGGGAGCCGTGGGCTCCACTCACCGTTGCCCACAGAGCTGCGGCCCTTCCGGGCGAGGGTCTGCTGCACCTGCTCCTGGATCCGCAGGCTCTTGACCGTCTGGCCGCCGCGGCAGTTGCTCCCCGCCAGCTTCAGCTTGGCCTCGGAGGGCAGCGCCAGGCTGGAGCTGTCCAGTTGTCCCAGGATCTGCTGGCCCAGGACGGTACGGATGTAGCCGTACTCAGCTGGGGCGCCGGGGGCTGCCATGGGGCCGGTGGGGGCGACCGAGCCGCTCGACTGCCTCGGGACTCGCGGGCGAAGCAGCGGAGGAGCTGGGGGCGCTGGCGCAAGCCCCGCCCCGCCCGGCCCCGGCCCCGCCCCTGGCCCGCCCCCCGCGCCGGTGAGAGGCCCGAGAGGGGGCGAGCTCGGGCTCGTGGGCCGCACGCCCGGGCTTCCCTGGGGAAGGGGCGCGGCTCCGGCCGGGCACGCGCACTCGGGCCTGGGGGCGGGGCGGGGCCGGGCAGGGGCGGGCCCCGCTGAGCGCGCGGACACCTGGCGAGTTGAACCCGCCCGCCCGCGGGGAAGTGGGGAGAGGGGTGCGGTTCGCCCGGGGTCGCGCACGTGGTCCGAGTCCCGGCGGATACCGCCTGACGCGGCCGCCCTCCGCTCTGCCCGTGCCCAGCGCTGGGCAGGATGAATTTCCGCTTGATGCAGGGAGGGGCTGCCTTGCAGGCAGGTGCGCCCTCGAGAGTCACTGCTGTTCTTGGACTGAGACTTGCCTCCAGGATCCCCGAGTGAGTAGTATGTCTGGTTAGTCAGGCTTTGTCGGACTATTGGAAACGTTTCCTGGTTTTCCTGGACCTGAGGGTAAGAAAGGGCTATTTGCTAAGGCGGAAAGGGTAATATGAGGGAAATGTGCCAAGAAGATGACATGAGTGAAATAAAAGACTTTTTAAGAGAGTGTTTTTTTTTTCTTAGTACAACTTCAGGACTATGTACTTTTTGCACAGATGCAGTCCCAGAAACATATGTTCTTCCTCATTGAGAGCTTCTGTTTTCTCTTGAAGATACACAAATTGTACCCAGTAACTCTGGCTCACCCATTCCTCTCTTACGAACACACCCACACAGAGAAACTCCAACAAGAGGCTCTGGAGAAGAAATGGATTTTAATAGACGATGCTTTTTTTAATAGGCCTGCTAACGTTGATTAAGTCCTCTTTATGACAGGCTTTTTGTAGAGAGATCCATGGAGAGGGCCTCCAACTTTCAGTCGAATCTTCCACAACTTGTGTTTATCGTGCTATTAATTATGTTTCACACGCAGTTGACTACTGAGAACTTGAGAGCTAAGCTCAACAGAAAGGATCCTTGACCTTAAAATTTACAACCAAAGCCACTTGTCTTGATTTTCCTCCTTGGACTTAAGAGGCAGAAAGAAAAGCATGCATCACTGGTATTAAGTAAGATAATCTTCCCTTTGATTGCTTGGGTTTGTATGTTCACTTTCCCTCAAATCACTCAATTGCTGCAAAACCCCACTTATTCAAGTCTGGAGTGTTTGGGGAACACAGATTCCCTCGTCCCCGGTTTCCTACCCACACTCTTCTGCCCTTAGACACACACTGAATGCTTAGACGCACACTTAATGCACAGGTATGTGGCTTCCCTTTTTACATGAGCGCCCATGAAGAGGAAATCAAAGGACTGAAAGCCTGGACAACAGAGTGGTGACAGTTCTGCCACCCTTTGTCAGCAGGCCGCATGGCTAAGTGGGAGCCATATGGGTCTGGGTCCTGGAAGCAATTGCTCCCACCCAGGGTGGATCACTATTTAGGCAAATTACACCTTGTGTAAAGCTTGGTTATATAGCCTGATGAAAACATCCAACCATGATGCTGAGATGGTGAACTGAAGGTAAATGATGATAGAAATGTCCAAAAATACACATTCTCTCTCTCTCTCTCTCTCTCTCTCTCTCTCTCTCTCTCTCTCCCCCCCCCTCCCTCTCCCTCTCCCTCTCTCTCCCTCTCCCTCTCCCTCTCCCTCTCCCTCTCTCTGCCTCTTCTGGCAGACCAGAATCTGCTGCTTTGAAAGACAATTTCAGCTGGGGCATCCCTTGTTATTTTGTGCCTAAAGAGCCACGACTTAAAATGTCAGCTCTGTCTCCAATTAGATTCTTTCTTCAGCAGGAGAATAGGAAGAAATTTTTTCACTTATTTATTTTAATGAGCCAAACCTCAGATACTTTTTTCCTCTCAAATTAATTTTTTTAAGTGTAATGTTGGAATTGATTATCCTGTTAGGGAGGTACTAATATTTGGCCACATAGAAATCTTTTTATTGGATTGTTGGGTGATTTGAGGGGAGGGAAGGTGATTAAAAGCACAGCTTGTGAGTGAGGAAGATCTAGGTTCTAACCTTAGCTTACCTCATGTAAGTATATGGCCACAAGCAAGTTTCTTTATATTTTTCTACCTCTGTACATTCTCTTATCTATACATGGGAACAATGAAAGTACTACATAGTTGTATTAGTCTGTTTGCAGGCTGCTATGACAGAGTAATTTATAAACATAAAAGGTTTAACTGACTCATAGTTCCTCAAGGCTGGGGAAGCCTCAGGAAACTTAGAATCATGGCAGAAGGCACTTCTTCACAGGGTGGCAGGAGAGAGAATGAAAGCCAAGCAAAGGGGAAAAAGTCCCTTATAAAACCATCCACCCCATGATTCAATTACCTCCCACTGCGTCCTTCCTACTACACATGGGGATTATGGGAACTTACAGTTCAAGATGAGATTTGGTGGGGACACAGCCAAACCGTATCAGTAGTGTAGTTGTAGAAGTTAAACAATGAGTAGTACATAATAACCATGTTTAACATCCCTGAGAAATCCACTTCCTTTTTTGTTTTTTTTGAGATGCAGTCTTGTTCTGCTGCCCAGGTGTGAGTGTAGTGGTGTGATCTCGACTCACTGCAGCCCCTGCCTCCTGGGTTCAAGAAATTCTGCCTCAGCCTCCCGAATAGCTGGGACTACAGGTGTGTGCCACAACACCTGGCTAATTTTTGTATTTTAAGACTGGGTTTTGCCTTGTTGGCCAGGTTGGAATTGAACTCCTAACCTCAGGTGATCCACCCACCTCAGCCTCCCAAAGTGCTGGGATTACAGGCATGAGCCACCGCACCTAGCCCAGACGTCCACTTTCTTTTTCTTTTTTAAAATTTTTTATTTCCATAGGTTTTTGGGGAATACTTGGCATTTGGTTACACAAGTAAGTTCTTTAGTGGTGCCAGAGAGCCTCTTTTCTTTTTTCTTTTTTTGTGAGAAAGGGTCTTGGGTGAGGTGCAGTGGCTCACATCTGTAATCCCAGCACTTTTGAAGGACAACACAGGCAGATCGCCTGAGGTCAGGAGTTCGAGACTAGACTGGCCAACGTGATGAATCCCTATCTCTACTAAAAACGCAAAAGTTAGCTGGGCGTGGTGGTGGGTACCTGTGATCCCAGCTACTCAGGAGGCTGAGGCAGGAGAATCGCTTGAACCCAGGAGGTGGAGGTTGCCTTGAGCCAAGATTAGCACCATTGCACTCCAGCCTGGGCGACAAGAACGAAACTCATCTCAGAAAAAAAAAAGAAAGGATCTCGCTGTCACCCAGGCCAGAGTGTGGTAGTACAATCTCTGCTCACTCCAATTTCCCACAATCTCTGCTCACTCTAACTTCCATCTCTCAAGCAGTCGACCCAACTCAGCACCCTCACCCCCATCACCGAGTAGCTGAGACCACAGGCGTGTGCCACCACCCCCTGCTAATTTTTTGGTATTTTTATTTTGTAGAGATGGGGTTTTGCCATGTTGCCCATACTGATATCCACTTTTAGACCACCTTTCTTTCAGGCTTCTGCTCTTTTGTCCACTTATTGGATGAGACCTTTTCACACACACAGTCACTCACTCTTTCCCTTCTCCACTTACTTCCCTGTAACACTTATTTTCATCACACATGCTTTATATTTGACTTATTTAATTGTTGATTGCTTCCTTGCTGGAATATAAACTCTATGAAAGATTTTGTTTTGCTTAACTGCTGTTCTCCAGGACCTAGAATAGGCAGACAATAGGAATACATTGAATGAATGAATCAAGCATAAATGCCCTTAGTACATTACATGGCATATAACAAGTGCTTAACAACTGCTAGTAATAATGATTTAGGGTTTCAAATTCTTGGTAACTCTTATCTTTTAAAAAGTCACTTAGGACTGGGTGTAGTGGCTCACACCTGTAATCCTAGCACTTTGGGAGGCCAAGGCAGGAGGATGCCTGAACCAAGGAATTTGAGACCAGCCTGGGCAACATAGGGAGACTCTGTCTCTACAAAAAAGTAAAATTAGCTGCTTGTGGTGGCAGACCATGCCTGAGGTCCCAGCTACTTGGGACACTGAAGTGAGAGGATCACTTGAGCCTGAGAGGTTGAGGCTGCAGTGAGCCCTGATTGCTACTGTACTCTAGCCTGGGTGACAGAATAAGACCCTGTCTCAAAAAACCTGCAAAGCAACAACAACAACAACAACAAACTCAACGTAGATATCATTAGGTACCAGGTAGTCTGCTAATTAGCTATGTAATTGTCCTTAATAAATAAAAAACAAACTAAACCAAGGTAAAGTTTAAAATTTTTGAATACTCAACAGAATTCAATGATTCAGTAGAGCAGTCCCTTTGAAAATCAGAAAAACATAAACTCCTTAAAAGAATCTTTTTGCCGGGTGTGGTGACTCACGCCTGTAATCCCAGCACTTTGGGAGGCCAAGGCAGGTGGATCACGAAGTCAGGAGTTTG
Source organism: Cebus imitator (assembly GCF_001604975.1). NCBI lineage: Eukaryota > Metazoa > Chordata > Mammalia > Primates > Cebidae > Cebus > Cebus imitator. The sequence goes on from NW_016107700.1 coordinate 980,425, forward strand.
AGAGCAGCCTGGCCAACAGGGTAAAATCACATCTCTATTAAAAAGACATAAATTGGCCGGGCGTGGTGGCTCAAGCCTGTAATCCCAGCACTTTGGGAGGCCGAGGCGGGTGGATCACGAGGTCAAGTGATCGAGACCATCCTGGTCAACATGGTGAAACCCCGTCTCTACTAAAAAAATACAAAAAATTAGCTGGGCATGGTGGTGCGTGCCTGTAATCCCAGCTACTCAGGAGGCTGAGGCAGGAGAATTGCCTGAACCCAGGAGGCGGAGGTTGCGGTGAGCCGAGATCGCGCCATTGCACTCCAGCCTGGGTAACATGAGTGAAACTCCGTCTCAAAAAAAAAAAAAAAGAAAAGACATAAATTAGCCGGGTGTGGTGGTGCGTGACTGTAGTTCCAGCTACTTTGGAGGCTGAGGCAGAAGAATAGCTTGGACCTGGGAGGTGGAAGTTGCAGTGAGCCAAGATCATACCACTGCACTCCAGCCTGGGTGACAGAGCAAGACACTGTCTCAAAAAAAAAGAAAAATGATTTTTTGGAGGTGAGAACCCTATTACACTAGCAATAGTTAATTACAGGGTGAGGATGTATGCAGACTCTAGCATTGTGCCCCTAAATGTAGCCTAGATATGCTTATATTCCAACAGCGAACAGGCCCTGTCATGTTCTTCTCATTTCTTGGGAAAGCTGCCTACCCAACTTCCAAAACTGTGAACAAAACCAGAGATAACAGTGAAAGGTAGCTTCTAGCTAACAAAGTGAAAGATGGAATAAAATGCTTCCTTTTATTGAATTATTTTGCAGAGTTTGGCTGTTCTGTGATTTGCTACCTTTTAGTATTGAGGTTCACTTTTAAAAACTCTTCCATTTCTTTGGTTTTCATTTACCACCAGAATCTGATTAAAAAAAAAAAAAAGGCAGAACCACAGGCATGTCGAAGTGGAATGCAAATAACATAACCAAATTATGAGGCTACAGTTCCTTTTGCTTTGAACTTACAGTAAAGATTCAGAAATTCTTGAGTTTAAACCTTCTGTTTTTGTTTGATTTATATAGTATCTAGCCTCAAAGCACTAATTATTGATTGTTTTACAATCTACAGTTAGGGCTTCCACAGAGTATTCTTTATTTTCTTTAACCATACATAAAATCCTATATGAGACATTTTAATATGCAAAAAATTCAGGAAGTTACTAGAAGACTAAATATAGTACAAACATTGGAGCAGAATGAATATTTTAATGGAGAATATTAAAAACATTAATGGCACCAAAGCTCTTTGATTTATATTTAAAAATATAATAAACTAACATTCTCATGAATGTTAACTTACATGAAATATTTTCTGCTACTATCTCTAAGCTATTAATATATATTGCTTTTAAAAAAATATATATATTTCCTAAATTAGTGTAAGGGACCTGGCAGGTAGAAAATTTAAAATAAACCTCAGAGTTTAGTCCCTCTTTTAGCAAACAGATATGTTGCCAAGGCAATCGGTAGCAGTTTTATCATTAACCACATATAATGCTACTGGATCAAGGCTAGAAAAGGAAGCTATTCACATATAAGATGCTGAAAACCACACACTGATGGGGACTCTCAACAGCAGTGGGGGTTAAGGTGTTTAGATGTCATTCAGATGTTCATTTTCTCTGCAATTTTGGATATATTGTAGGCGTGTAGGTTTGAAACCTATTCTTTTTGAAAGACCCCAAATGTGATGTAGGAGGTGGAAATTAGGTGGGCAACCCTGAGGGCTGGCAATGAACAATGTGTTCATAGTCACGGAGGCTTCAAAACAGTCCCTTTAATCATGACTCATGGGCATGCAGAAGCACAGTACATCAGTTAAAATGAATATCTTCTGGATGGATGACCACATTTGCTCTAGTAATGGTTTTCAGATCTTTCATCTGATGTTCAGAGATGCTGAAGGGCAGGAACAACATGGTAAAGTCCTACCATACGATCTTGGCTTTAATAAGGACATGGTCAGAAGTTCTTTGTCTCTGCCATAGAACCCAACACCGAGACAGCTAGCAAGTGCTCAAATAAATAGTGAATTGAGTATAACCTCTCACCAATAGATATTTCAATTAATTAGTATGCCTGTGGGCCCAGCTGCAGCTGAGCAGAAGGAACCATCCTGAAGGACATGGCCTGGCCTGAAAAAATATGCCTAAGTGACTTGACTGCCAGCTATGGGAACACAATGTTTGGTGATTTCTAAGCTTATGAAAATATTAGAGTATTCTCTGACTTTGATGGGAAAAGAAAAAAAGAAAATACTAGAGGAACTCAGTAGGATTGATTTTTATAACTCTGTAGAGAATATGGCACCTCATTGTCATGCATTATTTAAATACTATTGCATTATATATATTTTTTGAATTGTTTGGATATTATCAGTATATATTAATTGATAGAGGTATATAAATTCTTCTCAAATAAATAATTTGCATTTTTAGTACATTTCATTTATTTCCCATGCACACTATTATTTCCTTGAAATTAAAAAAAACTGAAGTATTACATTTCACATAGGAAAGTAACACTAATAATCTGGATTGAATTCTAAAAGCCCCATACACACACACCCACAAACACACACACACACACACACACACACACACACACTCTTTTTTCTTTCACAAACTTGAAACATCATCGTAGTATAGTAAAGTTATAAAACATATTCTTTTTTTGAGATTGAGTCTCGCTCTGTCACCTAGGCTGGAATGCAATGGCATTATCTTGGCTCACTGCAACCTCCACCTCCTGGGTTCAAGCAATTCTCCAGCCTCAGCCTCCGAGTAGCTAGGATTACAGGTGTGCACCATCATGCCTGGCTAATTTTTGTGTTTTTGTAGAGATGGAGTTTCACCATGTTGGCCAGGCTGGTCTTGAACTCTTAACCTCAGGTGAACAACTGCCTCGGCCTCCCAAAGTGCTGGGATTATAAGTGTGAGCCACTGCACCCGGCCCATAAAATATATTCTTGATGTCAGACAGGGCTGGATTTGATTTGTTGCTTTGCTGTGTGACCTTGGGCAACTTATTTAAATTCACTGAGCTTCAAGCTTTTTATTTGTAATATGGTCTCATTGATAGTATTGGCCTCTTAGGAGTGGTAGAACATTCACTTAGTTACTAAATATAAGGTACGTAGATCTCCTAGTTTATAATTAGTGTATCAGTCATCTATAGTTACAAAAGAAACACACATACACATAAAACAAAAGAAAACCTTCCCAACATTTAAGAGCTGAAAACAAAAATGATCTCTTTTTCATGATTTTGCGGATGATCCATTCTGTGGGCCTGGGCTCATTTCAATTTTGTGGCTAAGGCCAGTAGATGACTTGGCTGAGGCTGGATAGTCTAAGACGTCCATACTCACATGTCTGGGATTGCAACTGGTGTGACTAAAACAGCTACGAGGACTGAGCCTCTCCTTCCATGTGACCTTTCATTCTCCAGTAGGCTAGTCTGGGCTTTTCTACAAGGTAGTCTTGAGTAGGAATAGTATTCTAACATAGCAAGAGCAGAAGCAATCTAGATTCCCAGCAAAATGTCATTTTGACTCCCTTCCTCCCTTCTGGCCTCACTCCATTCCTTCCTTCTGGCCTCCCTTCCTCCCTCCCTCCCTCCCTCTCTCCCTCCCTCGGAGCCTTGCTCTGTCGCCTAGGCTGGAGTGCAATGGCTTGATCTTGGCTCACTGCAACCTCTCCCTCCTAGGTTCAACCTATTCTCCTGCCTCAGCCTCCCAAGTAGCTGGGATTACAGATTCCTGCCACCATATCCAGCTAATTATTGTATTTTTAGTAGAGACAGGGTTTCATCATGTTGACCAGGTTGGTCTTGATTTCCTGACCTGAGGTGATCCACCTGGCCCAGCCTCCCAAAGTGCTGGCATTAACAGGTGTGAGCCACCGCGCCTAGCCTCATTTTGACCACATTCTGTTGATTGAAGCATGTCACAAGACCAGCTCGGATTCAAAAGGCAGGGAAAGAGACACCACCATTTTTTTTTTTTTTTTTTTTTTTGAGACAGAGTTTCACTCTTGTTACCCAGGCTGGAGTGCAATGGCACGATCTCGGCTCACCGCAACCTCCGCCTCCAGGGTTCAGGCAATTCTGCCTCAGCATCCCGAGGAGCTGGGATTACAGGCACGCGCCACCATGCCCAGCTAATGTTTTGTATTTTTAGTAGAGACGGGGTTTCACCATGTTGACCAGGATGGTCTTGATCTCTTGACCTCCTGATCCACCCGCCTCGGCCTCCCAAAGTGCTGGGATTACAGGCTTGAGCCACTGCGCTCGGAGAGACACCACCTTTTAAGGGAGAAAAGCGAAGTTGTATTAGAAGGGGTATGCATTGCAGGGATGGGAGGAGATACTGTGGCAGTCTTTGCAAACCATCTTAACACCTTAATGCTCAATAAATGGTAGCTATTATTATTTTTTATTTTAGAGTTGGCAAATCTCTCAGAGGTTGTCAGGATTATTATTACTTTTTGATGGCTGGAGGAAGCAAGCCAAAGGAAGACAATCTCGATTTATCCATGGTGATATGCATTGTCTTGAACATAGCTCTCTGCCTGTGATATCAGTGGAGCTTAAACTCTATTCACAGGAACCTTGGGTATCTAGAAATCATGACATGTTTCACTAGATGTGAAGCAGTCCCTGATGTTCCTCTGCTGGTTCAAAAGGGAGTGGAGTTCCAATTTGTTCCCCATCTTAGTAAGGTCACTGATGCTTGAACAGTCACCATCTTGTATTTTATTCAAAGTACACTCATTAATAATAGAATTTTTTTTTTGAGATTGTCTTGCACTGTCACCTCAGCTGGAGTACAATGGCACAAGCTCAGCTCACTGCAACCTCTGTCTCCCAGGTTCAAGCGATTCTCCTGCCTCAGCCTCCCAAGTAGCTGGGATTCCAGGCACCCACTACCATGCTGGGCTAATTTTTGTATTTTTAGTAGAGATGGGGTTTCACTATGTTGGTCAGGTTGGTATTGAACTCCTGACCTCATGATCCACCTGCCTCGGACTTTCAAAGTCCTGGGATTACAGGCATGAGCCACTGTGCCAGGCCAACAGTAGAAAATATTAGATGCACAATTGAACCTCAAAACTGATTAATAGTATACTTTTATTGTGGTATCCCTACTTACAATGATATGAGAAAAATACATGATAACTTTATAACAATAAGAAGGACAGTATGCTATTCATTTGGAATATAGTTGTTGTATTTTAGAATAACAGCAACTTATTTGTCCAATCCCATTATTTTGCACTGCTTTCCCATTATGTTCTGTTCTCTTTTATTAGGTCTGCAGTAGGATCCTCATTTAAAAATTGTCCAGGTGAGGCCGAGATGTAGGGATGTCCTTATTATTTCTTGAAAAAATATACCTGTGCATTAATTCTTTCCACTTCCTGGGATATGTTTTCCATAGATTTTCATGGATGTCACTTGTTTCCATTCAGGTTTGTTTAAATATCTCTTCCTCAGCAAGAATTTCCCTGGCCAACAGTCTGAAATAGTCACCTTGTCACTGTCTGCAAAGTACTGAGCACGACTGATAATTTTCTTGTTTGCAGATGTACATGTGTTCATATGTATTATCTTTCCTAGTAGAATGTAAGACTTAAGCAAGCAGAAACTGTGTCTTGTTCACCAATTCATCTGTAATTCTTAGAATCTATACATATAATAAGCTTACAAAATTTGGTAAAAGAATAATAACAGAAATACATTTTTAATTGTAGTGCTTTTCTCTCTTTTTTTAAATTTTCCCACTGAAATGGAGTCTCGCTCTGTCACCCAGGCTGGAATGCAATAGTGCGATCTTGGCTCACTGCAACATCTGCCTCCTGGGGTCAAGCGATTCTACCACTTCAGCCTCCTGAGTAGCTGGGATTATAGGCACCTGCCATCATGCCCAGCTAATTTTTGTATTTTTATAGAGACGGGTTTTCACCATGTTGGCCAGGCTGGTCTTAAACTCCTGATCTCAGGTGATCCGCCCACCTTGGCCTCCCAAAATGCTGGGATCACTCATGAGCCACCGCGCCCGGTCTGCTTCTCTTGTTTTAAATAGAGTTTAAATCTGGGGACAAGTCTTTTTGTATTTTTCTGAAAGATGGTTTATAATGAAAATGAGATTCTAGGACATATTATTTCATTATTATTATTTTACTTAATTCTGTGAATAACAATGTGTTAAGTGAAGGTAAGGTTAAGCAATCACCTGTGTTCCCAATTTGTTTTGATTCTGGAACCTGAAACCCTGAGCTTAGTGCTGAGTTCTGGCAAATCTCCCAGAACCACCACTGTTTAGTTAAGGCTTCTGTGTCTATCCTCTAAAGGGCAAAGGCCTTTTGGGAAAGTGGATTTTCATGGTTTCAGGGATAGGTGGAACCAGTGCCTACTTCTGAATCCCCAGGGTCATTTGTTTTATCTTTATAGCCCAAGATTTCCTGCCGCAACGGAAATTTTCCAGTATTTTCACTGGATTGAACTAAATTAGTGCAAACGTAAAACCTATTCAGTTCCACTCTTTTTAGGCCTAAAGTATTATTCCTTAGATAGCAGGAAACTTTTTGGAGGGATATTCTTGCTACATAGCCAGAGTCAAATAGAAATCTGAGTGGTTGCCTTGTGATACAGAAGAGGACGTAAGAACATTCTTGTGTAGTTGTGACTGTGGCAACAGCTTCTATGAAAATGGTTCAAATGATATGCTATGTATTTTAATTAACCTTGGTAATATTTCAGTTTTGTAGACTTCAACAGAAAAAAATGAACTTTTGAGCCATGAATAACAAGGTAATTATTGACTCAATAAACCAAATATCAGGGATGTTGTCAGACAAGTACTAAGTGAGGAAATGGCCCCATTTAACTCTCAATTGCTTCAGTGATGAAGATAGCATTAATTATCATGACATTCCAAGACCTTCCTTCTGGGCCTCATTTTACCAAGCTGACTTGATCTCAAAGTATGGAACTCTTCAGCGTAAATACTCTGAAGCAGCCAGGCCAAAATTCTTATTACAGTCTAAATTATTGGTGCTCATTTCTTTTTATTTTGGTGGTCACATAGTCTATTTGTGCCCTTTTTTTTTTCTTTTTTTGAGATGGAATCTTGCTCTGCTGTCCAGGCTGGAGTGCAGTGGCACAATCTCAGCTCACTGCAACCTCTGCCTCCCGGGTTCAAGCCATTCTCCTGCCTCAGCCTCCCCAGAAGCTGGGATTACAGGTGCACACCACCATGCCCAGCTAAGTTTTGTATTTTTGGTGGAGACAGGGTTCCACTATGTTGGCCATGGCTAGTCTTGAATTCTTGACCTTGTGATCCACCTGCCTCAGCCTCCCAAACTGCTGGGGGATTACAGGCATGAGCCGCTGTGCCCAGCCTATTTCTGCCCATCTTTTAAGATCCAGTTCATGCTTCCTCTTCTTAGCAAGGCTGACTTCATCAGGTCTCATGAATTCCTCCTGTCCCGTTCCCTAGAATCCTTAGAATCATATTTTTGCTTCCTGATAATCAAAGGAGATGACATAACATTTTTAAAGAGCTCAATCTAGTGTCCTGAATAAAGATGCCCCTTTTTTGTGTGTGCTTGCATATATAACATACTGAAAAAAAACCCTGTGGGATTAAAAATGAATAATGAATGCATGAGGTATGAAAAAATATAGCACGATGGCTTAGAATATAGATAGCCTCTGGAGTTACAGAAACCTGAATTATTTTTCCTACCCAGCTTCTTACCACCTGTTTAAGCTTGGTCAGGTTGTTAGAGTTCTCCAAGCCTTACTTTCCTTCCTTGGAAAGGAGGGTAATACACTGTACATGTTTAATAGGGTTAATGTGACAAGTGAAATAACACATAAAAAATTCTTTGTAAATCATAAAACAAGTGAGATAACAGATATGAAAATTTTTTATAAATCATAAATGGATGTGGTGGCTCATGCTTGTAATCCTAACACTTTGGAAGGCCAAGACGGGTGGATTACTGGAAGTCAGGAGTTGGAGACCAGCCTGGCCAACATTGCAAAACCCTCTCTCTACTAAAAATACAAAAATTAGGCCTGTAATCCCAGCAATGTGGGAGGCTAAGGCAGGTGGATCACTTGAGGTCAAGAGTTCGAGACCAGTCTGGCCAACATCATGAAGCCCCATCTCTACTAAAAATACAAAAATTGACCAACATGGAGAAACCCTATCTCTAAAAAAAAAAAAAAAATTCAAAAAAAGAACAAACCTGTTTACAACAGCAAAGACTTGGAACCAACCCAAATGTCCATCAATGATAGACTGAATAAAGAAAATGAGGCACATATACACCATGGCATACTATGCAGCCATAAAAAGGATGAGTTCATGTCCTTTTCAGGGACATGGATGAAGCTGGAAGCCATAATTCTCAGCAAACTGACACAAGAACAGAAAACCAAACACCGCATGTTCACACTCATAAGTGGGACAATGAGAACACATGGACACAGGAAGGGGAACACCACACACTGGGGTCTGTTGGAGGGTGGGAAGCTAGGGGAGAGATAGCAAGGGGTAGGGAGACTGGGGAGGGATAACATTAGGAGAAATACCTAATGTAGGTGACAGGTGACAGGGGGATGGAGGCAGCAAACCACCATGGCATGTGTATACCAATGTAACAATCCTGCAAGATCTGCACATGTACCCCAGAACTTAAAGTATATATATAAAAAAAGAAATAACACTAAAAAAAAAAATTAGCAGGGTATGGTGGCGCGTGCTTGTAATCCCAGCTGCTCAGGAGACTGAGGCAGGAGAATCGCTTGAACCTGGGAGGCAGAGGTTGCAGTGAGCTGAGATCATGCTGTTGCACTCCAGGCTGGGTGACAGAGCTAGACTCCAATTTCAAAAAAAAAAAAAAAATCAGCTGGGTGTACTGGTGTGCACCAGCAATTCCAGCTGCTCAGGAGGCTGAGGCACAAGAATTGCTTGAACAGGCTGAGGTTGAACTCAGCTGAGATTGCGCCACTGCACTCCAGCCTGGGTGAGGGAGTGAGACTCTGTCTCAAAAACAAAAAGAAAAATCATAAAGTACTATATGAATTTTAAATATTATCTTGTATATTTTAGAATTTTTAGATATGTGGCATCAGAGTAACAGATTTTTTTTTTTTTGAGACAGTTTTGCTCTTGTTGCTTAGGCTGGAGTGCAGTGGCGCAATCTTGGCTCACTGTAACCTCCACCTCCCGGATTCAAACGATTCTCTTTCTCAGCCTCCTGAGTAGCTGGGATTACAAAGGCATGTGCCACCATATCTGACTAATTTTTTTGTATTTTTAATAGAGATGGGTTTCAGTATGTTGGCCAGGCTGGTCTTGAACTCCTGACCTCAGGTGATCCACCTGCCTCAGCCTCCCAAAGTGCTGGGATTACAGTTATGAGCCACCATGTCCCGCCTACAGATTCTTTTTAAGACAGCAACATCCAAGACAATAGCTATAAACTTGGCTTCCAAAGAGAAGAAGGCACATTCTTTCCCTGGAGGGGCTTTCATTGTAGATAGGGAGACAAAATATGTCTCCCCATAAAGCAAAAATATGTCAAAAGTGAAATAACAACAGTTTGCCAAAAATTACTCAAGTCAAAAATAAAGAAGGTGGCACAGGGTGTCAAACAATTGGAAAGAGAAACAAAATTTCTGAAGTCCCAAGAGTAAGAGATTGTTTTTGGATGGGTGTAATCAGGGAGGATTTGTAGACCCTATGGTTGGTGTAAAGTGAGCAGGGGCTTGAGGGTAGGTAGGACTTGGTTAGCCCGAAAGTGGGTAGAGGGCATGAGAGGGCAGCAGTGTGCAGGTGGAAAAGGGTAATATTTGGAAGGTTAACAAGGAAACCCGTCTGACTGGAGTCATTCAGGCTAGTGTTCCCAGACTCAGTTGACTATTAGAATCAAAGAGGAAATTTTAAAAAATTATACAGATTTCTGAGCTCCATTGCAGATGAAATAAATCAGAATCTCTGAAGGGTGGGGACTGGAATCTGTAGCTTCAAAAAGCTTTCAAGGTGATCCTAAGGAATAGGCAGTTTCGGAAATCACTGATAAAAAGGATGAGTGGATTAGTAGGTTATAAGCAATAAACTTGATTAAAGTCCAAACTCCAAAGGCTTTGAAAGTTAAGAGCGTGGATTTTATTTAACAACATTCGCAAACCTTAGTAATGTGTGGATATTGTTTAAAGGGAAAAATGTCTCTGGGGACTATTAAGAAAACTGCAGAATTCAGTGGAGAGTCACAGAAAGTTTTGGGGGAGTGACTGTCCTCAGAGGTATGATTCTGAGATATCAGTCTATTTGTCATCTCGGGAATGGCCTGTAAGAAGAAGAAAGTGGAGATGGATTGATAAACTAAGAGACCACATGTGCAGTGTAGGAATTGTGGGACCAAAAAGAGAATTCAGGGCTCTCAAGCATGTGTTTCCTCAGCCAGATACAGAGGAAGGAATGGTAGCAGAAGCACTTGTTATATAGGGTGGATGTTTAGCACCATTTGTAAGACCCCTGAAAAGTTTGGCTGTTTAGAAGGTTAAGACTGGTTCTTTAACCAGGTGTGGTAGCTCACGCCTGTAATTCCAGCACTTTGGGAGGCTGAGTCGGGTGGATCACCTGAGGTCAGGAGTCTGAGACCAGCCTGGCCAAGATGGCAAAATCCTGTTTCTACTAAAAAACAGTAATTAGCTAAGTGTGGTGGTGGGCGCCTGTAATCCCAGCTACTCAGGAGGCTGAGGAAGAAAATTTCTTGAACCCAGGAGGTGGAGGTTGCAGCAAGCCAAGATCATGCCACTGCACTCCAGCCTGGGTGAAAGAGCAAGACTTTGTCTCAAAAAAAGAAAAAAAACAAAAAAACAGAAAAAACCAAAAGACTGCTTCTTTTAGGCTGGGCATGGTGGCTCACACCTGTAATCATACATTTTGGGAGTCAGGCAGATTGCATGAGCCCAGGAGTTTGAGACCAGCCTCAGCAACATGGTGAAAACCCATCTCCAAAAAAATAGAAAAAATTAGCTGGGCATGGTGGCATTCCCTTGCAGTCCCAGCTGTTTGGGAGGCTGAGAAGGGACGATCCCTTCAGCTGTGGGAGAATCGTTTCAGGCTCGGAGACATTGAGGCTTCAGTGAAACGTGATTGCAGCCTGGCCGACACAGTGGGACCAGTTTCCAAAAAAAAAAAAGAACTACTTCTTTTCTATTCTCAGTCTCCTGTAGCTCTTAACACAAGCAACTCTTGTAATACAGAAGAATTGTGAATCTATGTAATATATGTAAATTACTTGATAGAAGACAGTTTTTCAACAGATTTGCTTAGGAATTCCAAATTTCTAGTCCTGTCCTTAAAAAGCTATTCCTGTATACATTTCTCTGGCCAGCCTATAAGTTTAAATTAATGGTTTTAACATCATGGTCCACAGACTTTTAGGGATTTCTGAGTCCCTTTCAGAGAGTTCTGCAAAGTAAAACTATTTTCATGATAATGTAGACTTTATCTTTTTCACTGTGTTGACATTTGTGGTGATGATAAAAAGCAGTGGTGGGTAAAATTGCTGGCAAGGCTGTAGTCCTGCAATGGACTAGTAGGCATTGTATTCTTCATTGCCACAATCTTGCAGTAAAAAAGAAGATACCAGTTTTATTTAGAATGGTTCTTTTTTTTTTTTAATATGGGGTTTCACCATGATGGCCAGGCTGGTCTTGAACTCCTGACCTCAGGTGATCCACCCACCTCGGCCTCCCAAAGTGCTAGGATTACAGGCATGAGCCACCATGCCCGGCTTAGAACGGTTCTTGATGGAACTGTAAAAATTGTAATTTTATTAAACCTTGATACTCAAGTATATATCTTTTAAAAAATCTAGGCTGGGCTCTGTGGCTCACAACCTGTAATCCCAGCACTTTGGGAGGCCAAGGTGGGTGGATCACCTGAGGTCAGGAGTTCAAGACCAGCCTGGCTAACATAGTGAAATGCTGTCTTTACTAAAAACACAAAAATTAGTCATGTGTGGTGGCAGGTGCCTGTAATCCCAGCTACTGGTGACACTGAGGCAGGAGAATCGCTTGAACACGGGAGGCAGAGATTGAATCTGAGAAGCAGAGATTGCAGTGAGCCAAGATTGTGCCATTGCACTCCAGCCTGAGCGACAAGAGTGAAACCCATCTCTCAAAAAAAAAAAAAAAAATTCTATATGATGAATTTAGAATTACCCATGAATTACTTCTGCTGCACTTAGAAGTGTGAGGATTGTCTTGAGGAGAAGCATTTGTGCAGTGTTTGAGTTCTAAGTGAAACTAGCACCTTTGTTCATTTGATATCAATTTTTACTTGTAAGAATGACTGACAAAATATAGTTATTCAGGCTTGAGTAATTGGCAGGGATTTGCTTGAAAATTAGTGAAGTAAGCATGTCAATTCAAAGACATCAACTACAAATATTTGTTTTAAATTGCAAAATTCAAGGTTTTAAGTAAAAAATTAGAATTTTGGAAAACATGTCTCTTAGTCCATTTTGTGTTGCTATAAAAGAATGCCTGAAACTGGGCAATCCATGAAGAAAAGAGGTTTATCTAGCTCATGGTTCTGCAGGCTGAAAAGTCCAAAGGCATGGCCCTGGCTTCTGTAAGGGCTTTCAAGTTGTATCACAACATGGTGGAGAAGGTCAAAAGGTAAGCAGACATGTGTAAAGGGGGGAAAATCTGAGCGTTGTCTTGGTTTTATAAAAATCCTTTCTCACAAGAATTAATACATTTCCAAGAGAACTAATCCAGTCTCTCAAGAGTGAGAACCAACTCACTACTGGGAAAACAGCCCATGCCATTCATGAAGTATCTGTTCCCATAGCCCAAACAACTCCCAGGATGCCCTGCCTCTCAGCACTGCCACACTGGGAATCAGTTTTAACATGAGTTTTGGTGGGGACAAGCAAACAACATTCAAGCTATAGCAACATGTATCTATCACCACTGTGACCTTGAAAGCTCAGCTTCCCATATTTTTCTAATGAGATTAATGGTTGTATTAACAAATATGATTTTTCTGCCATTGTGTAATATATGTATCAACATGTGGAAGAGATGTATAACTCAAGGTACCAACATGTATAATGGTATGATTATGCAATAGATTGAAAGATCTATTCAAGTTGCAAAATAGACAGATAGATTTTAATGTAATTAAGAAACCTTAATTAATATAGTTTCAGATTCCACATTAAAAATAGCCTTTTAAAAATTATTTAGATGAAGTCTCACTCTGTCACCCAGGATGGAGTGCAGTGGCATGATCTTGGTTCACTGTAATCTCCACCCCTTGATTTCAAGCAATTCTCCTGCCTCAGCCTCCTGAGTAGCTGGGATTACAGATGTGTGCCACCATGCCTGGCTAATTTTTGTATTTTGTAGAGATAGGGTTTCCCCATTGTTGGCCAGGCTGGTCTTAACTCTTGATCTCAAGTGATCCGCCCTTTTCAATCTCCCAGAGTGCTGGGATTACAGGTGAGCCACCATGCCCTGCCATAACTAACTTTTAAGATTCTTCTGTCTGTTGAGTTTGCATGTAACATTAAAGCAAATGCCCACATTATCGGAAAAGGGTATTAAACTGCTTCTCCCTTTCCGACTACCTCTTATACCATTGCGTGGGGGATTAGGTTTCAACCTATGATTTATTTATTTATTTATTTATTTTTTTGAAGTGGAGTCTCTCCCTGTCACCCAGGCTGGAAGTGCCATGGTGCGATCTCAGCTCACTGCAACCTCTGCCTTGCGGGTTTAAATAATTCTCCTGCCTTAGCCTCCAGAGTAGCTGGGATTGAGGGAATGTGTTCTCTTTCCGGGTCCACAAGGGGGCGTAGTTTTAACGGCAGGAACTTCCCAGCCATGCCCCGCCTCCCATCTCTTTCCATCCGCAAGATTTAACGGTCTCTGTTTTAATTTTCGCGGGCACAGGAAGAATAAAAAAGTCAGTCACTCCAGCGCAAGTTTTAAGGAACTCCTTTCATTGGCCAGAGGTCTTGGAGAAGGTGGGGGTTCCTCCCAGGTTAAAAGTCCCCTTCTTCCACACCCCTTTGGACTACATGTTTGGGTCCCCTTCCACACACTCTCTCTTGTGTGGAAGTTTTCTCTCCTCTTGTGCTTTTTTTCTCTTTCTCTACCTAAATAAATAACTTTTCTGCAACACTTTTTGGGTCCGGTATTTACTTTATGAGTGTACTGCACACCTGCCATGGTCCGCTCTCTCATTCTTGAGACAGTGAGAGACCAAGAACCTACAACATTCTCTTGGGGGAGCTGTGCACCCCAAAACCCGTTTACAGGATTACAGGCACGCACTACCATGCTCAGCTAATTTTTGTATTTTTAGTAGAGACGGGGTTTCACAGTGTTGGCCAGTCTGGTCTCGATCTTCTGACCTTGTGATCCACCTGCCTCGGCCTCCCAAAGTGCTGGGATTACAGGCATGAGCCACTGTGCCTGACCTTCAATCTATGAATTTTGAGGGGACACAAACGTTCAGACCAAAGCAGGTATATGCCAAAAACTGGTAATCAAACAAATACATACACACGTCTTTTTTTTTTTTTTTTTTTGAGACAGGGTCTCACTCTGTTGCCCAGGCTGCAGTGCAGTGGCATGATCATGGCTCACTGAAGCCTTGACCTTTCAGGCTCAGGAGCCCTCCCATCTCAGCCTCTTGGGTAACTGGGACCACAGGTGTGTGCTACCACGCTTGGCTAATTTTTTTTTGTATTTTTTTGTATAGATGGGGTTTTTCCATGTTACCCAGGCTGGTCTCAAATTCCTGAGCACAAGTGATCCACCCACTGTGGCCTCCCAATATGCTGGATTTATAGGTATGAGCCACCATGCCCAGCCCTCATATGTCATAGCAGCACTATTTACAGTAGCCAAAAGGTAGAGACCCAAATATCTATCGACAGATGAATGGATAGACAATTTGTGATATATACATACATTAAAATATTATTCAGCCATAAAAAGAAATGAAATCCTGATATATGCTATAACATGGATGAACTTGGAAAACATTGTGCTAAGTAGATGAGCCAGACACAGAAGATCATTGATATGGTTTGGCTGTGTCCCCACCCAAACCTCATCTTGAATTGTACTCCCATAATTCCCATGTGTTAGATAATTCCCATGGTGGGAGATAATTTGAATCATAGGGGCGGTTTGCCCCATACTGTTCTTGTGGTAGTAAGTCTCATGAGATCTGATGGTTTTATCAGGGGTTTCCACTTTTGCATCTTCCCAATTTTCTCTTGCTGCCACCATGTGAGAAGGGCTTTTGCCTCCTGCCACGATTCTGTGGCTTCCCCAGCCATGTGGAACTGTAAGTTCAATTAAACCTCTTCTCATTTTCTTCCCAGTCCTGGATATGTCTTTATTGGCAGTGTGAAAATGTATGAATACAGGTAAATTGATATCAGTAGAGTGGGCCATTGCTGAAAAGATACGCAGAAATGTAAAAGTGACTTTGGAACTGGGTCACAGGCAAAGGTTGAAACAGTTTAGAGGGCTCAGAAGAAGACTGGAAAATGTGGGAAAGTTTGGAACTTCCTAAAGACTTGTTGAATGGCTTTGACCAAAAGCTGGATAGTGATATGGACAATAAAGTCCAGGCTGAGGTGGTCTCAGATGGAGATGAGGAACCTGTTGGGAACTGGAGCAAAGGTGACTCTTGTTATGTTTTAGCAAAGAGACTGGTGGCATTTTGTCCCTGCCCTAGGGATTTGTGGATTTTGAACTTGAGAAGGATGATTTAGGGTATCTGGCAGAAGAAATTTCTAAGCAGCAAGGCATTCAAGAGGTGACTTGGGTGCTGTTAAAGGCATTCAGTTTTATAACAGAAGCAGAGCATAAAAGTTCAAAAAATTTGCAGCCTGACAATGTGATGGAAAAGAAAAACCCATTTTCTGAGGAGAAGTTCAAGCCAGTTGCAGAAATTTGAGTAAGTAATAAGGAGCTGAATGTTAATCCCAAGACAATGGGGAAAATATCTCCAGGGCATGTCAGAGGTCTTCACAGCAACCCCCTCCCATCACAGGCCTGGAGGTCTACAAGAAAATGGTTTCATGGGCTGGGCCCCGGGTCCCTTTGCTGTTTGCAGCCTAAGGACTTGGTGTCCTGTGTCCCAGCTGCTCCAGCCACAGCTAAAAGGGACCAACATAGAGTTTGGGCTATAGCTTCTGAGGGTGCAAGCCCCAAGCCTTGGCAGCTTCCACATGCTGTTGAGCCTGCAAGTGCACAGAAGTCAAGAATTGGGGTTTGGGAACTGCCTAGATTTCAGAGGATGTCTGGAAATGCGTGGATGCCCAGGCAGGAGTTTGCTGCAGGGGCAAGGCCCTCATGGAGAACCTCTGCTAGGGCAGTGCAGAAGGCAACTGTGGGGTCAGAGTCCCCACACAGAATCCCTACTGGGGTACCACCTAATGGAGCTATGAGAAGAGGGCCACTGTCCTTCAGACCTCAGAATGGTACATCACTGACAGCTTACACTGTGAATTTGGAAAAGCCACAGACACTCAACATCAGCCAGTGGAAGTAGCCAGAAGGGAGGCTGTACTCTGCAAAGCCACAGGGCAGAGCTGCCTAAGACTGTGGGAACCCACCTCTTGCATCAGCGTGACCTGGATGTGGGACTTGGAGTCAAAGGAGATCATTTTGGAGCTTCAAAATTTGACTGCCCTCTGGATGAGTCCTGTAACCACTTTGTTTTGGCCAATTTCTCCATTTAGAACAGTTGTATTTACCCAATACTTGTACTTCCATTGTATCTAGGAAGTAACTACCTTGCTTTTGATTTTACAGGCTCATGGGGGAAGGGAGTTGCCTTGTCTTAGATGAGCCTTTGGACTGTGGACTTTTGGGTTAATGCTGAAATAAGTTAAGGCTTTGGGGGACTGTTGGGAAGGCAGGATTGGTTTTGAAATGTGAAGACATGAGATTTGGAGGGGCCAGTGGCAGAATAATTTGATTTGGCTTCGTGTCCCCATCCAAAGCTCATCTTGAATTGTACTCCCAAGGCCTGGTGGGAGATAACTGCCCCATACTGTTCTCACGGTAGTGAAAAAGTCTCATGAGATCTGATGGTTTTATCAGGGGTTTCCATTTCTGCATCTTCCTCATTCTCTCTTGCTGCCTCCATGTAAGGAGTGCCTTTCTGCTCCTGCCATGATTCTGAGGCCTCCCTAGCCATGTGGAACTGTGAGTCCAACTAAACCTCTTTTTCTTCCCAGTCTTGGGTATGTCTTTATCAGAAGTGTGAAAACATATGCTGTATGATTCCATTTATATGACACATCCCGAGAAAACAGATTGGTGGGTGCCAGGGGCTGGAGAGGAGGGGAATGGGGAGTGACTACTCAGTGGGTATAGGGTTTCCTTTTGGGGTAATGAAAATATTTTGGAACTAGCTAGATGTGACCACTATACAACATTGTATGCCGTTGAATTGTTTCTTTCAAGACTGTTAATTTTATGTTATATAAATTTCACCTCAGTTTAAAAAAAATTACAGCTGGATGATCACCAGATACAGGCCCTGGCACTCGGCAGGGACTCAGAATTGCTTTTTCAGTTTTACTCAAGTAAGCAAAATGAACAATATCTGTTTTCTTTCTGTTGGCAGTGTTTCGAGTATCTGGTGCTAGTATAATCATTATTTTGGCTATTATCAGACTTAGCAATGCAATTTTTGCTTTGATATTCTTCCCAGTTGTTGTGTCAGGAAGAAGGCAGAATTAGGCAGTGTGCTAAAATCAAATCAGTATTTCTTACATAAATGATTGGTTGGGTGAGTCTGTTTTTAGTCATAAATCTCCTTTGAAGTGTGAAAGCAAGCAAGAAATTTGAGATTGTTGACATTTCCTACAGAAGAGCTAAAATGTACTGTTATTGAAAGACCATAAGATTTATCAACCAAATACATCAACTTCAACACCTTCAATTTATTAACCAAAGGTGGGGGTCACTGATTGGGTTCTTTGTAAAAGATACAGGTTGTTCTGTCCCTCACTCCTAGCAAAATTTTGTGAAATATCTTGTTTATTGGATTATTGAAGAGCTTACAGTTTTGTGATTTGCCCCTGGCTCTTCTTTCCTAGCAACCAAAAACAATACAACTCATCAAGAAGATTGCTTCTTACGTCATTATGTAGAGCTTTTTTTTTTTTTTTTTTTTTTTTTTTTGAGACAGGGTATCACTCTGTGGCATGATCTCTGCTCACTGCAACCTTTACTGCCAGAGTTCAAGCTATTCTTGTGCCTCAGACTCTTGAGTAGCTGGGACTACAGGTGCACATCATCGTGCCTGGCAAATTTTTGTATTCTTTGGTAGAGATGGGGTTTCACCATATTGGCCAAGCTGGTCTCAAACTCTTGACCTCAAGTGATCACCCACTCAGCCTCCCAAAATGCTGTGATTACAGGCGTGAGCCACTGCATCCAGCCATTATATAGAGTTTTTATATTTAACGTTTAGTCTAATTTTCCTTGAAGTCTGCACACTGGACAATTAATTGGTCAGTGGCAACGTGATAGTTGCAGTAAGACAAAGCAGCCTCTAAAGGAGAGAGTGAAAACCAGACAAGGTAGTTGCATTAGTATTTCAGACTTTAAGACTGAGTTAGTTGTAAGGGTGGAGAGGCACTCTTTTTGCTTCAATTTCTTCATCTGTAAAGGTATGTTAATGGTACTATCCACATAGGGTTTTGTGAAAAAATGGGCGTATGTGAAATATTTTATACAGAATCGGGCATATAATTGGCCAACAAAGGATGTTCTTTTGTTTTTAATGAGGAATAATGCTGGAACTAAGAGGGTGCTCATCATAGAAGAGAGAGCCAAATGACAAAGGGAGCAGGGGCCAGCTCAGCTTCTCTTCAGCTGGAAAATAGACATGTAAGTAAAGCATAATATATATTGCTATGAAGTGAGTATACTCTATATAATAGCTAAGAAAGAGAAAAATAGAGAGGTGACATGAAGGAAAGAAGGTCAAAGAAAGAAGGGATGAGTGAAGGATAGCGTACAACCAAAACTTCATTTTGAGTGACATATAAGGATGTGAAAAGGTAAAATTGTTGGGTTTTACAGAATCAGAGAGGTCAGCTTTCATTCTCTAATATTATAAATTAGGAGAGATTTAGGGCAAAGTAGAATAGAGATTTCTTAAATCTCACTAATATTCAGAATCACTGAGAAACTTATAAAAATATAAATGCCTGTACCCTACCCCAGTGATTCTGATCTTAGTTCCAGGGTGGAATCTAGTGATCTCTGTGTTTAAAAAGATCCTCAGATGAATTTTTATGTACATCTACATTTGAGAATGGCAGAAATGGGCCCTAAATATTTGCCTGTGTCCAGTAGTATCTGTTCAGCCCCTTCTTGTAATTCCCCTCTCTACAGAGCAAGATAAAGAAAAGTGATGGAGTAACCCAATTTAAAATTGAAGCTGGGCACAGTGGCTCATGCCTGTAATCCCAGCACCTTGGGAGGCTGATGCTGGCAGATCACCGGAGGTCAGGAGTTCAAAACTAGCCTGGCCAACGTGGTAAAACACCATCTCTATAAAAATAAAAAAATTAGCCGGGCGTGGTGGTGGGCACCTGTAATCCCAGCTACTCAGGAGGCTGAGGCAGGACCAGGGAGGTGGAGGTTACAGTGAGCTGAGATTGTACCACTGCACTACAGTCTGGGTGATACAGCAAGACTCAGTCATGAAAATAAATAAATCAACAAAATAAAATAAAATAAAATAAATAAAATAAAATAAAATTGAAGCATCATTACCTTTAAAAAAAAATCCATGAAAAAAAATATAACCTTATTCCCCTCATTTTTCTTTTCCTGCGCCTGACTGAGGAAGGCACCAGCTTTTCTCCTCTAAAGCAGGAGCCGAGCTACAGTAGTGACACCAAGTGGATGTTTTAGGGCATCTTCCTTTTCATTTGGGACTTTCTGATTTTTAAAAGACTGAAATAAGATGTTGTTTGCCTTCTTTCTCTTTCCCATCAGTTAGAGCGTGTATTCTTCAGTTCTTGCATACCTAACTCACCAGAAGTGCTAAAAGAATGAAAAAAACAACACGCGGGATTTGAGGCTGACATTCGATCTTTTGAGTGCTTCCAATATAAACACCTTTGTTTAGCTGTTTCTAGGACCAGGTGGTTTCAGTGAATTGAAAGAAAGCCCAGACTAAACTCTACATGCTAAAACTATGATAATGATGACGAAACTGTCACTGCATTGAAAATGATATGACTCATAAAAAGAGAGCACTGTGAACTTAAAAGTAAGAATGCTGCAGACTGATGCCAAGAACACTCAGTGAGTCTGTGATGAAGGTCAAGAGTCCCTTCATAACTATCTGTGGTGAGCTAAAACTTAGGTCTCCAAAGAACAATGCTTAAAATGTCTTGATTAGGAAAAAAAAAGTCAAAGTGGATTTGGAAAGTTCGTGTCTTAGTTTGGGCTGCTATAACAAGTTACTATAGACTGGCTGGCTTATAAAGAAAAGCAATTTATTTCTCGCACTTCTGGAGCTGAGAAGTCCAAAATCAAAGGACTGGTGTTTGGTGAGGGCCTGCTTCCTCACATACAGGGCAGACAGGGCCATGAGTTATCTGTGACCTCTTTTTTGTTAATTATAATGTTTTGGTTTTTAATTACTTTTGAAAAAATAGAGATGGGGGTCTCACTATGTTGGTCAAGTTGGTCTTGAACTTGTGATCTCAAGCAGTCCTCCTGCCTCAGCCTCCCAAAGTGCTAGGATTACAGGTGTGAGCCGCTGTGCCTGGCCTGGAGTCTCTTTTATGAGGGTGCTAATCTCATTTAGGAAGGCTCTTCTCTCATGACTTAATCCTTTCCCAAGGGCCCTGCCTCCTAATTCCATTACCTTAGGGATTAGGATTTCAACAAATAAATTTTGTTTTCTTGAAACAAGGTCTTGCTCTGTCACCAAGGCTGGAGTGCAGTGGCATGATCATGGCTCACTGTTGCCTCCATCTCCCAGGCTCAAGCAATCCTCCTGTCTCAGCCTCCTGAGTAGCTGGGACTATAGGCAGGCACCACTGAGCTCAGCTAATTTTAAATAATTTTTTGTAGAGATGGAGCTTTCCTGTGTTGCTCAGGCTGGTCTTGGACTCTGGGGCTCAAAGGATCCTTCCTCCTTAGCCTCCCAAAGGGCTGGGATTACAGGCATGAGCCACTGTGCCTGGCCAACACATGGATTTTTGTGGGATATAAACATTCAGTTTATTGGAGCTTGTTTACTCCAAAGACCAAAAAATGCTTATAGATACATCTCACCTTATGTAACTCAATAAGTAGAAATCAGATTTCATAGGAGAGAAATTAAGCATTTACTTTCAGGTTTTTTTGTTTGTTTGTTTTTGAGATGGAGTTTTGCTCTTGCTGCCCAGGCTGGAGTGCAATGATGCGATCTTGGCTCACTGCAGCCTCTGCCTCCTAGGTTCAAATGATTCTCCTGCCTCAGCCTCCTGAGTAGCTGGGATTACACGTGCCCGCCACTACACCTAGCTAATTTTTGTATTTTTAGTAGAGACGGGGTTCACCATGTTGGCCAGGCTTGTCTTGAACTCCTGAATTCAGGCGATCCACCTGCTTTGGCCTCCCAAAGTGCTGGGATTTGAGGTGTGAACCACTGCGCCTGGCCTACTTTCGGGATTTTTACCTTATAATAGCATTTGCCAAAAAATTTCTTTAAGTGGCAATTTCACCAGTACATTATATTATGACTAAGTGTATAAATATTTGATATACAAACTTTTAAGAAATACATTTGCTAAGTAATGTAAGACACACCCAAATTACAAACAAAAGAAAGAAGAGGAAGTTAGGCCATTAACTGAAGTAGACAAGAGAAGCATGTGTAGTTACTCCGGACTGTGGCACTTCAAAATACTGGCAGAGGAAGGACAGTCAATCATAAAGAAAAGCGCACAGAGGAAATGGGATTACTGTTGGTTCCAGGGACCACCATTGTGTGGGTGGAACCAGCAGATT
>NW_016107700.1:1005124-1059565 GCF_001604975.1 Cebus imitator
AAGGGAGTTTGTTAAGGAGTGTTGACTCACACAATCACAAGGTGAAGTCCCGCAATAGGCCATCTGCAAGCTGAGAAGTGAGGGAGCCAGTCTGAGTCCCAAAAATCTTGAAACAAGGGAAGTTGACAATGCAGCCTTCGGTGTGTGGCTGAAGGCCCGAGAGCCCCTGGCAAACCACTGGTGTAAGTCCAAGAGTCCGAAAACTAGAGAACTTGGAGTCTGATGTTCGAGGGCGGAAGCATCCAGCTTCCTTCCTCTGCCTGCTTTTAACCTAGCTGCAGTGGCAGCTGATTCGATGGTGCCCACCCAGATTGAGTGTGGGTGTGCCTCTACTGGTTCACTGACTCAAATGTTAATCTCCTTTGGCAACACCCTCACAGACACACCCAGGAACAATACTTTGCATCCTTCAATCCATTCAAGTTGACAGTCAGTATGAACCATTGCACTGGGTTAAGCTCAAACTCATTTTGTGTCCATCAACTCTTGGTCCTTCTCTTGACTTTGCTAAAACTGTCTGTGGCTCAAGCTTCCCTCAGTTTCTTAGGGAAACTCAGTTTCAAAATCTTGATGCAATGTTTTCTTTTTTTCTTTCTCCCTTTCCTTCTACAACCAGTTCCCAAGTTTTGTTCTCTTGGTTGGGCAGTAGCAATGACTTCCTAATGGTCAGGGCCAACATGTAGTTTTATTTCACCTTTGAACTTTCTCACATACTATTGACAGTTCAATTTTAATCTTAAAATCATAACATTGAACAATATTTTAAAACTTTCATTTTAAGTTCAAGGGTACATGCGCAGATTTGTTTTATAGATTATTTTGTCGCCCAGGTATTAAGCTTAGTATCCCTTAGTTATTCTTCCTGATTTATCTCCCTCCTCCCACCTCTTCCCTCTGTTATGCCCTAATGTCTCCAATTACCACACTGTGTTTTTATTAAAAGGTTACTGTCCACTGTATTTTATTTTTTTCAGGTGAGAAAGAAACATGAGAAGCAGCTGAGGGACCAGGAACTGGGTCCTCTAGGGATGAGGAAGCATTCTGTTGGATGGTTTTGCAAAATGTTTGCTCCAGAGTCATCTGCCTCATTAACAATGGTTTTTTGATGGGGTGATGGATACAGCAAACCACCATGGCACTTGTATACTTATGTAACAAACCTGCACGTTCTGCACGTGTACCCTAAAACTTAAAGTATAATTAAAAAAAAAGAAAAAAAAACAAAAATTTTTTTCTTCCACTTTTAAGTTCAGGAGTAAATGTGCAGGTTTGTTTCATAGGTTAATGTGTGCCATGGTGGTTGGCTGCACAGATCATCCCATCACCAAGGTATTAAGCCCAGCATCCATTAGCTTTTCTTCATGATGCTGTCCTTCTTCCCCATCAACAGGCCCCAGTGTGTCCTGTTCCCTGCTATGTGTCCATGTGTTCTCTTTGTTCAGCTCCCACTTATAAGTGAGAACATGTGGTGTTTGTTTCTGTCCTACATTAGTTTGCTGAGGATACTGGCTTCCAACTCCATTCATGTCTCTGCAAAAGACATGATCTTCCCTTTTATGGCTGTATAGTATTCCACTGTGTATATGTACAACATTTCTTTATCGAGTCTTTTATCGATGGAAGTTTGGGTTGATTCTATGTCTTTGCTATTGGGAATAGTGCTGCAATGAATATATGCATGCATGTATCTTTATAATAGAAAGATTTATGTTCCTTTGTGTATATACCTAGTAATGAGATTGCTGGGTCAAACGGTATTTCTGACTCTGGATCTTTGAGAAATCACCACACTCTTTTCCACAATGGTTGGACTAATTTACACTCCCACCAACAGTGTATAAGTGTTCCTTTTTCTCTGCAACCTCACTAGCATCTGTTATTTTTTGACTTTTTATTAATAGCCATTCTGACTTGTGTGAGATGGTATCTTATTGTGGTTTTGATTTGCATTTTTCTAATAATCAGTGATGTTGAGCTTTATTTCAAATGCTTGTTAGCCACATATATGTCTTTTGATCAGTTAATGTCCTTTGCCAACTTAAAATTTTTTTTTTTTTTTATGAGACAGAGTTTTGCTCTTGTTGCTCGGCTGGAGTGCAATGGCACGACCTTGGCTCACCACAACCTCTACCTCCTGGGTTCAAGCAATTCTGCTGCCTCAGCCTCCCAAGTAGCTGGGATTACAGGCATGTGCCACCATGCCTGGCTAAGTTTGCATTTTTAGTAGAGATGGGGTTTCTCCACGTTGTTCAGGATTGTCTGGAACTCCCGACCTCAGGTCATCTGCCTGCCTTGGCCTCTCAAAATGCTGGGATTACAGGTGTAAGCCACCAGGCCTGGCTGGGGTTGTTTGTTTTTTTCTTGTAAATTTGTTTAAGTTCCTTATAGAAGCTGAATATGAGACCTTTATCAGGTGCATCGTTTGCAAATACTTTCTCTCATTCTGTAGGTTGTCTGTTTACTCTGTTGATAGTTTCTTTTACTGTGCAGAAGCTCTTTAGTTTAATTAGATTCCATTTGTCAATTTCTGCTTTAGTTGCAAATGTTTTTGGCATCTTCATCATGAAATCTTTGCCAGTTCTGATGTCCAGAATGGTATTGCCTAAATTATCTTCCAGGGATTTTATAGTTTTGGGTTTTACAGTTAAGTCTTTAATCAACTTAAGCTGATTTTGTATATGATGTAAGGAAGGGGTATAGTTTCAACCTTTTGCATATGGCTAGCCAGTTATCCCAGTATCATTTATTGAACAGGGAGTCTTTTCCCCATTGTTTGCTTTTGTCAGGTTTGTCGAAGGTCAGATAGTTTTAGGTGTGTGGTCTTATTTCTGGGCTTTCTCTTCTGTTCAATTGGCCAATGCGTCTGTTTTTGTACCAGTACTATGCTGTTTTGGTTACTGTAGCCTTGTAGTATAGTTTAAAGTTGGGTAGTATGATGCCTCCAGCTTTTGAACCATATTTTAATAGCTCTGTTAAAATAGTTTCATTGGTTCTCCATTTGCTTAATAGATTGAATATAAACTCATTGAGCTGGAGTATAAAACTCCATAATACCAACGTCATTTCTAATGACTCTAACCCTGGCTTTACTAAAAATAGAAAAATTAGCTGGGCGTGTTGGCACGTGCCTGTAGTCCTAGCTACTCGGGAGGCTGAGGCAGGAGAATTGTTTGAACCCAGGAGATGGAGGTTGCAGTGAGCCAAGATCACGTCACTGCACTGCAGCCTGGTGACAGAGCAAGACTCCATCTTAAAAAAAGAAAGAAGAAGAAGAAGTAAAAAAAAAGAAAATCACATTTCATTTAAGTCAAGAGGAGGAAGAAAATGTAGTCAAAACTGCCAAATACTATAGAGGCAAACAAGAATGAGAAGAGACTAAAGGATTCTATATGTAACAATTAAAAGAGTAATTGGTGATTTTTTGAGACATTTCATAAAAGTCTAAACCTTTGGGCCTGAAAGTTCCCAGAGAGATCTAGGTCTCTTTCTCCTTCTGCTCCCAAGAATTCTAGAGATTCTTGGGTATCAGGCTTTCCACATGAAAAAAAAAAGTTTTCTTGAAAAAACTGACACACAAGAATTTGAGGGGTTTGCCCAGTCTCTAGGTGCATGATCCAATACTCTGTATTTCTTTCATTTCAGGCTTGTGTCTTGTATTCTTCTATTATTATTTTTTTAATAAAGAATTTCTGAGCTAATTTGCTTTCTTAAGCACACAATTTAGGCAATGCAGAAGTCTAAGAGGCAAATTTTAATAATCAAAACTAGCACTGAGGGATGAAAGAGAAAAACACTACTCATAGCATGGTTGTGTATTTAAGAAGCTCTGTAATTTTGAAGTTCAAAATTTCTCTTAGTGTTTCCCTTCAGGCAGAGTAAGTTTCTTCCGTACATCTTATCACTGGAATGAGGTACCACATACTGAGATAGATGAACAGGGAGAGAAGAGATGGCTTGTAGAGTAGGTAACGTCCATGGATGTTTCCTTTTCTTATTTATTTATTTTTCTAGAGATGGGGTGTTGCTATGTTGCCCAGGCTGGTCTTGAACTCCTGGCCTCAAGTGATCCTCCACCCTCAGCCTTCCAAAGTGCTGGGATTACAGATGTAAGACTGGGATTACAGGTGTAAGACTGGTTACAGGTGTAAACTGCCCAGCATGTTTCCTTTTCTATTCTAGTAGAATGAGGAGGGTAAAAGCTAAAATGCCCAGGGTGGAGGAGTCACTAAGTGAGGAGTGAAGGAATGTGGATTGGGATTTATAAAATAAGTTTGGAAAAGAATGACGAGAGGTTTCTAGGAGTGGAAGATAATGTAATTAAGGGAAAAATGGGAAGGGTACAAACACAACCTTTACATGACATTTTTTGTTTTAGTTAAGTCCTCATTCCTGGGTCCCCTCCTAACTCATTTCCTTATTTATTGTTTCCTTTCTTCTTCAGATTCCCTTTCAAAATTTACTATCTCTATGAAGTTTTTCCTAAATATATTCATCATATTATATATTACCATGTATCCCATACATGATTTTTTTAGAATCATGAATAATTACTATATAACTTTGTATGTGTTATGTGCTTTGCTTCAGTTTTTAAAAACTTAGTATTTCAGAGATCAGTATGACTTATGTTTACTATAACCAACCCTAACACACGCCATCCTGTACCCCACACACCGTACTGAGACATGGTTCTTACATTTGCCATCCTCTCAAGCCTGGTCTGTATTTCATCTTCTAAAGTTTCATCTTCTTTATATATGTCTTTCATTTCTCAACACACTTAATCTTTACCTCCTTGAACATAAGAAGTATATCATATATACGTTTCAATGTCTTGTCTAGTAATTCTATTGCTTGTATCTTTCTGAGTCTTCCCATTGATTGATCTCCTTATTGTTGGTGGCGTTTTCCTGATTCTTTACTTTCCTGATGATTTTTGCCAGATACTAGACATTCTGAATTTTACCCATCGAACACTAGATATTTTGTACTGCTATCGATATTCTTGAACCATATTCTGGGATGCAATTAAGTTCATGGAACAGTTTAATTATTGTGAGGCTTGATTTTAGTCTCTGTTGGGAAGCACCAGAACAGCTCTTAGTTTAGGACTAACTTGGCCCCACTATGGATGCCTTTTCTACTAGGAGGGGATGAATATTTCCCATCCTGTGTGAGTTCTTTCCCCTCTACTTTTCTTTTGTTGTTTTTTCCTGACATGGAGTATTCCTCTCACACAAGTGCAGATCAGCACTCAGCTGAAGACTTGAGGTGTCCCTCTGCTGATCTCCAGAGCAGTCAGCTCTCTCTCTGGTGTTCTGCCCTATGAACTCTATCTGCCCCCCGCCCCCTTACCCCCAGACTCTCAGCTCTGTCTCTTCATTTTCAAGTGATCCCCAGGCTTCTCCTGAGTTTCTTTTTCCATGCTGTAGTCTGGAAACTCTTCAGGAAGGAAACTGGGGGCAATTATTAATAGGTTTTATTTCACTTGCTCTTCCTCTCTCAGGATTAATGTCTTTTAAAATTTTTGTTTTATTTTTCATCTTTAGAGACAGAGTCTTGCTCTGTTGCTCAGTCTGAGTGCAATGGTGCAATCATAGCTTACTGTACCCCTGAACTCCTGGGCTTGAGTGATCCTCCCACCTCAGTCTCCCAAGTAGCTGGGACTACAGGTGCATGTCACCATGCCAGGTTAGTTTTTTTTATTTTTTGTAAGGACAAGGTCTTGCTATGTTGCCCAGGCTGGTCTTGAACTCCTGGGCTCAAATGATCCTCCTGCCTCAGCCTCCCAAAGAGCTAGATTATAGGCGTGAGCCACCATGCCTGGTCTTTAGGGTTTACTGTCTCATGTTGCTTAATGTCTAATATCTGAATACTGTTTTATGTATTTCATCTTGTTTTTCAGCTATTTTAGACAAGAGAGTATATCCAGTCCCTGGTCATGAGGATTCTCAAACAGAGGTAGGGAGAGGTCCACATGGTGAGGAAATGAGGCCTCCTGCCAACAGCCAGCATGAAATTGCCAGTTATATAACTGAGCCAACTCTGAATCAGACCTTCCAATCTGAGTCAGGTTTCAGATGGCTGTAGCTGCATCTGGTATTTGGACTGCTACCTCATTAGAGACTCTCAGCCAGGACCACCTAGTTAAGTCAATTCCAATTTTCTGGCCAATGGAAACTATGTGAGATAATAAATTTTGATTGTTATTTTAAGTTGCTAAGTTTTGGAATAATTCGTTATGTGGCATTAGGCAACTGTTACAGATTATGAACTGTTACAGATATGTTACAGAAGTGAAGTGCTGTCATAACAAAAATTAAAAATTAAAAATGGGAGTAGCTGTGTGCAGTGGCTCACACCTGTAATCTCAGCACTTTGGGAGGCCAAGGCGGGTGGATCACTTGAGGCCAGGAGTTTGAGACCAGCCTGGCTAACGTGGTGAAACCCCATCTCTACTAAAAATACAAAAAATTAGCCTGGTGTGGTGGTGGCAAAAAATTAGCCTGTGATCCCAACTACTTGGGAGGCTAAGGACAATTGCTTGAACCTGGGAGGTGCAGGTTGCAGTGAGCTGAGACTGAGCCATGGTATTCCAGCCTGGGCAATAGAGCGAGACTCCATCTCAAAAAAAAAAAAAAAAAAAAAAAAATTGGGAGTGGTTTTGGGAATTGGCAGTGGGCAGAAGCTGGAAGGATTTTGAGAAGAGTGTAAGTAAAAGCCTGAGGTGTCTTGAAGAGATGCTTACTAGAAGCTTGAAGACCTTTCAGAAGACTGCCAGTGAGGGCTTCCTGGAATGTGGAAAATGTTTCTGGAGACTGGAGAAAAGGGGGTCCTTATTGTGCAGTGGCAAAAAGTATAACAACACTGTCACATGAGGTGAGACAGAGAGTAGAAAATACACGTCATGAACTGGGTGATCTAGTTAGGGAGATTTCCAAACAGAGTGTTGAAGGTGCTTCTTTATTGTAAAATGAGAGGGAGTGGGAGACATGACCTGCTATGGGCCATGGATCTTGGTGGGGGTTGGGGGCTGGGCTAAAAGGCATATGCCTGGCCCTCCTGCATTAGAGGGAGGGAGAAGGAAATAGGTGAACTTAACACTTAAGAGGTTCTTCTTTGTCTGTCTTGGAGTAGAAGAGTATGGTGGGATGTCTGGCATCTGTAAATAGATCCTGCGATTCAGCTCTGCCTTAGTAGTTTCAGGAATATTGAACTAGTCATGGTGGCTCATGAGTGTAATTCCAATAGTTGAGGAGGCCAAGGCAGGAGGATCACTTGAGCCCAGGAGTTCCAGATCAGCCTGGGCAACAAAGGGTGACCTCATCTCTACAAAAAGTAAAAAAATTAGCCAGGTGTGGTGGCACACATCTGTGGTCCCAGCTACTTAGGATGATTGCTTGAGCCAGGGAGATTGAGGCTGCAGTGAGCTTTGACTATGCCACTGCACTCCATACTGGGCAACAGAGCGAGACCCTGTCTCAAAAAAAAATCTGTAAATATCGATAGAGAGAGAGAGAGAGAGAGTGTGTATGAGCGTGTGTGTGTTAGATAAAGGCCGTTTCTTGGTGATTCGATTAACTGAAGTTTGTGGTTTTTCAGATTTTAATGCAAGTTTCAGGGCTTATTTTTTTATGTGAGAAAGAGTTTCACTCTTGTTGCCTGGGCTAGAGTGCAATGACAGCATCTCAGCTCACTGCAAACCCTGCTTCCTGAATTCAAGTGATTCTCCTGCCTCAGCCTTCCAAGTAGCTGGGATTACAGGTGTGCACCACCACGCCCAGCTAATTTTTGTATTTTTAGTAGAGATGGGGTTTCACCATGTTAGTAAGGCTGGTCAGGTGATCCATCCGCCTCGGCCCCCCAGAGTGCTGGGATTACAGGCGTGAGCCACTGTACCTGGTGCTTATGTAATTTTAAAAAGAGAAACATGAATCTATCTATTCCTTCCATCCACATTCACAAAATGGATTTTCCTGGATGTAGAAGTGCTTTGCTTATAAATCAATAAATTATTGAAATATTTATGATATGACGTTCCATGTGTCCCTTGTGTTTGGAAAATATCTACAGCTGCAGAGCGGGATGTGTCCTGGAGAACTTTTTGTATGGACTGATGATCATAGTCTTTAGCTCAAACAAGTTACTTTTTGGTTATTTATGATGAATGGAGGACATTCGAAATATTATCTTTTCCACCTGCTAACATATCTGAGGTGCTGAAGTTACCTGTGACAGTTTACAATAGTCTCTCCATGTTAACTGGGGCTCTGGTTTAATGTGATCTTGGGACTGCTGATTATCACAGGAGATGTTAGATGACCAAATACCAATACGAGCATCTCAGTCTCTTTCTCTGTGCGGCCCATTGCTTGTGATAACGAAAATAAATATTCTCATGACCTTTCTCGCAATATATCCATATTCTAACCTGAAGTTATATTTATCACACATGCGGGAAATTAAAAAACAACAGCAATCACAGACTGGATTGTTTTATCTTTCTTGTCAAAGGAATGTTCTTTATTTCTGAGCCAGAATAAGTAAAATATTTCCTCAGGATGCTTCTTCCTTTTGCTCACATATAAGACTGAAACAAGTCGACCCCATTGTGACAGTAAGTTAGTGAAGTTCCTGCTAGCTCAAATCTGCCTCTGTGCTCTGTCCCCGTAATTACCTTTTGCAGGTTAGATGTTTGAAATTGTTCACTCCAAGGTTAATATTAATAGATGAAAATAATACCTTAGTTAAAGAATTCAGGTGGGTAGGAGATTAATCTGTGCCTTGATTGTTATTCAGGCAGTTGGAAATCAATGCGGAAATTATGCAAAGAGAAATTACTCCCCAGTAGGTACTTTGCGAGAAGGTTGTGCTCTATCAAATGGCACAGGTAATAGATACTGCATAAATGTCAGATGCAATTGAGGCTTGAGTCTCACTGGGAGATGGAAATGGCCGGATGACAGAACGGTAAGTGGCTGCATTAAGCATTTCAAATACTTCGTTTTTACCAAGTGCAGAAAGCTAAATGATTATGTCTCCTCAACAGCGATTGGCTTCCGTTGATGTCATTATTTTCTGACAATGATTTAACATGAAAGATAAGTATGTTTTTCAGTAAACATCCATTTTGATAAACAAAAGCATAAATGAGCAGTAAATCCGAAGGGAAAAACGTAAACAAATTAAGTAGCAAAACCATCTCTATGCCTGCCTGTAACTGGAATAAATGGAAACCCTAGTTGAAGTTGTAGTTCTCTAACATGTAGTTCTTGATTCAGAATTTCGGTAAAGTACAGTAACCTCATAGTTCCTCTTGGTAAAATTAATATTTGAATGTATACGTTATAGAAACATGACTGTACTCTTTTTTTTTTGTTTGTTTTTGAGACAGAGTCTCACTCTGTCATCTGGGCTGGAGTGCAGTGGTGCGATCTCGGTTCACTGCAACCTCTGCCTCTGGGTTCATATGATTCTCCTGCCTCAGCCTCCTGAGTAGCTCACTACAGGTGTGCAAGACCATGCCCAGCTATCTTTTTTGTATTTTTAGTAGAGACGGGGTTTCACCATATTGGCCAGGATGGTCTCGATCTCCTGACCTCATGATCCACCTGCCTTGGCCTCCCAAAGTGCTGGGATTACAGGGGTGAGCCACTACACCCAGCTGAATGTACTCTTAAGTAGAGGTCTGCTATAGGCTGAATGGTATCCCCCCCAAATTCACATATTTAAGTCATAAACCCTGTTACCTCAGAATGTGACTACATTTGGAGACAGAATCTTTAAAGATGTAAAATGAGGTCATTAGGCTGGACCCTAATCCAACATGACTGGTGCCCCCATAGGAAGAACAGATTAGAACACAGATATGCACAGAGAGGGAGATGGTGTGACATCACAGGGAGAAGGTGGTTATCTGCAAGTCAATGAGAGAGGCCTCAGAAGAAATAACCTTGTTGACACTCTGATCTTGGACTTCTGACATCGATAACTGTGTGAAAATAAATTTTTGTTGTTTAGCCACCCAGTCTCTGCACTTGTTATGAGAGCCCTTGCAAACTAATATAAGGTTTCAAATAAGACGGAATATGAAAGTCTAGGAAAACTGATATCTCTGGAGAAGTATGCTTTTTTCATTTCTTGGGGGAGGTAGGAAATGAGGGATAGGGTAGCTGAGAGTGAAGTTCTCAAATTTCAGTCAACAGTGCCATGATATGGCTATGATCCACCATTCTCCTTATTCAAGAGATACTTGGGCATAAAAAGTTAAAAAAGATCCATATTTTGAAACCAAAATATGTCCAATAATACAACTCATTTTAAACACAAACTAAAAATCACAGAGTAATAGTATAGGATGACTCCATTTGAATGTAAATCTAGATTCCTGTTAGGGCCTATGTTAGACACTGAAAAAGTATTCCCAATTAAGCATGGAGGGGTGGCAAAGTTCTTCACTTAGTGAAGTAAGAAAATCTTAATCTTGTGATAGAGTCAAACATGTATGATACAGTTTGGATATTCATCTGTGCCCAAATCTCATGTTGAATTGTAATCTCCAGTGTTGGAGGTGGGGACTGGTGGGAAGGAGTGTTTGGGTCATGGGAGTGGATCCCTCATGGCTTTGTGTTGTCTTGGCGACAGAGAGTGAGGGAGTTATTGGGAGACCTGGTTGTTGTGAAGCGTGGCACCTCCCCCTCCACTCTCTCTCTCTTGCACCTGCTTTCCCAATGTGATGTGGCTGCTACCCCTCCTGCACCTTCTGCCGTGATTGTAACCTTTCTGTAGCCTCCCTTGAAGCTGAGCAGATGCCAACACCATGCTTCCTGTAAAGCCTGCAGAACAATGAGCCAATTAAACCTCTTTTTAAGGTAAGTTACCCAGTCTCAGGTATTTCTTTCTTTTCTTTTCTTTTTTCGAGACATAGTTTGGCTCTGTCACCCCGGCTGGAGTGCAGGGGCATGATCTTGGCTCACTGCAACCTCTGTATCCTGGGCTCAAAGTTTATAAAAGCTTATTTAACACCTTACCTCTGGCGCATATTGTTGTTGTTGTTGTTTTAAATTTGAGACAGGGTCTTGCTTTGTTGCCCAGGCTGGTCTTGAACTCCTGGGATCAAGAGATCTTTCCTTCTTAGCTGGGATTACAGGCATGCACCACTGTGTCCAACTTGACATAATTCTTTTAAATATGCATTTTGCTGGGTGTGGTGGCTCACGCCTGTAATCCTAGCACTTTTGGAGGCTGAGGCAGGAAGATCGTGAGAGTCCAATTTGAGACCAGCCTGAGCAATATGGTGAAACCCCGTCTCTATTGAAAATACAAAAATTAGCCAGGCTTGATGGTGACTACCTGTGGCCTCGGCTACTCAGGAGGCTGAGGTGGGAGGATTACCTGCACCCAGGAGGTTGAGGCTGTAGTGGGCCGTGATTGTGCTACTGCACACCAGCCTGGGCAGTGGAGTGAGACCCTGTCTCAAATTAGTAAATAAATAAAATTAAAAATAAATAAATAAATAAATATATGTTTCAGCATTGGAAAAAAATCTGGTGGTAAACTAAGCATACATGGATTTTTGCAACTGAGTTCTTATTATGGGTTAGGCAATATTATAGGCATGATAGCATGTGGAGAATAAGACAGACAAGGTCTCTAATTTACAGTCTATATTCTAGTGGTGGTATTGGTAGTGAGTATATAATAATCAGCGAATGTATGGTATAAACTGTTTTGATATTATCCTCAGAATCCCTGTCTAGGAATCACTGAAAGGAATTACATTTCCTAGACATGGGCACTAGCAGAATGCTGGACTTAACAGTATTTTCTCATGTGATAACAGGCAAGTTGCTTTCCCTCTATCTCAAAATCTCTTTTGGAGAATAATTTATTTTCCATTTATCAAAATCTTAAAATGGGCTATCATTAGGGCCTTTAGTTTTTTGATTTGTATCCTGACAGTGGAGACTGGTTAGGACCTATATTAAATGATAGTCTACAGACCACAGGACACTTATTTATCAGTTGTTAGATTTTATTTTACCTTTAATTGTCACCATCAGGAGGTTTCCTTTTTTTTTTTTTGAGATGACGTTTTGCTCTTGTCGCCCAGGCTGGAGTGCAATGGCACAATCTTGGCTCACTGCAACCTCCGCCTCCCGGGTTCAGGCGACTCTCCTGCCTCAGCCTCCTGAGTAGCTGGGATTACAGGCATGTGTCACCACGCCAGGCTAACTGTTGTATTTTTAGTAGAGACAGGTTTCAGCATGTTGGCCAGGCTGGTCTTGAATTCCTGACCTCAGGGGATCCACCTACCTCGGCCTCCCAAAGTGCTGGGATTACAGGCATGAGTCACTGCACCTGGCCAGGAAGTTTTCTTTTTAAAAAACATTTTAAAAGGCTACAGGTACGTGCCACCATGCTTGGCTAATTTAAAAACATATTTTTTGTAGAGATGGAGGCTGCTATGTTGCCCAGCCTGGCCTTGAACTCCTGGGCTCATGTGACCCTCCTGCCTCAGCCTTCCAAAATGTTGGGGTTACAGTCATGAACCACTGTGCATGGCCAGGAAATTTTCTTAAAAGACTATCCATGTCCAGTGGCAAGTGATAGGCAGCTAAGTCTTGAATAGTTGAAATCATGGTGTGCATATATTTTTGATGAAAAAGGTTACAGAATTACTTATCATCTCATTATACTGAAGTGAGGTACACATTCATAAGTGCCCCATAAAAGAAAACCAGTAATGACAAGACATGAAATGTATTGAGTAATTTTCCATGCTCCAGGTTTCATGCTCCATGCTTCTGCCTGTCAGTTTGTTGAATCTTCACAACCACTGTAGGATGTAGGGACTATTATCAGTCCTGTTTTTCAGATGAAGAAAGTGAGGCCCAGAAAAGGGTTAAGTAACTTTCTCAAATAAAAAATTTACTCAGGCAAGGCACGGTGGCTCACATCTGTGATCCCAGCACTTTGGGAGGCTCAGGCGGGTGGATCACGAGGTCAGAAGTTCAAGACCAGCCTGGCCAACATGGTACAATCCTGTCTCTACTAAAAACACAAAAATTAGCCAGGCATGGTGGCGTGTGCCTGTAATCCCAGCTAGTTGGGAGGCTGAGGCAGAAGAATTGCTTGAACGCGGGAGGCAGAGGTTGCAGTGGGCCAAGATCGCATTACTGCACTCCAGCCTGGGCAACTGAGCAAGACTCTGTCTCAAAAAAAAAAAAAAAATTGTCACACACAGTGGTTCTCTCCTGTAATCACAGCATTTTAGGAGACTGAGGCAGGAGAATCGCTTGAGCCCTGGAGCTTGATACTAGCCTGGGCAACAACAACAAATAGCTGGGCATGGTGGCATGTGCCTGTAGTTTCAGCTACTCAGGAGGCTGAGGCTGGAGGACTGCTTGTGCCCAGGGGCAGTGAGGCTGCCAGTGAGCCATGATCACACCACTGTACTCCTGCCTGGGCAACAAAGTGAGACTCTGTATCCCAATTTTTTTTTTTTTTTGAGATGGAGTCTCTCTGTTGTTGGCCTGGGCTGGAGTACAATGGCTGCTCATTCTTCTTTAGGGGTAGCAGCCCCACTGGATTCCCTAATCCAAAGCCTACCTGCTGACCCCCCAGAAGATATTCTCTCGAAGAACTCTTATTTTCTTTGTATTAATAGTTATTTCACTATTATGTCAAACCTCCATTTATTTTTATTTTATTTATGGTGGCTCTTTGTTTTATAGCACACGTTAACTTTGGCATAAAATGTTTAAGCAGGAACATCCTGAAGACCCTACCCTGGGGCATGGGAGTGTGGAGACTAGCCAGACAAGGTGAGTCAGTGCTGAATGTTGTAACACAAGAAATGTCCCCAAGGGCCAGAGTAGACAGTGAAGCCATCACGTACATATCATTGTTATTCTCATTGAAGTCTGCTGATGATCAGGTACTCATTTTCTGCTGCCTGAAGTCAACCTGACTAGCAATCTTTTGAGATTCTCAAAGGGGAGTAACTCTAGATAGAGTCTCAAACATGTGGGACTGTACTGAAACTATAAGTTTAAACTTCCCATGTGGAATACACTAAGATTATTAGACAACATAGCAGTAATGGAGTGTTAGTTTCAGTGCTAAGTGGGAAACTGAAGCAGTCCTGTTTGTTGTTGACTGCTATTATCTAGTGTCTTTCATTTACCCAACAATTATTTGTTGAGTAATTTCTGTAGACAAGAAACGATGTTGGTGCTAAAAGGAATATAAAATGGAATCAGATTCTGTCCCTTCCCTCAAGTTAGCTTATGTCCTAATAAGGAAGATGATGCATTCTCCTAAATGACCAAGGAACCTCTACCTCAAGAAATCTCACAGAAAGAAATTATAACAATTAAATTATTGGACATATTGTGGAGGGATTGAATTCCAGACTAAGGATTTAAACTTTAATAGGTGGTGGGAACCTATAGAGTTTTAAACAGGATTAAGAGAATCGAAGTAGAATTGGATGACACTTAATTGCTCTTCATCTCACCCTGACATGCAAATTCATTTGTTATTATCCATCTTTCCTCCCTAAAATGTAAATTCCATTACAGTTGAGACTTTGTTTTGTTTTATTGCTGCTATTGCCAGCACCCAGAATGACACCTGGGATCTGGTAAATTCTTAACTATTTGTTCATTGTCGAATGGATTATTCCAGAGGCTCTCAAACTTTCTTTGATCGTGGTGTTCTTTGTGCCTTAGAGACTTTTTATGGCACCTCTAAGCAAAACAAAAACAAAACAAAAACAACACAAAGTTTACTATTCTATTGATTTCCAAACAGTACTGTATTTGCTTTTTAAAGAAATCACAGTAACCGTAGAAGTTCGGCTTCACAAAGATTTGACATCAATGAAAGGAATGCAGTGCTGTCTAATGGTGAAACTGATTTACTGTAGGCTGGGAGTTCAGGCAGGGCCTGACAGATGTCAAGATATGCTTTGCTTGAAAATCTAAAATAGCTTGTAGTAGCCCTGCAAGTTTCCTGCTGTGCCCTTTGGCAACTTGGTGTACAATTTGA
The DNA here is from genome assembly GCF_001604975.1 of Cebus imitator. Classification (NCBI taxonomy): domain Eukaryota; kingdom Metazoa; phylum Chordata; class Mammalia; order Primates; family Cebidae; genus Cebus; species Cebus imitator. Next base: position 1,020,179 of record NW_016107700.1, read on the forward strand.
AATAAAAATATTATTTTGAGTCCCTATATCTCCACTCTTCTTCAACAGGACATATCTCTATGGTCCTACAAAATTTAGTATTTTTAGCAAGATTTTGCTTTTTCCAGATGCTCTAGTTGCTGGGCATAAGCCGTTGAATAGATAACAAAGATGAAACTGATTTGTGTGTTAAGAGTACCAAAATAAGTGCATGAGATGGATCAATTAATTTATCCTGATGCCCTCTCTCACCACTCCTATTCAACATAGTATTGGAAGTTCTGGCCAGGGCATTCAGGCAAGAGAAGGAAATAAAGGATATTTAAATAGATAAAGAGGAAGTCAAATTGTCTATTTGCAGATGACATGATTATATATTTAGAAGACCCCATTGTCTCAGCCCAAAATCTCCTTAAGCTGATAAGCAATTTCAGCAGTCTTAGGATACAAAATCAATGTGCAAAAATCACAAACATTCCTATACACCAATAACAGACAAACAGAGAGCCAAATCATGAGTGAACTCCCATTCACAATCACCACAAAGATAATTAAATACATAGGAATACAACTTACAAGGGATATGAAGGACCTCTTCAATGAGAACTACAAACCACTGCTCAAGGAAATAAGAGAGGATACAAACAAATGGAAAAACATTCCATGCCCATGGTTAGGAAGAATCAATATTGTGAAAATGGCCATACTGCCCAAAGTAATCTGTAGATTCAGTGCTATCCCCATCAAGCACAATCGACTTTCTTCACAGAATTGGAAAAAACCACCTTAAATTTCATATGGATCCAAAAAAGACCCTACATAGACAAGACAATTCTAAGCAAACAAACAAACAAACAAATAAAGCTGGAGGCATCATGCTACCTGACTTCAAACTAAACTACAAGGCTACAGTAACCAAAACAGCATGATAATCGTACCAATGCAGAGACATAGACCAATGGAACAGAACAGAGGCCTCAGAAATAATGCCACACACCTACAACCATCTGATCTTTAACAAACCTGACAAAAGCAGGCAATGGGGAAGGATTCCCTATTTAATAAATGGTGTTGGGAAAACTAGCTAGCCATATGCAGAAAGCTGAAACTGCATCCCTTCCTTACACCTTGTACAAAAATTAACTCAAGATAGATTAAAGATTTAAACATTAAGACCTAAAACCATAAAAACCCTAGAAGAAGGCCAGGCACCGTGGCTCACGCCTGTAATTCCAGCACTTTGGGAGGCCGAGGTGGGTGGCTCACCTGAGGTCAGGAGTTCGAGACCAGCCTGACCAACATGGAGAAACCCCATCGCTACCAAAAATACAAAATTAGCCGGGTATGGTGGCGCATGCCTGTAGTCCCAGCTACTTGGAAGCCTGAGGCAGGAGAATCTCTTGAACCCGGGAGGCAGAAGTTGCGTGAGCTGAGATCGAGGCACTGCACTCCAGCCTGGGCAACAAGAGCGAAACTCTGTCTCAAAAAGAAAATAAAAACAAAAACAAAAAGAAAACCAGAAAACCCTAGAAGAAAAGCTAGGCAATACCATTGAGGACATAAGCATGGGCAAAGACTTCATGACTAAAACACCAAAAGCAATGGCAACAAAAGCCAAAATAGACAAATGGGATCTAATTAAACTAAAGAGCTTCTACATAGCAAAAGAAACTAACATCAGAGTGAACAGGCAACCTACATAATGGAAGAAGATGTTTGTGGTCTACCTATCTGACAAAGGGCCAATATCCAGAATCTGCAAAGAACTTAAATAAATTTACAGGAAAAGAAAACCCATCAAAAAGTGGGCAAAGGATATGGACAGATGCTTCTCAAAAGAAGACATTTATGCAGCCAAACATAGGAAAAAAAAGCTCATCATCACTGGTCATTAGATAAATGCAAATTAAAATCACCTTGAGATACCATCTCATGCCAGTTAGACTGGTGATCATTAAAAAGTCAGGAGACAACAGGTGCTGGAGAGGATGTGGAGAAATAGGAATACTTTTATATTGTGGGTGGGAGTGTAAATTAGTTCAACCATTGTGGAAGATATGTGGCAATTCCTCAAGGATCTAGAAGTAGAAATACCATTTGACCCAGCAATCCCATTACTGGGTATACACCCAGAGAATTAGAAATCGTTGTTATAAAGATACATGCACATGTATGTTTACTGCAGCACTGTTCACAATAGCAAAGACTTGGAACCAACCCAAATGCCCATCAATGATAGACTGGATAAAGAAAATGTGGCACATATACACCATGGAATACTATGCAGCTGTAAAAAGGATGAGTTCATGTCCTTTGCAGGGACACGGATGAAGCCAGAAGCCATAATTCTCAGCAAACTAACACAAGAACAGAAAACCAAACACTGCATGTTCTCACTCATAAGTGGGAGTTGAACAATGAGAACACATGGACACATGGAGGGTAACATCACACACTGGGACTGTCAGAGGGTGGGGATCTAGGGGAGGGATAGCTTTAGGAGAAATACCTAATGTATATGACAGGGTGATGGATGCAGCAAACCACCATGGCTCATGTATACCTATGTAACAATCCTGCAAGATCTGCACATGTACCCCAGAACTTAAAGTACACTAATAATAATAATAATAAAAGAAAAATCCTTTGAGAAGCCCTACATTTAAAAAAAGCCTTATATTTGTTTTCCTTTGGGTTACCCAAAGTTACTCGACCACAATGCCTTTTTTCATATATCACCTATTTATATATTACGACTCCAGTGATTGTACTGTCAGAGATGTGAACCCAGAGTGACTCCATATTGAATAGGGGCTAGATAAAATGAGGCTGAGACCTACTGGGCTGCAATCCAAGGAGATTAAGCCTTTTTAGTCACAGGATGACACAAGATACAGGTCATAAAGACCTTGTTGATAAAACAGTTTGCGGTAAAGAAGCCAGCTAAAACCTGCCAAAACCAAGATGGCAATGATTGTGACCTCTGGTTGTCCTCACTGCTGCACTTTCACCAGCATTATGACAGTTTGCAAGTGCCATGGCAATGTCAGGAAGTTACTCTATATGGTCTAAAAGGGGAGGAACCCTCAGTTCCAGGAAATGCCCACCCCTTTCCTGGAAGATTCATGAATAATCCACCCCTTGTTTAGCATATAATCAAGAAATAACTATAAAAATGGGCAACCAGCAGCCTTTGGGGCTGCTCTGCCTATGGAGAAGCCATTCTTTATTCCTTTTCTTTATTCCTTTACTTTCTTAATACACTTTCTTTCACTTTATGGACTTGCCTCAAATTCTTTCTTTTATGAGACCCAAGAACCCTCTCTTGTGTCTGGATTGGGACCCCTTTCAAGTAACAATACTACAAGAGATGCTGGCTTGACATGCAGTAGTTTAAAAAATCTATCCACACCATTTGATTCAAAGGCATTCAAAAGAATGTTTTTAGGAACAATGAATTTTTTTTCGGATCAGATTTCCCACTAGATGGTAGTGTTACAACACTGAAATCCTTCACAGTAATGGCCTAGCAGCTCCAATTCAATTTCATAGGCATTTACTGAGTGCCTGCTGTTTGTAAGATACTGTCTACTTCTATGTAGGCTAATGACTGCTGAAACAAGGATCCAGGACTTTTCATTCCCAAGCAATGCTGTTTCCCTTATACTCTGCATATGCACCTAAGAAAACAACTGCCCAGTGTCCTTAGCTAAGAGTCTTTGCAAAGCTATATACTTACAACCTTGCAAAAGAAAATTTTCTAAGGAGTGTATATAGGAAGGCACATCACTTTATGAGAATGCCAAAGTAGGTGCACAAAAGATCCACAAAACCTTATGAAAATGTTTCATGAGTCCTACATCCCAGGAAGGTGAGGGAGATAGTCTATTCTATTTCTTTGTCTTCCCTTCCTTCCTTCCCTCCCTCCCTCCTTCCCTCCCTCCCCTCCATCCCTCCCTCCCCTCCCTCCCTCCCTCCCTCCCTCCCTCCCTCCCTCCTTCCTTCCTTCCTTCCTTCCTTCCTTCTTCTTTCCCTCTCTCTCTCTCTCTCTCTTTCTTTTCTTCTCTTCTTTCTTCTTTCGAGATGGAGTTTCACCATCTTGGTCAGGCTGGTCTCGAGCTCCTGACATCGTGATTCACCCACCTCAGCCTCCCAAAGTGCTGGGATTATAGGCATGAGCCACTGTGCCTGACCAGTCTATTCTAGAAACAGTTCAGCTCCAGGAAAAACAGAGCAGGCCAAAAGCAGTTATAACATATATGATTAATACATACACTCTAGGTTACAGTATGATGTATGACCTGGACACCTGTCTTACAATTTTGAAGCTACTCGCTAGGCTGGTGTGTAATGTTGCAACAAGAAGTGACTTTAAAGGCTAGCTAGAGACCACTATTTTGTAAATTAAATAGCAGAGGTTAAGGGAAAAATAATTTGTCAGGATCACAGAATGATCTGTAGAACACACAATAATGTGGTAAAATCTAAGCAGATGTGTCTTTAGATCTTTATTCTGCCTGTCATCATTTCAGAAACCTCTGATTTATATATTTTCCCCTGAACTAAAACACAATTTCAGGGCTGGTATGTTGTGATTCTTGCTGCCTGTCCACAACTTGTTTTCTTCATGATCCTTGTATTATAAGCAGAAATCTATTTGATTCACAGAACTCTACGATTTTCCATTGTGGAATGAAATCCTGTCTGCATCCCTGGAGTCTGGCATGGTGCCTAGCACGTGCTCAGGAATCTCATAGAGATGGATGCATCTATAGTAACCCATCTTCTCATCACTATATAAACTACAGACAGATAGTTATGCTGATGTACTGGGGGTGAGGTGATTAGTTTGATAAAAGCTTCAGAGCCCTCCTTCATTTTTAGTAATTTTTTTTTTTGACACAAGATCTTGCTTTGTCACCCAGGCTGGAGTGCAACGGCGTGAACACAGCTCACTGCAGCGTCGCCCTTTTGAGTTCAAGTGACCCTTTCACCTCAGCCTCGCCAGTAGCTGGGATCACAAAAATTTTTTTTTATAGAGACAAGGTCTTGCCATGTTGTCTAGACTCATCTTGAACTCATGGGCCCAAGCAATCCTCCTGCCTTGACCTTCCAAAGAGATGGGTTACAGGTATGAGCTGCTGCACCCAGCTTTGGAAACAGCTGTTTTTAAGAATGCGTTTTTGGAAATAGCATTGCTACTCCTCTGCCGCCCCTTCATCATCCCATATGGTGTCTGTATCATGGTTTTATATTTATTTTATCTTTTTTGAGATGGAGTCTTGGTCTTGCTCTGTCACCCAGGCTGGAGTGCAGTGGTGCGATCTTGGCTTTCTGCAACCTCAGCCTCTTGGGTTCAAGTGATTCTCCTGCCTCAGCCTCCTGAGTAGCTAGGATTACAGGAGCATGCCACCATGCCCAGCTAATTTTTTTTTGTATTTTTAGTAGAGATGGGGTTTTACCATGTTGGCCAGGCTGGTTTTGAACTCCTGATCTCATGATCAGTCGCCTTGGTCTCCCAAAATGCTGGATTACAAGCGTGAGCCACTGTGCCCAGCCCACGATTTTATATTTATAAACTCCTTCTTCATTATGATATTTACAAATGTATTTCTGGTTTCAGCTAGTATGTTTTTTTTTTCATATTGGCATTTGAATCTTTAGTCATTCTAGATTTTATTTTCAGGTAGTTTCTTATACCATTTATTCACTTGTCTATCCTTTCCTCACTGTTTTGAAGTGTTATATTTGTTATGATTTTAAAAAATGTATAACTGGATCTGTTTCTAAAATTTTATTATATTTTACAAAATTATATTTTTATTGCTCTGATGTTTTCTTGTGGAGAGAATGGTATGTATGAATTCGCTTCTTTGGAACAAATGGATAAACACACATTTAATAAATATTGTTACATTTAATATGGAGTTGGGTAGCTAAGTGAACAATATACTCAATCAATATTATATAAATTGACAGACACATGAAGAACTAGTTTTCATTGCTGTGAAAGCTTGAGATTATGGGAGATGGCCAGGGACCATGTGGTCACCTGAGCTGAAGGAGTCTGCACATTTTTCACATATCCACTCTCATAGTTATCTCAGGTAGATCTCGCCTATGTTTGGGAAGCATATGTGGTAATTGAGAATCATTCTAGAAAACACGTTATCTCCTTTTCTGGAGACATAACCATTACATATTTAAAGACTGTTGAAGGCAGTGAGGTAGGAGGTGAAATTTGACTCCAGAGGCGGAGTTTGGACACTGGACCAGATTGAGGACTAGCTAAAAATGGCTTGGGCAGAGACAGATTTCAATCAGACAGGCCCACCAGTGTGCCATGTCAATTTACCACTGCCATGGTAACATCCGGAGTTACTGCCGCTTTCTATGGCAAATGGCCCAATGATCCAAAAATTACTACTCCTTCTCTAGAAATTTAATTTCTGCATAATCCACCCCTAAGTCTGTATACAACTGAAAGTGCTTGTAAATATGACTGCAAAACTGCCCTGAGCTGCTACTTTCTGCCTAGCGGTAGCCTTGCTCTAACAGGAGCAAACACGGGGCTGTAACACCACCTGTTCAATAAAGCTGTTTTCTTCTACCTCTGGCTTGCCCTTGAATTCTTTCCTGGGGAAAGCTAAGTACCCTCATGGGCTAAGCTCCACTTTGGGGCTCTCCTGCCCTCCATCAGCAGGACCAGAATAATCCTCAAGAGCAAGATCAAAATGTCATTTTCAAGTTTCTGAACTAGAACAAGAAAAAAAAAAAAGCAGAGATAATAGTAGATTGTGTAAGTTCATTATGAGGATTGAATGAGATATCAAAAAGTCATCCAGCCCAGATTACATGACTAACGATATTTACCCCCTTTCCTTCCCTTCTCTTCCCTGCCCTTCCCTTTCCCCTTCCTCTTCCCCTCCTTTCCCTTCCCTTCCTTCCCTTCTGAGACAGAGTCTTGCTCCATCACCCAGGTTGAGGTTGGAGTACAGTCGCCCCATCTTGCCTCACTGCAACCTCTGCCTCCCAGTTTCAAGCAATTTTCCTACCTCAGCCTCCTGAGTAGCTGGGACTACAGGGGCCCACCACCACGCCTGGCTAATTTTTGGTACTTTTAGTAGAGACAGGCTTTCACTGTGTTAGCCAGGATGGTCTGGATCTACTGACCTTGTGTGATCTGCCAGCTTCGGCCTTCCAAAATGCTGGGATTACAGGCATGAGCCACCCCCTGATATTATTTTTTCTAAAAGAAGTTCTATGTTATCTTTGTTGGCAACAGAGACTTTAGTAGGAATACAGAAAAGAAGAAATTTCTCAAAATTTGGAGCTGACTAGTCCTCTTTCAATTTGATAAAATAACAACTGCATAGATCAAAATAAGCATTAGATTTAAATTTTTAAATGTGGAATGTTTTCCTTTCTCTGTCACTCTTAACACAGAATATGCGTCTAACACTACACACCTCACATGAAAGTTTGTTGCTTTGACTGTATGGGTACAGTAACTTTTTTGTTTGTTTTTTGAGGAGGGAGGGTCATATATACCTTTGTTAATAGTTCCGTAGGTTAGGTCAAATGCACAGGTCTTTAATTTGGAATATACTGTAGAGCTTTAGCAGACATCTTTTTAATGAGAAAATTAATAATTGGTTAAGCTAGGGTGTATTGATCTTTGTTCTTGAGGAGGAACTGTCAAATGTGCTATCACTGTAGGTCTGATGCCCCAAGGTTGGAAACCATTGTACTGAGTTCAGCAGTTTTTGTATAAAGTCAAGAGTTTTGCCTATCTTTTGTTTTACAATTCAAAAACCATACCTTAGCCAGCCAGCTAAGAGGTCTAGCTTGAGGAGCTGTTTGTCAAAATACATAAGTAGGAACTGAGGTGAAATTACAAACCTAGAACAGGCTTGAAACCAACTGCCATAGATTGTTTTATCAGAACAGAACACTTAGGTAGCAAGAAGTTAAAAACCTTGTGTCGTAGACTGATTGCACGAATGCTCATATTCTCTACCCGTCTCTGTCTGTGCTTTTTGCCAGGTAACTTGTGAGCCCTTCCTCTCTGATTTTGAGCTCAGGCAGTTGACTTGCTTTGTCCAGTGAGATGTCATAGGGTGACCAGCTGCTCTGGTTTGCTTGGAATTGAGGGTGTTTCCTGGATGTGGGATAGACCAGAAAAATCAGAATGAGTTGGTTATCCTAAGGCTTAGGAAAGTGACCAAGCAGAGGCTGAAAATGCGCTTTCACTGGTGGCTCTTGTCCTTATCCTGAAGATTCCAGGTTAGCCTGCTGGATGAGGAGCAACACATGGAATAGAGCTGGATTATTCCAGTTCTTCCAGCCAATGAGTTTTAGATCAGCTGATACTTAGTGGACTGCAATGGCATTCATGAGCTTAGCCAGATCAGTGGAAATCCACAGACGGCTTTATTGTGCAATAGATAAATGACATACCTAGTTACATTTATATAACATATAGAGGCATTATTTTGATTTATTGACAAATTAGAAAATAAAGAGTGGAAAGGTCCTTAATCTGTAAAATCTGACCATTCTAAGTTTCTGTGTTTGAAATTATTTTATTATTTCATTCATTTATTTATTTTTGATATGGTGTCTGCCTCTGTTACCCAGGCTGGAGTGCAGCGGCACAATCCTGGCTCACTGCAACCACTGCTTCCTGGGTTCAAGCGATTCTCCTGCCTCAGCCTCCTGAGTAGCTGGGATTACAGGCACGTGCCACCATGCCCAGCTAATTTCTGTATTTTTAGTAGAGATGGGGTTTCACCATGTTGAGCAGGCTGGTCTTGAACTCCTGACCTCATGACTTTGTAATCCCAAAGTGTTGGGATTACAGGAGTGAGCCACCATGCCCAGCCCGAAATTATTTTATAATTTAGATATCATTATCTTCATATTCCCAGATGATCGAATTGACCATGATTTTTCAGGATATAGCTGAAAAGTCAGAGAGGTAGTTTAGCAGAACTCCGTGCACAGAGATTTGGGAATCATTTCCCAATAAAGTCTGTGTCTTGTGGCTTCATGGCTGTTGGTGGTTCTATGTGAATTGCTCTGTGCTTCAGATGAGGTAGCCTGGTCCATTTCTCTTTCTTCTCAGCTTCTTCTCTTTATTATTTGAAGTCATGTTTCACCTTTCTGGGAATTAGTGTGCTTCACTTTTTACTAGAACACCTGTTTGGATAGTCCATTATCATTTATTTTCTGCTCACGAATAATAGAATTTTGCATAAGTAATCATCCTCTCAGTTTTCTGATAAGGAAACTGGGATTTGCAAAACTTATATCATTTTCCCCCCAGAACAGTCAGCAAGTTAATTGGAGAAGTAGGATTGGAACTTGAGACCATCGACTGCTAGTATAAATGTGCTTCAGTCATCTCAGGAGCGTTTCCCTAGGTACAGAGAAACATCCCCCGTCCTCTCCCCTCCTCACAGCCTTCTCACTACGGAGGACTCTGGCCTGGCCTTCCCTCCCCTCAGCAGAAAGGTTTAGTTGCCAATCTCAGTAAGGTTAAGTTTAAGCCAATTTGCTTTTGTAAGGGTAAATACAAAATGAGAAAGAAAAACAAAATTTCCTTTGTGTAAAAGGGAAAGACACTCCATCCTTTTCCTTAGAGCATTTTCTTTAGAAAACGTGGGATTGTAAATTCTTCCTCTGTCTTTTTAAGATGTATATAACCTTTTTTTTCTTCTTCTTCTTCTTTTTTTTTTTTTTTGGTGGCGTCTCATTCTGTCGCCCAGTCTGGAGTGCAGTGGCGCAATCTCAGCTCACTGCAACTCTGCCTCCCAGGTTCAAGCGATTCTCCTGCCTCAGCCTCCTCAGTAGCTGGGATTACAGGTGCCCACCACCACGCTTGGCTAATTTTTTGTATTTTTAATATAGATGGGGTTTTGCCATGTTGTCCAGGTTGGTCTGGGACTCCTGACCTCAGGTAATCCACCCTCCTCAGCCTCCCGAAGTGCTGGGATTGCAGGAGTGAGTCACCAGGCTCAGCCAAGATGTATATAAACCTTTTAAAACCTAAATAAGCCTCCTGCCTGCTTTATAACCCAGGAATTAGGAACTGGGAGCCATCTCTTTGAAATGCAATCATCAAGGAATATAGTGTCTGTATCTCTCAGTTTCTGGGACATGGCAGGAGCTTAGTTTCATGGATGCCTCACTCCTAAATTACCTCCAGTTATAAAGATATGAGAAATTTATCTTTCTTTTGGATAAAGCCAGATTGCAAACACAAATGGCCACTGCTATTACCAGGTGAAACTGGAATGTATATGACGAATAGTTCTGTCAAGGCCTCTTCCTTGGGGACTAATTATTGTTTATCTTGAGAACATGTATGTAACGGGATGGGTCTGCTTAGCTATATAAAAGGGTGAGAGTCTTTCTATCTTTGCAATCTTAGTGGAATGCCTGTGATACGTGTCATACCTGGTTTAATGCTTACTTGATAATACGACTGTGTCCTTTCTCCTCTACCTTTTGGAGACATTTTCTGAGTTGGCAGAGTATTCTGTTTTTAATTATATTTTTCCAACACATGATAAATGGTAGTGAGACAGAAGGAGAGATAGGAACAAAAGTTGCCTAGACTGGAAGAGGAATTTTTAGGTGGCTTTGAAGAGAGAAACAGGCTCAAGAGTCACTTCAAGTAAGAGTGTGGGTGGGAGAGGAAAAAGAGGATTTCCAACAAGTATTATGAGGCACGATATGTATCTTCTTTCCTTCACAGCATTGAAGAAATAGAAGTAAAGAACTTGGATTAAAAATTGAAATTATTTTTTGCTAACACGGATCATGATTATTGATGATATTGGGTGAAAAACTGAAATTGCTTGGGTTATATTATTTTGTTTTGGCTTTTTTGTTTGTTTGTTTTTTGGACCCATAACATCACTCTGGGCCTGAACAAAACAAAGCACAGTTTATAGCAATACAAGTAAAATCAAGATTTATGTTCTGAAATCTTCCTTCAGTTGCATTCAGATAGCACACATGCCTCAAAATATTTAGCATCCACTAACTATGTTTATCTTCCAAAAACACTTGAACAAACATATCAATAGAGAGATGAGCAAAGAATACAAGTAGGCAATTAAAAATTCATACCATGAGTACATGTATAAAAATGATTGAAATGCACTAGCAATTAAGGAAATGCAATTTAAGATGACCATGAGACACCAATTTTTACTCGGCAAAGATAAAATGATAATTTCCGCTGGGCGTGGTGGCTCACTCCTGTAATCCCAGCACTTTGGGAGGCCAGGGCAGGTGGATCACCTGAGGTCAGGAGTTCGAGAGCAGCATGACCAACTTGGTGAAACTCCCATCACTAGTAAAAATACAAATTAACTGGGCATGGCGGTGCATGCCTGTAATTCCAGCTACTCGGGAGGCTGAGACAGTAGAATCGCTTGAACCTGGGAGGCAGAGGTTGTGGTGAGCCAAGATCACGCCATTGCACGCCAGCCTGGATAACAAAAGCAAAACTCCATCTCGGCAAAAAACAAGTAATTTCCAATTTAGACAAAGCTATGTGAATATCCGAATTTTCAGAATTTAAATTAATGTAACTTTTTCTATAACTTGCACATTAAAATGAGTATTTCATCCACAATTTTTCTTTTAGACTTATGTCCAATAAAAAAATCTGACAATATTCTTACATTATGGCTTTTAACATAAAAAATCTGAAAATGCTATAATTGTCCAGCAATAGATTTGATAAATTACAGTATATTCATATAATATTCATATAAATATTATGTAACCATTAATATGATTTTTAAGGTTTGTTGACTTGGAAAAATAGTCTCAATATGTCAAATCAGAAAAGCAGATTTCATAATAGTATGCATAGCATGATCTATTTTCTTTAAAAGCATTTTGAAGAACATATACCAAAATGTTACAGAAGGCCATGCACAGTGGTTCACACCTATAATACCAGCACTTTAGGAAGTTTAGGTGGGTGGACTGCTTGAGGCCAGGAGTTCAAGACCAGCCTGGGCAACATAGTGAGACTCTGTTTCCACAAAAAATAATAATAAAAAAAGAAATTAGTTGGGCATAGTGGCAGGTACCTGTAGTCCAAGCTACTCAGGAGGCTGAGGCAGGAGGATTGCTTGAGGCTTAAGGCCAGGAGTTTCAGTTTATAGTGAACTTTGATTGCACCACTGCACTCCAGCCTGGGTGACAGAGCAAGACTTTGTATCTGTCTCTTAAAAAAAAGCATTATTTCTAAATCTATTTTTCTTTGTGTTAATTTGCTTTTTTGGTAAGAGCTCTATTGGGCTCAGCAAACTAACACAGGAACAGAAAACTAAATACCGCATGTTCTCACTCATAAATGGGAGCTGAACAATGAAAACACACAGACACAGGGAGAACATCATACACTCAGGCCTATAAGGGATTGTGGGGCAAGGTTTTACGCAGGGCTTAAAACCTAGATGGCGGGTTGATAGGTGCAGCAAACTGCCATGACACATATATACCTGGGTAACAAACCTGCACATTCTGCTTATGTATCCCGCAATTAAGGTAAAATAAAAAAAAAGTTGCCAAGTACAAATGTCACAATTTATTAATAAACATTTGTTCAGTACGTCTTGTTGTTGCCTTGTCAGAAGCTAAAGATACTACAATGAATAAAATAAAATTAAACTACATATATTTTTTTAAAAGGAGCTTTATCAGGACATAATTGATATATACCTGTGTTACTTTTACATTTCTTCTGTTAGGTTTCATCAGAGGTTTTATAAAGCTATTGTTATTATCATTTACTATCATGAATATCTTTTTAAAAGTTATATTTTCCTTCCTTCCTTCCTTCCTTCTTTCCTTCCTTCCTTCCTTCCTTCCTCCCTCCCTCCCTCCCTCCCTCCCTCCCTCCCTTCCTTCCTTCCTTCCTTTCCTTCCTCCCTCCCTCCCTCCCTTCCTCTCTCCCTTCCTTCCTTCCTTCCTTCTCTCTCTTTCTTTCCCAGGCTGAAGTGCAGTCTTGCAATCATAGCTCACGACCACCTGTAACTCCTGGGCTCAAGCAATCCTCCCATCTCAGCCTCCTGCATAACTAGGACTACAGCCACCACACGTGGCTACTTTAACATTTTTTGCAGAGACAAGATCTTGCTATTTGCCCAGGTTGGTCTAGAACCCCTGCCCTCAAGCAATCTTCCTGCCTCAGCTTCCCAAAGTGCTAGGTTTACAGTCATGAGCCATCATGTCTGGCCAAAATTGCATTTTCTAAATCTAACATAGGAAATGCTTTTGAAGTACATTTATAATAAAAAACTACTTCCAGTCAAAACATTTTAAAGAATTTATTACATGAAAAAAAGACCTGTAAACAATTGCTTTTTAATACTTTCACCAATTTTTAGCACTGTGGGGGAACATAAAAAGAAACCAATCACTAAACAAATGTAATAAATAAAAATAAATGAATTAAGCTATGTGACACTTCTGCTCAAAAGCCTCTGGTACCTCCCCATACCTTTGGGACGTCAGCTTTCAAACCTATCCACAATCTGATTCTAATGCTAACACTTCAATTTATTGATTGGTTATTTGGCTGATTCTTTTCACAAACCCTATAGTTGCCAGATACTTTCCTATTTTCTCTTGTACTTGGGCCTTCCATAACTTTTGCTGTGATTTAAACATGCTTTTTACATTGCTGCCTCCCTGCCCATAGGGATTCTCATAAATCAAGTTCATTTATTTAACATCTACTATCCATTAAGGTACACTCAAGAATCAATTATTTTTCAAATATTCTAATTCATTTTTCTTCCATTTGAGATAGCTCAGTTTTCTATTATTCAGTCTAAACAGACCATGAACTATGAGAATTCAAGTTAGAAGCTTTGGGATTAAGGTTGACCGAGGAGGTCTGATGATGACAACTGTACTTTATTGAGGATGGAGTTATTCATCTGAGCTTGCAGCCTCGATGGTAACACCTTTCTATCTTGTTAGCCTACACATATGCTTAACTTGGGAAAATTTACAATCGAATTTCACATGTAACAGAGTGGCTAATTCCAATCCTAAGGTAAAACATTATGGCCCTGCAGGATGTAAATTCTGACGGCAGTATTTTCAAATCTATTTATAATCATCCTAAGTGCATTTCTCAATGTGTTCTAGATCTAACTGGGTTGTATAGTTTACCCCTATATTTTAGAATTAGTTCCACAGGAAAAAGCTCATAAAAGACCATCCATGACCCACTTATTTCCTTTTCCATTCTTTTTTAGTGGAATCCTCTGTTATAGCAGCACCCATTTTCTTTCTTTCTTTCTTTTTTTTTTTTAAACAGGGTCTTGCTCTGTTGCCCAGGTTGGAGTGCAGTGGTGAGATGCTGGCTCACTGCAGCCTCTGTCTCCTAGGTTCAAGTGATTCTCCTGCCTCAGTCTCCCAAGTAGCTGGGATTACAGGCATGTGCCATGACACCCAGGTAATTTTCATATTTTTAGTAGAGATTGGGTTTCATCATGTTTGTCAGGCTGGTCTAGAACTCCTGGCTTCTAGTAATTCAACTGCCTTGGCCTCCCAAAGTACTGGGATTATAGGCATGAGCCCCTGGGCTTGGCCTGCACATGTCTTCTAAGCTTCCTTCCTGTCTCTGCTTGTGCAGTGTCTTCAGCCTCTATTGGGTTCCCTGTTTTTTTTTTTATTCATTAAAAATCCACTAAATCTTATAGATTTGGCTGAAGACCCATTTATGTCATTACTGCTAATTAAATTGGGTCTAATTTTTTTTTTTTTTTTGAGATGCAGTCTTGCTTTGCTGCCCAGGCTGGAGTGCAGTGGTGTGGTCTCTGCTCACTGCAACCTCTGCCTCCTGGCTTCAAAATATTCTCCTGCCTCAACCTCCCAAGTAGCTGGGATTACAGGTGCATGCCACCACACCCAGCTAATTTTTGTATTTTTTGTAGAGGTGGTGTTTCATCATGTTGGCCGGCCTGGTTTTGAACTCCAGCCTGGGGTTCTTATCAGCTAGGAAAGGCTAGATTATACTGTGGCAACAAACAGTCCAATCTCAGTCACTTAACACAAATTTTATATCTTTGTTGGATTCCATGTTCAACATGGGTTGGCAGTGAGGATCGCTCAATGAAGTGACTTGAGGGCTCAGGGTGAAGGAGGCTATTTTGACATGTGCTTCCATGATCACAGAAGCAGTGGGGAGGGACCATGCCACATTGACACTTAAACCTTCTGCTTGGAGGCTGGGGGTGGTGGCTCATGCCTGTAATCCCAGCACTTCGGGAGGCCGAGGTGGGTGGATTTTGAGGTCAGGAATTTGACACCATCCTGACCAACACGGTGAAACCCTGTCTCTACTAAAAATACAAAAATTAGCTGGGCATGGTGGTATATGCCTGTAATCCCAGCTACTTGGGAGGCTGAGGCAGGAGAATTGCTTAAACCTGGGAGGCGGAGGTTGCAGTGAGCCGAGATTGCACCACTGCACTCCAGCCTGGGCAACAGAGCAAGACTCTGTCTCAAAACAAAAAAACAAAACCTTCTGTTTGGAAGTAATCCACTTTCTTTGTACTCATATGAGTACATATTCCATATTCCAAAACTAGTCATGTGTCCACACTTAACTTCAAAGAGGGACACCATGTACCTTGAATGCAGGGAGCCAGAAAGATTTAGTGAATCATAATGAGCTATATCTTTCACAGCACTTACAGCACTACGCGTAAAACAAATTCCCAATGAATAGGTGCTTGTTGAATGAATATTCATATGCCTAGGAATGGAATTAGCGCCCACAGTTAGCTATGCAAATAGATTCTCTATTTGAGTAAGTTTATAATACCATAAAGGGTATCGTTTTGATGGGTAGATGGAGAGCTGCTTTTACCTTTATTTCGTAGGTTGTTCAGAGCTGATGTGAAACACTGCGACCGTGTCACAGAAGCTTTGCATCTTAATGTGGGGAGTAGGGTACTAACAGGTCATCGAGTTCTGGTCTTACCTATCCCTCATCCGTGTTTTCCTAAAGTGGTTATTCAGCCTCTGCTTTAGTATCTCTATTACTAAATAGACTAAAAGTTCTGCAAGAATTTCTTACTGAAATAATTAGATTTCAGTAGAGTCTTTTATGTAGGTCTGTGATTTACAAATTTATAGTTCTCTGTTTTAGTTTTAGAGTGCTTTCAATTTATGAAACACCTGGTAGCACGAAGGACGTTATTAGGAAAATAAAAGCAATTGATGTGTCCTACTCCAACCTGTGGGTAAATTGCTGCTTTAATGTAGTTGTTCTGTTTTATGCCTCGGCTTTGTCCTACCTTGGTGAATACTGAGGCGTAATGCTGCAATTTAGTCAGGAGAGCACCAGGTGGTACATAATGTCATCACTGAAGATGCCGTTACTATGGTATCCAGAACCCTATTCCAGCTCTATGCTTTCACCATCTTTCTCTGTTTTCACAGAGGGACAGAAGCTGCTACAAACCAGATTTTAATATTTTAAGCGTAGCTAGAAGGTTTTGTTCTTTGGCAAGATAGGCGTTCTTTGCCATCATTCTTTTTTGTCAAGGAGTCTCACCCTGCGTAATCCTCAGCTTCCTCTGGTGTTGATAGAATATTTTAAAGTATTACCTTTGTAATCTGACAGTCGAACTAAGGGAAAGAGAATGAACCTCTGGGAAACATACTAGCAAATAGGAAGTTGACAGACTTCTGTGCACTGTGGAGTCTTGCTGGTAAATTAAATGATCGTTTTTGTTTCTAACAACCTTAAAATATATAGATTGTTTATTTGGTTTTCCAGACACTGAAGGATAATCTTCCACATGGACAATCTTTAAGGAGAACTCTGAATACAACAAAGGCTTACGATGTTAATGTTCTTCTTCATTAATTCTAACAAACTTTATGGCGATAACTCAATGATAAAGTGGGATATTTTGATATGACCTTGAAGAGAGAGAAAATGGAAATCTGAATCTCACAATCAGCATTTCCCAAAGTCTGCTCTGCAGGATGTTATTGAATGCTATTCAACAAATGATTTCACTGAAAAATGCTGAGTTAAAGTAAATTAAGCAGATTTACTCACTGCAGAAATTCACGGGAATATATTAAGGCACAGTGTGAATTTTCGAGTTGGCTAACAGATGTAGCATTTTTCATTTTTTTTCTTTTCTTTCCTTGAGACAGGATCTGGCTGGAGTGCAGTGGCACTATCACGGCTCACTGCAGCCTTGATCTCCTGGGCCCAAGTGATCCTTCTGCCTTAGCCTCCCAAGTAGCTGGCACTACAGGTGCCTGCCACCACTGGCTAATTTTTGTACTTGTTGTAAAGATGAGGTTTTGCCATGTTGCCGAGGCTGGTCTCAAACTCTTGAGCTCAGGCGTTCTACCCAGGTCAGCCTACCAAAATGCTGAGATTACAGGTGGGAGCCACTGTGCCTGGCCTCATTTTTCATTCCTGTTTCATCATGAAAAACTTTCCTCTTTTTTTAAAGAGAAATTTAACGATTTTATATTAACCCAAATTTTAGGAAGACCTGCCCTAAATTCATCTGTCATAGGTACTACCTAAATAAACCATTTCTCACTTCATTAAGCAATGTGTGTACAAGCAGATGAAGGCAAAATTATTGTAGATAACAATGAATTAACATGCTATGGCATATTCTTCTGTGACGGATTATTGAACAGACTCAGTGATTTAGCTGCATGTGCCGGGAGATTATCAGAAACTTGAACCTCTTGCGA
Organism: Cebus imitator; assembly: GCF_001604975.1. Classification (NCBI taxonomy): domain Eukaryota; kingdom Metazoa; phylum Chordata; class Mammalia; order Primates; family Cebidae; genus Cebus; species Cebus imitator. The sequence continues at coordinate 1,037,939 of NW_016107700.1, forward strand.
TTTGAGGGCAACTGAGCAAGCTCCATTGTGAAGGCACTATTCCCTCATGAATATGAAATACAAATACTGACCAGTTGTGTGTATATATGCTGGGATACAGTCATGTCCTTAGTTTGCTCATATTCTCATTGGAAAGGGCAGTTTTATACATATGAAAAGTGAAATAGCAACATAATTAAAGATTGAATTGAATTCTAAATGTGTTCTGCAGGCAAAAGTCCGTCAGACTTTAGAAAAGGGAGAGATTAGTGGATTGGCTAGAAGGCTTCAGTAGTAGGTGAAATTTGGATTAACTTTGAAGAATTGCCTAAAATTTCCAGAGGTTGAATTGGACTATAAACTCAGTAGTTCTCTCTCCTCTGCCCCCAAATCCGTCTCTCTGATGATCTTAGTGATGACTTGAGACATGGCACATTGAATTATAGAGTACGACACTGGATAACCCAGACATTTCCATGCTGTCCCACTCATCTCTTATAATCTAACAAAATATTTGTTCCATCTAAAAATGGCATACACACTAATTCCTGAAAAAAATGAGGAAAAAGGCAGAAAAACAGTGTAGGAAAAAAAATTTAAGTCCGGGCGCGGTGGCTCAAGCCTGTAATCCCAGCACTTTGGGAGGCCCAGGCGGGTGGATCACGAGGTCAAGAGATCGAGACCATCCTGGTCAACATGGTGAAACCCCGTCTCTACTAAAAATACAAAACATTAGCTGGGCATGGTGGCGTGTGCCTGTAATCCCAGCTACTCAGGAGGTTGAGGCAGGAGAATTGCCTGAACCTGGGAGGCGGAGGTTGCAGTGAGCCAAGATCGCGCCATTGCACTCCAGCCTGGGTAACAAGAGTGAAACTCCGTCTCAAAAAAAAAAAAAAAAAAAAAAATTTAAAGCAGCTCTGCTTCTTCTTTGAAGGTAATCCTTTGTAGGTTTCTGTATTTTAACTACAGCATAAGAAAAATTGGTAGTATTTCAAGCCATATAGATTTATAAAATTGTTTGCTACTTCTTTATTACACAATTAATTCATTGTTCATTATACAAAAATGGAAAATAAAAATAAAAGAATTAAAAAATGAAACAAAAATGTAAAAATTTTAAGGCCAGGCATGGTGGCACATCTGTAATCCCAACATGTTGGGAGGCTGAGGTGGGAGGATCACTTGATGCCAGGAGTTCAAGACCAGCCTGGACAACACAGTGAGACCCTGTCTCTATTATATTAAAAAAAAGTAAAAGTTATAAGCCCTGAGATAAACAGCAAACACATAGAAAATTATACATATAATTATAAATCATTCCCTGTATGCATTCATAATGTTGTATATATCCATATCTACCTATATATGGAAAGCTATATAATATATATGAAATATATATATATATCTATATTTGATCTGTATTTTTAAAAAATGGGATTATTGTATTCATGCTGTACTGAAATCTGATTTTCTTTTGTACAACAGTTTAATATGTATCTATTTTTTATCTGTTGAGATAAAAAATAGATACATATTTTTCTGTTGAGCCATGATCTGTTGAGCCCATCCCCTATTGTTAGATTTTTATTATTTTATTGTATTTTATTTTTTTTGAGATGGAGTCTCACTCTTTCGCCCCGGCTGGAGTACAATGGTGCAATCTCGGCTCACTGCAACCTCCTCCCCCTGGGTTCAAGAGATTCTCCTGCCTCAGCCTCCTGAGTAGCTGGGATTACAGGTGTCTGCCACCACACCTAGCTAATTTTTGTATTTTTAGTAGAGACATGGTTTCATCACGTTGGCCAGGCTGGTCTCGAACTCCTGACCTTAGGTGATCCACACGCCTCGGCCTCCCCAAGTGCTAGGATTACAGACGTGAGCCACCGTGCCTGGTCTATTGTTAGATTCTTAGATTGTTTATTTTATAGATTTGACAAATGCATTTTTGAATAAGTAATTCAAATGATTGAATTATAACTGTATTCTTAAAATGAAAATAATCCAATATATAAAAAACATTATTGTTATTTTTGTTGCTAACCAGTCTTGGTGCTATGATATGACACACCAGCAGTCAGGGCACTGTGACACATGAAGAGTTTCCCAAACTTATATTTACTCATTTCTCAACTGTGATTTATAGTAAAAACAAACAATACCCAAACTGTGAATTAGGATATTTTCAGTCTAGTTTAGAAAAAGCAGTATTTCTTTATATTTCAATTTTTTACGTGGAGGGAGAGAAGCTCCTTTTGGAAACCAATGATTGCCACTTTATCCTCTTTGGGCACTTAAAATGTTCTGATTGCACCTGTGTCTCAGTTACTGGCATGGAATCAGTCACATGCAGGGAACCTCTGACTGCTTCTGTTATTGTTTTTAAGCTACCCTTGTGTAAGACAGAGAGTGAGAGAGACAGGAAAAGAGTACAATACACCGATATAACAGCGGTTCTCAACTCTTGGTGCACATTCAAAACATCTGGAAACCTTAACAAATACTCTTACCCAGGATCCTTAGGAAAGGCTGATTTAATCCATCAGAGGTGGATTCTAGGGATCACCATTTTAAAGACTTTCCAGGTTTCCAGGTAACAGTTTGAGGACCACTAATGTAGAGAAACCAATTATATATAGAGAGACACTAGAAATGACTTTTAAATTTCCCTCAGTTGTCAAAAAGAAGCAGTTTCAGAACAAATAGAATAACATAATGTTTTACTTTACAATCTAGGGAGCAAATTCATAGAATGCACCATTCAGAAAGGTGAGGCAGGCAGAAAACAGAATAGGTTCCATTGGGTACAGACAAAATGATGGTTATAGATTGTTTAGAAGGAAGTTGGGGTTATTTAGGAGGCATATTTAGTTTTTGGGTTTGAAATCATGAAAACGATTACATTTTTCTCTTCCAAATGTCCTTCTGATTCAGAGTTATATGCAATATCATGCGGAGAGAACCACTAATTTTACTTATATGGAACTTAATATTGTATATCTTATGTGGTCTTATTGGAGGGTTCTTGAGTTGGAAATAGCCTCTGGAGTAATGAAATTCAAGCTCCTCTTGTATCTCTCCCCCCACTTAAAAACTGTGGTAAAATTTACATAATGTAAAATGTATCATCTTAACCATTTAAAACCCTGTTCATGCTTTTGAATCCTGGCTATGACATCCACAGTGAATAGTGTACATCTTTTTGTAAACACTTCTAGTGACAGGGAAATCACTACCTCACATTTAAGGAACATCTCTAGTTGTTAGAAAATTCTTTCTCTACTCATAAAAATATGATGTCTTATAATATCCACCCCTTCTTTCTCTGTAGCTATTGAAGAAGAAAATACATGTAGAGGTAATTGCTCCAAGTAAATCAAATAAAGGAATTAGCAATTCTTTTCTGTGTAAATGAAAAGTATAAACACAGTAAAATTACAAAACACTGTAAACTTTCTGATATTTGGCCTGTATGTGAAGTAAGATACTCTAATTAATCATATTTTGAGTGAATCAGAGTATACTGTTGTCCTTTGGTATCTGAAAGGGATAGGTTTCAGAACCTCCCGTGGATACCAAAATCCATGGACGCTCAAGGCCCTGATGTAAAATAGGCCTTGCCTATTTGCATAAACCTCCGCACATTCTCCCGTATACTTTAAGTCATCTCGATTACTTATAATATATAATCCGATATAAACACTTTGTAAATACTTGTTATATTGTATCATTTAGGGAATAAAGACAAAGAAGAAAAGCTTGTACATGGTACAGTATAGACACAACCATCCATTTTTTTTTAAAGTATTTTCCGCCCTATCTTGATTGAATCATGGATGTAGAACCCAAGGATATGGAAGGCTGACTATAATTCAACTTAGTAAATCATGAGTGCCTCTGAGTTACTGAAATATAAAGATAAAGAAATGTGAAACAACCACAAATAAGTAAATTTTTAGTTGTTTGAACTATTTTCTTTCTTTTCCTTTTTTTGATACAGAATCTTACTCTGTCACCCAGGCTGGAGTGCAGTGGTGCGATCTTGGCTCATTGCAACCTCTACCTCCTGGGTTCAAACGATTCTCTTGCCTCAGCCTCATGAGAAGCTGGGATATACAGGTGCACACCACCACGCCTGGCTAATTTTTGTATTTTTAGTAGAGACAGGGTTTCACCATGTTGGTCAGGCTGGTCTTGAACTCCTGACCTCATGATTCATCTGCCTTGGCTCCCAAAGTGCTGGGATTACAGGCGTGAGCCACCGTGCCCAGCCTGAACTATTTTCAAACTAGAGCAAGCTCTCTCAATCAGAGAACTAGGGCTTATATTTGAATTTCTCAGATCAATATATTTATCAGTGCCTCAGACAAAAATACAAAAAGCACATTTATCAAAGGTACAGATAACATAAATCAGGATAGGTTGGGAACGTGGGCAAATGCTGATTGCAGACTGTAATGTGCCTAAATGGAGCCTAAGATGAAAGGAGAAATATGCTCCTATATATTTACCAAAATATCTTCCCATATTATAAACCAAATGAAAAAGGAAATAAAATCTTGACAATGAACTCCATGACTACATACAAAACTTCACTTTTTCCAGTATGTTTGCATGTCATTGCAAGCCCTCATAAACACACTGGGACAGGGCAGGGAGCCTTGATGGCCCATGGGAACTGCAGGTGGCTTGGAAGCTATTCCCACTTCACAACAGTGCTGGCTCATAAAGCAAACAAATGAAGAATAGTTTACTTTCACTTAGAATTTTGATGTTTTATTTAACATAGAATTTTGGCATTGATTTTGAGTTTATAAAAATTGCCTCCAAATATTAGTTGTCTTGATTCCTGAGAGCTTACATTTTGTGCTTGAGGTAAGTGCCTTACTTGCCTCACCCTAATCCTAGCCCTGGGGTATTACATTGAATAATGATTCATTTAAATATTAGTTAGCTAGAATGAATGGAAGTAGACTAACAAGATGAAATTTATATGGGATACAAGTAAATGTAAACATTTAGAAAATTTGGGAATTTATGGTTTAGCATCTGTTTGCGTGAAAAGGAATTAGGAGCTTCAGTTGACTGTAGGCACACTATGGGCTACCAGTGTCACACAGTTATTTAAACACTAATTAAATTTATTCTGCAAAGAATAGGAAATTGCAAGGCAACTTTATTTTTCACTGATCAGGCCATTGGAGAACTTGTAGGTTCTACATTTAAAGATAGACTTTGACTAAGTAAAGCATATTCCAGGGACTAAGATGAGAGAATCTGGAAATTATGTCATATAAGGAATGGAAGGAAAGGGAAACATTAATTCTGGGAAGAGAAGCTTAAAAGAGGAGAAGAGGAGATAGATGTATAACCTCCATCACAGTTAAAGTTCAAATAGAGGTTGAGTTATGTGGAGGAAAGTTGTGCTCTGGCTGAGAGGGTGAATTAGGTAACTTCTAATATTTTTTTCCATTTTAATGATTCTGTTACTCTGTGCCAAAAAATTATTTTGCAATCCACTTTGAAATGAACATCCTTTTATCTTCTTTGATCTCAGAGGTTCATTTACTGACCCATCTACCCATCCCTGCTCTCTTACTCAATTAAGATGAATTAAAACTAGAATAATTACATTTGCAAGGAGAGCTATTAGTCTGGACAGATTATCTCCATGATAATCTAATTGCATAGGTGCAAATCACTTTGCATAAATGAGCATCTGACAGACCATTTCTTTTCTTTTCTTTTCTTTTTTTTTCTTTGAAAAAAGTCTTGCTCTGTTGCCCAGGCTGAAGTGCAGTAGCACGTCTTGGCTCACTGCAAACTCTGCCTCCCGGGTTCAAATGATTCTTGTGCCTCAGCCTCCTGAGTAGCTGGGATTACAGGCCACCACACCCAGCTAATTTTTTTATTTTTAGTAGAGATGGGATTTTGCCATGTTGCACAGTCTGGTCTCCAACTCCTGGCCTGGAATGATCCGCCTGCCTTGGCCTCTCAAAGTGTTGAAATTAGAGGCATGAGCCAGTGTGCCCAGCCTGACAGACCATTTCTAATCATTATCTGTGCAGAGTATAAACTGCAGCATTTTAGATGAAGCTTCAGTATTAAGTTTTAACTTTGATTTTATTCTTCTTAGCAAGGAAGGGGCAAGTTGTAATTTTACCTCCTAGAGAAGTGCAAGTAAGAAAGCAGGGTCAATAAAGCATCATTTGTCTATTTAAAATAAGCATACTTCTTTCTTTAGTTCAGTGACAAAGTGATAGATGATATATAGGTACTTCAGGTTCTGAGATAATAAAAAGATCCAAGAAGCAGAAGGATTACATACTTAAGTAATGGTATTTAATGGGATTAAGCCCTTTCCAAAATTAGTATCTCCTTTCATCTACGTTTATTTTCCAAGCTATCTCCTCTGATAGCTTACTGTACTTTTTTTTTTTTTTTTTTGAGACAAGGGCTTACTCTGTTGTCCGGGTTGGAATGCAGTAGTGCAAATGACTGCTATCTGCATTCTAGAGCTCCTAGGTTCAAGTAGTTCTCCCGCTTCAGCCTCTGGAGTAGCTAGGCTCTCTTTAAGTCTATTATTGGTATATAGGAATGCTTGTGATTTCTGCACGTTGATTTTGTATCCTGAGACTTTGCTGAAGTTGTTTATCAGTTTCAGGAATTTTTAGGCTGAGACAACGGGGTCTTCTAAATATACAATCATGTCATCTGCAAATAGAGACAATTTGACTTCCTCCTTTCCCAATTGAATACCCCTTATTTCTTTTTCTTGCCTGATTGCTCTGGTTAGAACTTCCAATACTATATTGAATAGGAGTGGTGAGAGAGGGCATCCTTGTCTAGTGTCAGATTTCAAAGGGAATGCTTCCAATTTTTGCCCATTCAGTATGATAATGGCTGTTGGTTTGTCATAAATAGCTTTCATTATTTTGAGATCCGTTCTGTCAATATCTAGTTTATTGAGAGTTTTTTTTTTTTTTTTTTTTTTTTTTTTTTTTTTTGAGTCGGAGTTTCGCTCTTGTTACCCAGGCTGGAGTGCAATGGCGCAATCTCGGCTCACCGCAACCTCCGCCTCCTGGGTTCAGGCAATTCTCCTGCCTCAGCCTCCTGTATTTAGAGCTTTTAACATAAAGGCTGTTGAATTTTGTCATAGGCCTTCTCTGCATCTATTGAGATAATCATGTGGCTTTTGTCTTTAGTTCTGTTTATGTAGTGAATTATGTTTATAGACTTGTGTATGTTGAACCAGCCTTGCATCCCCAGGATGAAGCCTACTTGATTGTGATGGATAAGCTTTTCGATGTGCTGTTGCAAGCAGTTTGCCAGTATCTTATTGGAGATTTTTGCATCCATGTTCATCATGGACATCGACCTGAAGTTTTCTTTTATTGTTGAGTCTCTGCCAGGTTTTGGTATCAGGATGATGTTGGTCTCATAAAGTGATTTGGGAAAGATTCCCTCTTTTTGGATTGTTTGGAATAGTTTCAGAAGGAGTGGTACCAGCTCCTCTTTGTATGTCTGGTAGAATTCGGCTGTGAACCCATCTGGACCTGGGCTTTTTTCGGTTGGTAAGTTATTGCTGCCTCAACTTCAGCCCTTTCTGTTGGTCTATTCAGGATTTTGACTTCTTCCTGGTTTAGGCTTGGGAAGGTGCAAGTGTCCAGGAATTTATCCATTTCTTCCCGGTTTACTGGTTTATGTGCATAGAGTTGTTTGTAGTACTCTCTGATGGTAGTTTGTATTTCTGTGGAATCTGTGGTGATATCCCCTTTATCGTTTTTTGTTGCACCTATTTGATTCTTCTCTCTTTTTTATTAATCTGGCTAGTGGTCTGTCTATTTTGTTGATCTTTTTGAAAAAACAGCTCCTGGAATTACTGATTTTTTGAAGGGTTTTTGGTGTCTCTATCTCCTTCAGTTCTGCTCTGATCTTAGTTATTTCTTGTCTTCTGCTAGCTTTTGAATTTTTTTGATCTTGCCCCTCTAGCTCTTTCACTATTGATGATAGAGTGTTGATTTTAGATCTTTCCTTGCTTCTCATGTGGGCATTTATTGCTATAAATTTCCCTCTAGACACTGCTTTAAATGTGTCCCAGAGATTCTGGTAAGTTATGTCTTCATTCTTGTTGGTTTCGAAGAACATCTTTATTTCTGCCTTCATTTTGTTGTTTATCCAGTCAACTTTCAAGAGCCAGTTGTTCAGTTTCCATGAAGTTGTGTGGTTCTGAGTTAGTTTCTTAATCCTGAGTTCTAATTTGATTTTACTTGGTCTGAGAGACTGTTTGTTATGATTTCCATTCTTCTGCATTTGCAGAGGAGTGATTTACTTCCAATTATGTGGTCAATTTTAGAGTAAGTGTTATGTGGTCCTGAGAAGAATGTATATTCTGTGGATTTGGGGTGGAGAGTTCTGTAAATGTCTATTAGGTTTGCTTGGTCCAGATCCAAGTTCAAGTCCTGCATATCCTTGTTAATTTTCTGTCTGGTTGATCTATCTAATATTGACAATGGGGTGTTAAAGTCTCCCACTATTATTGTGTGGGAGTCTAAGTCTCTTTGTAGGTCATTAAGAACTTGCTTTATGTATCTGGGTGCTCCTGTATTGGGTGCGGATATATTTAGGAAAGTTAGCTCTTCTTTTTGCATTCATCCTTTTACCATTATGCAATGTCCTTCTTTGTCTCTTTTGATCTTTGTTGGTTTAAAATCTATTTCATCAGAGACTAGGATTGCAACTCCTGCTTTTTTTTGCTCTCCATTTGCTTGGTAAATCTTCTCCATCCCTTTATTTTTAGCCTATGTGTGTCCTTGCATGTGAGATGGGTTTTGGGGATCCAGCACAGTGATGGGTTTTGACATTTTGTCCAATTTCCCTGTCTGTGTCTTCTGATTGGGGCCTTTAGACCATTTACATTTAAGGTTAATATTGTTATGTGTGAATTTGATCCCGCCATTTTGATGCTAGCTGGTTGTTTTGCCCATTAGTTGACGCATTTTATTCATTGTGTCAATGCTCTTTACCATTTGGTACATTTTTGGAGTGGCTGGTACTGGTTGTTCCTTTCTATGTTTAGTGCTTCTTTCAGGAGCTCTTGTAAAGCAGGCCTTGGTGGTGATGAAATCTCTGACTAATTGCTTGTTCATAAAGGATTTTATTTCTCCTTTACTTATGACACTTAGTTTGGCTTGATATGAAATTCTAGGTTGAAAGTCCTTTTCTTTAAGAATATTGGATATTGGCCCCCACTCTCTTCTGGCTAGTAGAGTTTCTGCAGAGAGATCTCCTGTGAGTGTGATGGGCTTCCCTTTGTGGGTAGCCCGACCTTTCTCTCTGGCTGCCTTTAAAATTTTTTTCAACCCTGGTGAATCTGACGATTATGTGCCTTGGGGTTGCTCTTCTTGAGGAATATCTTTGTGGTGTTCTCTGTATTTCCTGGACTTGAATGTTGACCTGCCTTGCTAGGTTGCGGAAGTTTTTCTGGATAATATCCTGAAGAGTGTTTTCCAGCTTGGAGTCATTCTGTCTGTCACATTCACGTACACCTATCAAAGATAGATTAGGTCTTTTCACATAATCCCATACTTCTGGGAGGCTTTGTTCATTTCTTTCCATTCTTTTTTCTCTATTCTTGCCTTCTTGTTTTATTTCATTGAGTTGATCTTCAATCTCTGATATCCTTTCTTCCACTTGGTCAATTCGGCTATTGAAACTTGTGTATGCTTCGTGAAGTTCTCGTGTTGTTTTTCAGCTCCATCTATTCATTTATATTCCTCTCTAAGCTGTTTATTCTCGTTAGCATTTCGTCTAACCTTTTTTCAACGTTCTTAGTTTCTTTGCATTGGGTTAGAACATGTTCTTTTAGCTCAGAGAAGTTTATTACCCACTTTCTGAAGCCTGTTTCTGTCATTTCATCAGACTCATTCTCCATCCAGCTTTGTTCCATAGCTGGTGAGGAGTTGTGATCCCTTGGAGGAGGAGAGGTGTTCTGGTATTTGGTGTTTTTATCCTTTTTGTGCTGGTTTCTTCCCATCTTTGTGGATTTATCTACCTTTGGTCTTTGTAGTTGGTGACTTTCGGGGAGGTCTCTGAGTGGACTTCCTTTTTGTTGATGATGAAGTTATTTCTTTCTGTTTCTCAGTTTTCCTTCTAACAGTCAGGCCCTCGTGCTATAGGACTGCTGGAGGTCCTCTCCAGACCCTGCTTGTCTGGCGATCAGCTGCAGCAGCTGCAGAACAGTAAGGGTTGCTGCCAGTTTCTTCTGTTATCTCTGTCCCAGAAGGATACCTGCCAGGTGTCAGCCTGAGCTCTCCTTTATGAGGTGTCTCTTTGGATATACAGAGAGTTGGGGAGCTGCTTGAGGAGACAGTCTGTCCCTTATAGGAGCTCAAGTTCTGAGCTGTGAGCTCTGTTGTTCTGTTCAGAGCTGCTGGGCAGGTACGTTTAAGTCTGCTGCAGCAGAACTCATAACTGCCTTTTTTCCCAGGTGCTCTGTCCTGGGAATGTGGCGCTTTATTTATAAGTTCCTGACATGCTGCTGTGTTTTTTCAGAGATACCTTGTCCAGCGAGGAGGTAGCCTAGTCACAGTCTGCCAGCATAGTTGTTGCTGAGCTGCCATGGGCTCTGCCTAGCTGCTGTATGAACTTCCTTGCAGTTTTGTTTATAGAAGTATAGTTAGAACAGCCTCGATAATGGTGGTCTGCCTCTGTAATGGCAGACTGCCTGGGTAATGGTGAATTGCCTCGGTAATGGCAGACTGCCTCAGTAATGGCAGACGCCCTTCACCCCACAGAGCTGGACCATCCCGGGTCCAGCTGTGCTTGCTGTGAAACTCTCAATCCAGAGTGTTTCAGATTGCTGGTCTTTGTGGGGATGGGACCGGCCGAGCCAGACACCTGGCTCTCTGTTTCAGCCCCTTTTTTATCAGTTAAATGGGCAGCTCTGTCTCCCAGGTGTTCCAGGTGCCAGTTGAAATGGCTGCCCAGATTTGTGTGAGTTTTTGTGTGGAGACCCGCTGTGCTGGCTGAAACAGCTGTGCTGGAAACTCATGGCGCTTTTCCACCTGGGCAACTCCTGGTCTGGGGGCAGTGAAAACTCATTTGGAGATGTGGTGATCATTCACCCTTTGTGTTCTCACTGAGAACTACTCCAAAGCTGTTCCTATTCGGCCATCTTGGATCCTCTCCCCACCAAGGGGAATTTTTATGAGATGGATGAGGAATCCCTAAAGCTGAAATAGGTAGTGTCAATAATGATAACCCTGCTGTTGTTTTCTTTGGGTGAAACAAAAGGATTGAAGTTCATTGGGACAAGTGCAAGCAGGTGCTATACCACTTGACACTGAAAGTGAATGTACCTTGTTTATTGGCAGAAAGCCACACTGTCCCTCTGAGTCCTCTAATCCCTTTCTCACCTTCTACCCTGAGCTCAGCTGGGTTAAAGAGGAAGGTGGCTAGGGGCTGGGGCTGTGGTCTCCCAGTCCACAAGGGGGACCAAAGGCCATTCAGTCCCAAGAATGCTGAGGGACTGGAGCAATAAGGGCCTTGAACTTTTATGATTCTGATGGATATTAGAGCCCAAGTCAATCTCCTGCCCATCCTGTGGGAGGAGGGGCCACCAAATTCAGTTGATGGGGTTTGGGCAAGGTTCATAATAGGCAGGAAAAGTAGCATAATCTTTTGGTGGTTCCTTTGGGCCAATTCAATATATGGTTTTTGTTGCTTCTACATATAAATGTATGGTAGGAAATGATACATATATATATATATATACATACACACACACACACACATATATACATATATATGTATATATACATACATGTATATATGTGCATATATATACACACATATATATATACACATATATATACATATATATGTGTGTATATATATACATATAACATATATATGTGTGTATATATATACATATATACACACTCTCAGCAACTCTTTGATGCTAAGAATATGATGGCTGCCTGTGACCCCCCGTCATGGCTGCTACCTAACCGTGGCTGCCATTTTTAGAGGTTGCATGTCCATGAGGGAGGTGGATGAGCAAATGTTCAACATTCAAAATAAGAACAGCAGCTACTTTGCTGAATGGCTCCTTCACAACGTGAAAACAGCCGTCTGTGAAAAAAAAAAAAGGTATATATGTATATAGTATATATATATATATACACACACATATATATCTACACACATATATATGTGTGTATATATGTATATATATACTATATACATATACGTGTGTATATATGTATATATATGTGTGTAGATATATACATATATACATGTATGTATATATAGACATATATGTGTATATATAATGTGTGTGTGTATATATCATTTCCTATATGTATGTATGTATACATATATATATGTGTATATATATACACATATATCTTATGCTTGTATTTACCTACACCAGAAATGTCAGAGGGAATTTTCTTAATTGGAGAAGAGTATTAGTACCTCTGGGACTCCAAAACTCTGATTATCCCATTGATTACAAGTCTCTGTGATTGACAATATTGCCAATTGGGACATCTGGCAAAGAGGGGGCAGGTTACTTCCATGACATGGTTACCAGGCACACTGTTTGAAAAGCAGCTATTGGATTGTTGCTGGGCTCTTTTCGAAACATGAGCTATGGAGGCCTTGTGATTCTCTGGCTTGATACCCTGTTTTGGGGTGGGACAACTTGGACTCAATAACTCACAAAGTAGAGAAGTTCTAAGAATCCTCACTTGTAAAGTAGAAATATTATATTCAAGAATGCAGCTGGCCTGTTGCCAGAGGATCTTTTCAGTTGACAGGTACTCTCTCCCCCTTGTCAATTACACTCGGTAGATTGGTGACATACTGCAATTTACATAGCAACTGATTATTCATGAACTTTTAGGCTTTCTCAAGTTTTTCCCATTAATATCATAGAATTTGTATTTTGCCTTATGTCTGTATCTATAAGGAAAATTTCTAGCTGGAGAATTTTTGGATCAAAGTAGATGCTTATTTGTTTTTTGTTTTTTATTGAGGGTAACTAAAAACTTTAGAGTCCTTATTAATGTCAGAAATGGCACCGATGTTGCTCTCAGTCTCTGTTTCTTACTGATAGCTAATTGAGGAATATTTGTAAAACTTAAAATAAACAAACAATTATACAGTGAAAAACCTCTCTCCCACCCCTTCCCCTAGCTACCCAGTTCTCCTCCCTGTAGGTATTCAAGGCTATCCTTTCAGAGATATTTTGTGTAAATACAATCCAAATGCATTCATAATTTTCCCCATCCTAGTTTTTAAAAACTGAGATGATTATATATTTTCCATATTGTTTTGTATCTTAATTGTTTCTTTAAATAGTATGCTTTTGAGATATTTTCATATCAGTGCATGAAGAAGTTTTCATGCACTTATTAGTTTTTCATGGCTCCATAATTTTACAATATATATTTTACAATATTCCTCACCATGCCCAATTGGTCCTAAACACTTTCTTAAACCTAGCTGTCAATGATAGAGCGTGGACAAGATGGCCAATTGGGCTTTCCTATTGCTGAATAATTAGTCTCAAATTAGACTTTCTCTTTGGTGGCAATCTTTTGCTCCCTCAGTTTCTCAGTGATTGCACTTTATACAACAGGGGCTCCATCAGAGGTTTATGCACACAATGAATAGTATTAATACTATTCATGGTCTGGCATGGTGGCTCATGCCTATAATCCCAGCACTTTGCTGCAGTGGGTGGATCTCTTGAGGTTAGTATTTGGAGACTAGCCTGGCCAACATGGTAAAACCCCATCTCTACCAAAAAATAAAAAAAAAATTAGCCAGACCTATAGTTCTAGCTGCTCAGGAGTCTGAGGTAGGAGAATCACTTGAACTTGAGAGGCGGAGGCTGCAGTGAGTTGAGATCACACCACTGCACTTCAGCCTCGGTGACAGAGAGAGAGATCTTGTCTCAAAAAAAAAGTACTATTAATAATCATCCTGTTTATTATCTGACTTATTTTATATTGTTCATAACACAATCTTTTTGCCCTTTTATTCCAGGTGCTGAACATGTTCTCCAAGGGTTTCAAGGTTATTACATGCCCTGAAATTGGGCAAGGAGCTTTAAGAGAGAACTTTAAGAGTTTGCCAGAGGAAACTCAAGGTGTTTCTACATGAAGAAAATGGTTTCGGACACTTGAATTCTTTATTTTTTGCTTACTCTTGGTGATGGTTGTTAGCAAAGACCTAAAGTTGTTGTATGGCTATCTGCAAAGGCTGAGTGTGATTTGATATTGGCTCAACTTGAAAACTTTGATATTTGATGTTTGTATTCAAAATTGGAAATAAAGGTATTTAAAAGGATGATATATGATTATGGGGTGGCATGTAAGACTTCACAGAACTTACCTGCATACTTATATATTTGCTGCCAAAATAGTTGTTTGTTATTGTGTTAACCTGTGCTTAGCATGCTTAACTCCATACATTCTTTGATTTAAAGTTTATTCTACTTAAAACCCTAATTAGTAATATTTGTCTTTACCAGTAATAGTGTTTTAGCTTAGCTATCTGAGTGTAATCTCATTTTGTTTTTTAATTAGTTTGCACTATTAGCTCATTTTAAATTGCCAAGAAAAATCCTGAAGACAAATGAACATAATTAAATTAGAGCATGGGTCACTTCTTACTGTCTCTTTTTCCAGTGGGCAGAGAATTTCCGCAGACAGAAACAAGGTCTACTCTAAAGAGAAATAATTAAGGTTTATATTTTAAGTAAGGGTAAATCCTATTATATTTAAGATGATAGTTGTGAAATTTGTTATGAAATATGAAAAGGTGAAAGTGGGACTTATTTGAAAATTTATGCAATTAATTTTCTTATTTGAGCAACATTTAAGACTTCATAGGGGGTGCCTTTTGGTAAAGAAGCACAAACTTTGGAGTTAGATAGACCTAGTTGGGGCTCGGATTTGACATTTAATGTCTGTGAGATCTTGGTTAAGTTATAGGTTGAGTGTCCCTTATCCAAAATGCCTGTGACCACAAGCGTTTTGGACGTCAGATTTTTTCAGTTTGGAATATTTCCGTATACTCATGGATGGGACTCAAATCTGGCCACACAATTTATTTACATTTCCTTTTAGACAATATTTTAAAATAATTTTGTGCATGAAACAGAGTTTTGACTGGGACCTGTCACATGAGGCCAGGTGTGAAATTTTCCACTTGTGACATCATGCCAGTGCTCAAGAAATTTCAAATTTTGGAGAATTTTGAATTTCAAATTTTTGAATTAGGGATGCTGAGCCAGTATTACCCTTTCTAAGCCTCAGTTTTCTCATCTTTAAAACAGATATAATAGCAGCTGTTTAATAGCAGTTTTTAGAATAAATGAGATAGTATATGTCAAGTAGCCCACACACTATAGGCACTTAAAAAACTTTAGTTTTTCTTCTAGTCTTTAGATGATTCAGGGAGCATAATTAGAAGTTATAAACAACAACAAAACTCCACCTGTGAAATATTTCTCCCTGTACGTCACTTAGATGAATGCACTCAGATTTTCTGCAAAGAAGCATAAACAGTCTTTGTGGTCAGTTTGATTGTAGACTCATCATAAACCAAACAGATTAGACTGGATTTAAGAAGTAGGGGCTTTAAACAGACTGTGAGCAAAGAAAGTTTTGACTATCACTACAGAAAATATACTTGATGTGCAGCTTTGCCTGAGCTAACACATTTTTTAAAAATTATAGAAATATAATTCTGTATTTTCACAACTCAGTTAATCTTTTTCCCTTCTGGTTAATTGGGGAATTATTTTTTACCTAGAATAATAAGACATACGATATGATCAAGTTCAATAATTTACTCTTCAAATAGTCTCATATAATTATACTGCACATTTGAAAAGTATTCATCTCTTATAATTTGATATTTAAATCAATGGTTAAAAATCAGCACACAGACAGAATATGCCAACAAATGCATGCTTTCCAGGGTGGCGGTGGAGAAGAGGTGGGAGGTAGGAGGGAAAGAGGGAATTGAGAAATAACTAAATCCCTAGAACAATGAAAATAATTAAAAAACAGTCTTGAGAAATTTGATAAATAGTGCTAACAAGTTCAATAGAAATAAAAACCAGTTAATATAAAGAAGAGTCTTACAGACAGATAAAAGATAGAGAATGGCCATTTATTTATTCAAGAAATATTTATTAGTGACTATGATATAAAAAATACTATAAACTAAAGCTTTATTCATTTGTAAACTAAAACATTTGACTTCACTTCCTCCTACCATAAATATATTTTTTGTCTTTGATTTGCAAACTGGAAATGTAAATACATTTTCAGTTTACAAATGAAAGCCTCGTAGATGTAGCTAAAATTACCATCTTAATTATTGTAAAAATGACTACTTTTGAAATGAAGATATATAAAAACATGACAAATTTTCCCCACTCATTCAATTCCAGTTTTCATAGTATCTATTTGTGCCTATCCTTTCCAACCTTTTCCTAATTTTATACAGACCCAGTGAAAGACACATACATTATACACACATATATACAGGTACACTCTCAGTACCAGTTTTCTGTATTTGTTCTTACGCTGTTATAAAGAACTACATGAAACTGGGCAATTTACAAAGAAAAGAAGTATAATTGACTCACAGTTCCACAGGCTGTATAGGAGGCTGTGGAGGCCTCAGCCAACTTTTACAGTCATGGTGGAAGGTGAAGGGGAAGCAAGCAAGTCTTTACATGGTGCAAAGAGAAAGAGAGAGACAGAGAGAAAGGGGAGGTGCTACACAGTTTCAAACAACCAGATCTCATGAGAACCCTATCACAGGACAGCACCAGGTGGATGGTCCTAAACAATTAGAAACCACCCCATAATCCAGTGACCTCCCACCAGGCCCCACCTCCAACACTGAGGATCACAATTCAATATGAGATTTGGGAGGGGACACAGAGCCAAAGCATATCATATACCTTACTTCACAAAGATAAAATCATGCTATAATATTCTATAATAATAGCTTTGTAATTCATGTTATTATATCCATGGGTTAGTGTCCTAGGAAAAAATGCTAGGTTACAGGGAATGCACATTTTATAATTTCATGGACAAATTACTTTCCCATAGGTTATGTTCATTTAGATTATGAGATTTCCAGGTTGTCTAATACTCCTGCTAGCATTGGATGCTATCTTCTTAAATCTTTGCATTCCCAATGGCAAAAATTGTAAAAGTTTAAACTTTTTATGTTGTCAGATCTGTTAGATTTTTCTTTACTAATTCTGGGTTTCCAGTTTTACTTAGCCTTCCCCTCATCCTGCATCAAACAGTTGTAAAATATTGTCCTATCTGTACATATTAATATTTTAAAAGACATTGCTTACATTGAGCCTTAATATTTTGTATTATATATGTTGAGAGATTATGAATTCACTTAGATGACTTCTGAATTGTATAACTAGTTGTCCTAAAACCATTTATTGAACCATACGTGGTCCTTTCTGGTATAGGAGTTAAAAAGCAATTATTTAGCAGATAGAGAGGGTAAGGAAGTCCTTGGTAAGGTTTTCCTTTTAGTGAAAACCAGTCCCCAAATCTTTCCCTTTCTAACAGAGTAGCCTGCAAAATCAAGCTGCAGACATAGATAAGCAAGCTGGAAGCTTGCACGGGTGAATGCTGGCAGCTGTGCCAATAGGAAAAGGCTACCTGGGGGCTAGGCATGTTCAACCTGGTGGCTCCATCTTCTCTTTTCTTTGTCAACCACGTGTGCAGTAAGGAGCAGGCAACATGGCGCCTGCCAGATAGAGATCTCATCTGCATAATAAAAGATTAGAGTGGGGCCATCAGCTTTTTCGTGCCCTATGTAAATGGCACACCTCATCTAGCCAATCTCTGGGCCCTATGTAAATCAGACACTGCCTCCTCAAGCTCCTCTATAAACCCCCTTGCACACAACTTCACCACAGAACTGGAACCTACTCATGTGCCACTCTCTCTCTGAAGGGGGGAGGGCTATTCTTTTTCTTTCTTTTGTCTATTAAACCTCCACTCTTAAACTCACTTCTTGAGTGTTCCGTGTCCTTGATTCCCTCAGTGTGTGACAATGAACCTCAGGTATTTACCCCAGGCAATGATGCCATTTCATTTCTTTCCCAAATTATATGTAGTTTCAGCTTCATCATATATTGCCATATACACCTACATCTATTTCCAGAATAGTACCATGTGGTTTTGATTAATAGCCGCTTTTGTAATATTTTTCATATTTGGTAGGACAAGTACACCTTTGAATCTTTTATAAAAAATTTATTAGCAAATCATTCATATTTATTTGGTCATATGACATTTGGACACTTTTTAAAGTTTCAAAATCCTGCTGTGATATTCTAATTAGAATTTTATTGTAATATGTTTATGTATCTAATCAGATAGAATTAACATATTAAGAAATTCTGTTTTCTTGCTGTGAGTAGTGGGTGTTCTCGTCACTTATTCAGGCTTTCTATTACGTCCTGTAATGAAAGCTCAGTTTATTCATAGCACTCGTATGCTTTTCTTATTAAATTTATTTATAGATATTTGGTAGTTTTTGTCACAATTATGAATAAAGTATTTGTCCCACTTTAATTTCTAACTGGTTATTTCAATATGTAAAAAAGCAATTGATTTTAAAATATATTTTTATCTCCAGGAATTGAATTTAATTTCTAATATGTATTTTAGTTGAAGCTTATAACTCTTGGGGCTACAAAATCAGATTTCATGAAATAATGGCACCTTTTCAAGTCTTTCTCCATTTTTGTGGACTATATTTTATTTTCTTGTGACATAAGCTTGAATCTTAAAACAATATTGATTAATATGTTGACAGTGGATATTTCTAATTTCTGATTGTAATACAACTGTCTTTGATTGTTCACCAATTAATCCGTTTGTGGTTGGTTTTTGAAAAATCATCTTTATTAAGAGATTTTGTTTTAATTTGGAAAAAATAGTGAAGTGTGAGAAAATGTGAATTAATATACACATAATCGGTATGAACACTTTGGAGAATAATGGTCTAAATTACTAAATCAGGAGACATATTGGAATTCCAACCACACCAAAGGGGAATGCTTATTCCATTCAACATCAAAATTATTGCAACAAAGCAGGTATGCAAATTCTCCACATAGTAGAAGTATGGGATGTGTAAAGCATGGATTATGAATCCGACAACCTCAAGAAATATTTCCTCCGAACATCTCTTAAGTGTGTACCTCATCAATTTAATTCTAGACAATAGCTATTTTCATAATCAGAACATATGTTCACGTGGCATTCTTCAATTATATAGAAAACAAAACACACATGATGAAAGATAACCTAGATAACAAAACCTAAAACTCTAAAATTTATCGATGTGCTATAATGACTCTTTTGATAGTTTCAGAACGACAGAGATTATCTTGTCTCCATCTTCTTGATTTTAGTTTTGTTCCCTCACTTTGCTTTTGTGTCCTCCTTTCTCTCTGTCTCCTCCCTCGTCGCTCCCAGTCCCTCATTTTCAGGGTGTTTGTGTCTGTGTACACTCATACACAGTGCCTGTATCTCACGATGGTAGGGTGGGCTTCCTGTGTCCGTCTTTGTCTCTCTGTAATTTTCTGAATGTTTATGTCTTTTTCTGTTACTGTCATTTTCTCTATTTTTCTCTTTCTCTCCTTCTGTCTCTTTCCAGATAAATGCTACCTGACATTGCTTGCTGTCTGTCACAGCCACATCAAATGGCAAACCAAGTAACTAAGTATTCCACAATACAAACAGCCACTAGAACATAAACCCAACCATTGCATGCATAGCTCTGTAGGCAGCCCTGCTCTTGACCACATAGATCCTTCATGCTTTTATCATCAAAACTTTAAAGAGCAACCTCAACTACTGTTTTGAAAAAGTGTTAATGCATTGATTATTAATGTAGATTCGGGGTAAAAAACACCTCTTCATCGTTTTTGCCTCCTTCTTACTGGAAATAGAATTGGGACCAGCATTTAGCAATAGGTAGAAAAAGCGAATAACCCTGGGTCAGACTTCCCAGATACCATTCCGACGGTCTTAAAGAGATTTGAGAAGTCTCAATACCTCACAATTTTTAGAGTTCTGACAGAGCAGAAACCTACTTTTCAATGTGAAATCAAGGCCAAATAGCCTGGAAAAGTAGATGATGGTAGAGGATGACTTGCATTTCATCCTCCTTCTTTGTGGAAAGGATGGAAAACTGTCAGTGATATTTCCAGTCTCAGTTGCAGGGAGGGGTCTGGACATGAATCAGGTTCTGCTGATGAGAAGCATTTGAACAGAGTTGGGAGGCAGTAGAAGAGGGGGTTGTCTTTCTGACAGGCGGGCTCTGGCTGTAGGTCGGCATGGCTGGCTTCACCCTTTCCATTCTAGGCTCTGGCTTTGTGGGTGTGAGGCTTTCAGGGATGCGGCAGTAGCAGTGGGAGCAGCAGCTCCAAAACTCTGAATGCCAGCTAACTGTGTGATTTTGAGACAGGAGCGGCTGCCTAACTTTATTTCGTTCCATATACTTGGGATAAGACTGCTTTCTACCCATTGCACCAATCCTCTCCACTCTAAAACTGCTCTTAGTTTGGATGGTAAACCTAGTAACCCTATCTTGAATTTTCCCAATAATTTTGTAAGTCCCTAATTGCCTGCATTTAAATTCTTTCTGTTTGAAACGCCTAGAGTAGTTACTGTTTCCTTGAATGAATGCCAGCTGATGTCAAAGATCGACAGAACCAGACGGTGGTTAAACATGATAAAGACAGATTTTATTCAGTACTATCTCTTGTAGTAGAGGAGAAAAGCCAACGTAACCTGAGCTCAACTCTGCTGCAAGCAAAGGTGGGAGGCTTTTTGAATATTGGGGTGTGCTGAAGGAAAGACACTGACGGGTGTTAAGTGGGCATTTGGTCTGTGTCACTCAGCTATCTGGATTTGCTACTTGGCGCTCATCTGAAGGAGAAGGAACTTCTTGCATCTTTATGACAGAAGTTGTGGAAGCTAGAGCAAGGGGCTGTAGATGTTAGGGCCTTTACCGTCACACTGAGAGGAAGAGTTATCTCCCTAATGTTTGCATTTCAGAGAGATAGCTCCCAGGTCCTTGAGACAGTTTTGTGTGGTAGAAGATTTATATCTCAAGGGCAGAGAAAGGTTTTATAATTGCAAGCTTTTTCAGGCAGGCATTTTAAGAGGGAGCTGAGGTCATCCTAGGCATAAAATCTTCATCTGCTAGAAGTCATACTGGAGTTTGCTCAAGAACAGAGTCTTTGTCACGAATGTACCTGAGATAATGGGATTTTGCTTAAATTACTTTGGGAATGTACCATATCTCACAAGGCATGTATATAGAACTTGATTTCAGCAGTCATCTTTTTTTAAAATGACTACCAGAGGATCAGTCTGACCCAGTTTCCAAGACAAACTGTCACCTGGAGTGAGAAGCTTTGTCGTACATTGTTACAAATATAAAAGAGTCTTCCTTTTTGTATTGCTAGTAATGGCCTTTTCTATTAATAATAAAAACAGCTGTTCTTTTTCTATTGTGTTTTAAAAATATATTTACTTCAATCTTTTTTTTTTTTTTTTT
>NW_016107700.1:1059575-1083838 GCF_001604975.1 Cebus imitator
TTTTGAGACAGAGTCTTGCTCTGTCATCCAGGCTGGAGTGGAGTGGTACAATCTCCACCCACTGCAGCTTCTGTCTTACCTGGTTCAAGCAATTCTCTTACTTCAGCCAACCAAGTAGCTAAGATTACAGGCATGTGTCACCATGCCTGGCTAGTTTTTGCATTTTTAGTATAGATGAGGTTTCACCATGTTGGCCAGACTGGTTTTAAACTCCTGGCCTCAAGTGACCCACCCACCTCAGCTTCCCAAAGTGTTGGGATTACAGGCATGAGCCACTGCGCCAGCCTACTTTAGTCTGTATCACCTCAGTTTCTCCCCATCCACATCCATTCCAACCAAGCAGAGAAGCAATAAAGAATGATTAAAATATTGTAGCTTGTGAATATAACGCAGACAGTGTAGGATCTCATTTATGACCTGAATGTTGAAAAGTGACCTAAGACACTGCTGTCCCTGTGTCACATTTAGCTTCCTGGCTTTGTTTCTGAGTCTGGCCTGCTAGGGATCACTGATCCTGTGTGCATTTCTGATCAATCATCAATATTTCAAGGCCAAGAACTTTGGGACATAGGTGACATTTATTCCAAATCTCCAAAATCATTTCCACTCAAATACTCATTATTGTAGAGGGAAAAATTTCTTTGTTCTCTGCAAGAGGCACAAAGCACATTTGATTATACCACTTTGCCTGACACTTGATTTATTTTACCAGTAGATCTGTTTTTAAAAATAGAAAGCAAATTATTGTGCCTGAGTGACTTCAAAACTTTCCCATCATTCCAGTTTGCAACCATGTTGCTCCCATGGAGGAGAGAGAGGGGCTGAGGGTACGTGGGAGTGAAAAGGAGACAGGGAGGAGGACAGAAAGAGCCAAATAAATGACAAGGAAGGGCAAGTTGCCAGGAGCTCAATGGTTTGAAATTCTAGCCTGGATACATTCCTTATCATAGTTCCTCAACTAAATGAAAGCTTGCTTGCCTTGGAAAGAAAATCAAGAAGATTACATTCTTGAGGTAGGAAGTAAAAGGTCAGACACATTCCAAGGTAATTGGACTGGAATCTACAGAAAATGTTTTCATAAAACATTTTCCACAATCAGTCTTTTTGTAAAAACATGGTTTGGAGAGAGTGGTATAAATAAATAAAAACCACAAACATTTCAATATTGATTATTTTCCTCTTTATTGTGATTTTATTTTGAGGAGGCTGCAGAATGAAATAACTTCTTAAGAAACATCTTAAGTCAGTTCAAGACAATCTCTGGTGAGAACTAAATTATTTACGACTTTAATTTTCATAAGCTCTCTCACCATTAGTTTCATCTTCCTATATTATGTTTTTGTTGGACCAAAAAAATTCAAGTACTTTGTTTTTCTTCATACACATTTGATTTCTGAATTCTTTGTTTCTTTATGTAAGAGAATAAAATAATCCCTGAACTAAGCCATTCTGCTAAGAACTTGGAATGCCTTGTTTTGACTTCCTGTACTGAACTCTGTTTTAGTGTTCAGACTTTAATTTCCTTTGAAGAATGCTCCTCAGGCCCCAGAGCTTTTTTGAGTTTCTGATATGTCAAACTTATTTTCTCAATTGACCTTAAGGAATATCTAGGCTTATTATTAAGAATTACAGATAATCCAGGAATTTGCAAATACTATAGCTCACGTATACAGAATGAATCATACTTACTCTTTAGAACTGCATGGCTTATCACCCAAAGTGTTTTATTTTATTTTATTTTTTATTATATTTTAAGTTCTGGGGTACATGTGCAGATCATGCAGGTTTGTTACATAAGTACACATGTACCTTGGTGGTGGTTTGCTGCATTCATCGCCCCATCATTGACATTAGGTATTTCTCCTAATGCTATCCCTCCCCAATCCCCCCACCCCCTGCTATTCCTCCCCTAGCCCCACCTCCCAGGCTCCTGTGTGTGATGTTTCCCTCCCTGTGTCTGTGTGTTCTCATTGTTCAACACTCACTT
This sequence comes from Cebus imitator, assembly GCF_001604975.1. Taxonomy (NCBI): domain Eukaryota; kingdom Metazoa; phylum Chordata; class Mammalia; order Primates; family Cebidae; genus Cebus; species Cebus imitator. Next base: position 1,061,563 of record NW_016107700.1, read on the forward strand.
ATAAGTAAGAATATGCAGTGTTTGGTTTTCTGTTGTTGTGTCAGTTTGCTGAGAATGATGGTTTCCAGTTTCATCCATGTACTGCTGTATTTTCTTCTTTTCTTTCTTTCTTTCTCTGCTTTCCTTCTTTCACTCATATATATAGCAGTTACTATCAGCCACACTGATAGTAGCTGGAGACAGCAAAAGGCAAAGCAGTATGAAACTATCACTAGTAAATCTGCAGGCTTTACCAGAAAAAACAGAGTGCAGTCCATAGACATACCCAGTTACTGAAAACCAAATATCACAAGGAAGACGTTAGTGGAGATATAGTGCTGAAAATAGCCATGATTTGCAAATGGAGAATATTTCTTCCCCATCTCTCTCAACTAACCCCACTAACTTAGTAGTTAACTCCAATAACTTCCTTAAATTTGCCCATTCCCACTGACTTTGAAGAAAGAGTTTGTCTTAATTATGATCCCTCAAAAGCAGAACCTGAAAGCAGGACTTGGAGGTGGGTAGTTTATCTGGAGGCTTCCAGGATGCCAAAGGAAGGAGCTGGGAAAGTGAGTGAAGACAGGGAGCATGGACCTAGAGCAAACAAAAAGGTCGAAATCTAGTTTCAAGAGAGTGTATTCAAGCCTAAAGTTTGAGAAGGGCCACCCAGAAGCATAGATTCAAGTTGCCCAGGATACACATTTTGGTTAGCAGATTTACCAGTGAGTTTTTAAGGAAAAAGAAGAGGCAGTTCCTAAGTTGTTTACCAAGATTTACATTAAGATTGCTAAAGCAATTGATTGGCTATACCTTGTTCTTTGTATCACATATTCCAGGAATTTGAAGATTATGGGTGAGACAGTGAGTCATGAACCAAATGCCTTTAAACAGTTGCCTCCAGGCATGGGTGCCGGTGCTGGACTGAACCATGTTTCTTAGGACCTGTACATTTTGTATACCTCGCATAGCTCGGACAGCTCTAAGCTGTTTTTCTTTTTCCAGAGAAAAGCCACTTGAGGGTGCATTCATAGCTTACCTGTGTAGGCAATGGGGTTCTGTCCAGCTGGGGACATACCCAGAAACTTGGTTGTCCTGCTGAGGGACAAGGAAATTGTGGTATTTATCCACCTACTTCCTCCGTAATTGGTTGAGGGTTGCTCTTTGTGTTGAATTCCTAGCACTTCCAGACTGCCTACAAGTATGTATTGAAAGAGCCTTGCTTATAGTAGCTTTGCAGCATGTTAGCAAGAATAGGAATTGCAAAACACATCCAAAGTGGAATAAAGTTAAGAGTTTTACACTGCCAGCTATGCATGCAAGTAGCCTAACCCATCTCTCATAGCAGAGAGAGAGCCCACAGTTGGAGAGACAGGCAGGGAAGGGTATTTGAGGCAGGAAGTTATCAACATGCCCAGAAATTGTCCATGACAGCTATGGGAACTCAGAGTTGAGGCTGCAGGGATATGGGAGGGAGTGTGGCAACAGCATCTGCTGTGGTCCTTAAAATCTTTAGATTTTTCACTTGGTGGAACTTGAGCTATATTAAGATTGATGCTTCAAAGACCCCTCAGCGGTTACTTGTAGAGTCAAGCCCTACAGGGTCAGGGGGTGTCCACTATCACTGTGCTGAGGTGCAGGATACGAGAAATAGAGACAGGACTCAGAAGGACAAAGAAAGCGCAGCTGGGCTCGGGGGCCACACCACATATAGGCAGAGACAGGCGAGGCCCTGAACATCCAGATGCCTCTGAATTTATTGGGTATAGGTTGGGGGGAAGGGCAGTGAGTGAGGTCATCTTTAAGGACAGTGCTATGGTCAAGACACGTGAGTGATAAGCAAGGGATCCATCCCATTAGGTCACCTAGGCTAGGAGGTGGGCAGTGTGCAGCAAGGGGTCCATCCCCATTAGGTCACCGAGGCAAGGAGGTGGGCCGTGTGCAGTGAAGAGGGTGCAGTGTACAATATCTCTTATATATGGGCAGGCTACTTCTAAGGATATCTATAGGAGGATGCTTTGAGTCACACAGCAGCGACAGAGCTGACAGGGTCTACTGCCACCTGCTGGCAGCTTCCAATGATTTCTATAGGAGGATGCTTTGAGCCAGCACAGTAACAACAGAGCTGATAAAGTTCACAGCCACTGAGGTGGGATTATACGGGAGTGGTTTTAAGCCCCCTCGGACACTCGTGGGCTTGCTAACCTGAGGCCAGCTTTCCACAAGGACTAGATGCAAGGTACTGCAACTCCTTTTCAGGAGGAGTGACTCCTGCTCCAAGCTTGCCATACAGCAGGTATCTTTACAATACTGAATGCTGCCACCTGGGCCAGCCTGGCATGTAGAGTATGCCCTTTCAGGCAGGGTCACTACTGCCTGGGCCATAGATTCTTGTCCTGGTATAAGTGTTTTTCCCTTAAATCATGCTCTGCACCGTGTCTGCTCTAGACATTCCTCTGACTATAAGCAAGATATGCTTATATATGTATAGCTGTTTATCCCTTAATTCATGCTCTGTATTGTGTCTGCTCTAGGCATTCCTCCATGAACTAAGATATAATTATATATATATATATATATATATGAAAATAACTGAGTTGTAAGATATTCTTCAGGCATTAATTGTTCTGACTATAAAATAATACATGATTATACATAAAGGATTATATAAAGGAAATAACTGAGTAATAACACTATAAACTAAGATATTCCTCAGTCACTGGTTGTGCTGGGGATCTGCTTAGCTCTCCTTCCTTGGTGCCCAGATGCGGGGTTTCCCACGGTTACTCTTGCAGGTACTAGGTCTGTAAATGCTAGGTGAAGTGTGCATTCATATATTGCAGCAGTTGCAGAGACAACTATAAAAGCTTCCCAGTGTGAGCGGTATGGGGAGGGTCAAGTCTTTATCTCCCAGAGCTCATCACCACCCGTAGAGCAGTCTGTCAGCATCTCACTCCTTTAAGAGTTTCCTTTTCAGAGAAGGATACTACAATGGTTAGTGAAATTATTCAGTAAAACTGCTTAGAGATTCTTACAGGAATGATTCCGCCCATTAAAAACTTTTTTTTTTTTTTCTGAGACAGAATCTCACTTTGTCACTCAGGTTGGAGTGCAGTGGTGTGATCTTGGCTCACTGCAACTTCTGCCTCCAACGTTGAAGTGATTCTCCTGCCTCAGCCTCCCGAGTAACTGAGGTTATAGGCTTGTGCCACCACAACTGGCTAATTTTTGTATTTTTAGTAGAGAGGGTGTTTTACCATGTTTGCCAGGCTAGTCTTGAACTCCTGAGCTCAAGTGATCCACCTGCCGCAGCCTCCCAAAGTGCTGGGATTACAGGCGTGAGCCACTGCACCCGGCCAAAAAAACTTGAAAATAACATTTCCTTGGCAGTTTCAGAACACAGTTGCAAACTACTTATTGACATAAGCATATTAACTTCTACATAATCATATATTATATATAGTAAATACATATAAAATCAGTTAAGTAGCTTTAGCATACATTTTAGGGTGGGTAAAATAGGGTGGTCAAAGCTATCATTTGTGTCTGAATGGCAATAAGGTATTAATAGTTCACCCAACAATCCAATGATAGCAAGATAAGATATAATTCATAGGCAAAAAATATGCTTTTCCATATTTACTGCACAAGAACTGAGATAACAATTTTATTATTCTGAGGGACAAGATAAACCCAACCAAATTCCAAGATCTTTATGCATTTAGAGAATATTCTTTTTAAAGAGAATGATTTTATGTGCAGCACCCACAATCAGGCACTTACAAGTAAATAATTATTTTTCAACTCTGTGCTGTCTTCTGTATACTCTATGCACAGGCAGAAATTAATTCAGCAGCTAGTCAAGACCACCAACTAAGTGTAGTGGTCTGTGCTACTAAAAATAGTTCTACAGTATTTAATTTCCATGTAATATTTGGTATCTGCTGCTGATACAGTCCATAACTGGGGAGAATTATGTGGAAGATCTGATAAATTTTTCTTGAAATAGGATGAGCAGAAGGAATATTTGGTGTATCTCCCACGTGGGATGGTTTATTTTTTCATGCTTATTTAATGCCTACTATGTGCATCATTAAAGATGTAAAGATAATCAACATGGTACTTTTGTGTGAAGAATTCAGTCCCTTGGGGGAGACAAACATGCAGTCTTTTTGCATCATATTTCCTGTTGCTTGGTGACAAAAATGCATTCTCTTATAGGCCTTTGAGATTAGACCCAAGTGACTAAAGCTCTTCTAAATATTTTCTTGGGTTAGGATTTTTAAACTACATTTTCAGAAAGATTTAACCCAACAAGACTACCTTACTGGGTTTTGTTTATTTCTCATCTTTGAAATGAGCAATTGGACTCGCTACTATTTAAGTTCTCATATAGCTACAAAGAATTCTATATTGCAACCTAAACGGGTTAGGGGACAGTGGGAAAGTCTCATAAGAAAATAAGGCTCCCAACCTGAATTTCTTTATGGTCACATACATAATACTATGTATATTAGAGCACTTTTACTCAGGCCTAATGAGAATTTTCCAGGAGTACACAGCTATGAAGCGTCACACTTGAATTATTTGCCCGAATGAACCAACCTGAATTTTTAATATTTTAATTTACACCCATTTTACACATTTATGCTATTTAGAAAGTCTACATGATTGCATATTGAAACCTGGTGAAAACAAAGGCAGTAGATTTCACTTTATATCTGTCAGATGAGGTGCATTCCTGGCATGCATATGATTAAATAATTTGGGGCAATTTGGCTTTGGATGTAATCAAGATGACATAAAACTCATCAGCAGTAGTTGAGCTGTAGGAACTGGCTCTGGCAGACCCCTGGGAGAGATAAATGTTTTATTTTTGTCGTGTTTGGTATGCAGTCTCATTTTGATTTTTATTAGATTAGGCTTTTCTTTTGACTTCTTTTCTTTTCAGTCTCTTTCTGAGGGCAACATTATAAAGCTTCAAAAATAGCACAGGGAGCTAAGAAAAACTGCAAGGCACTGCAGTGGGATGGTGATTTGGATATAAAATCCTCCGAGTCAGGTGACATGTTTATGACTAACTCACTTCAGACTTAGTCATTTAGTATTGGCACTATTTCAAGTAAAAATGTTCTCTTTTTCTCATCTTTCAGAGGATATTGTTAATTTAAAAGACAGTTAAAAGATGCCGTGAGGTTCAGGACAAAAGCAGATGGCATATTCCAGTGTGTGTTTCTGTCCCCTGACATGGAATGGCCAGTGGAAGTCCTGTGATGATTTTTTGCAGGATATGATAAGCTGTTGGACCACCTTGGACAGCCATCTAGAGTCTGAGCCATTGCGGTTTGTATAAGGACGCGTAAATAAGGGGTGGGGGACAGAGAAGAATGTTTTGGGGAGGGGTATCGATATTCTTTCTACACTTTTGCACCCAATTACCTGGGAACTATTCTAAGATTATGTTTATGCAGAACCTTCTGTGTGAGACCACTGTGCCATGGACCTTCTTATGTTCTATTTAATCCTTTCAGTGGGGCTTTGAGCTAACTCCTCTCCCTGCAACCAGAATTTCCTGAAGTTTTGTCTGTCTGAGGGCAGAGAGGAAGTCCTGTTAACACTAACACCCAAATTGCAATGACCCTTTTCTCCTCCCTGTGTGAAAACAACCTTTCTAGTCCTCCTCCATGTAGGAGAGTCAGAAGCAAGCCTGTTTCCTTTCTTCCACGCTGAGTCCTGCCTTGCTGTGGTCAGCACTCCTCCTGCTGGAAAGGCTTTCTCTGAGCTTTACTGCCAATTAGCTTTTCACTGGGCTAGGAGCGGCCCTTGAACCCCTTAGCCCCAGATCGGAATTGAGGGCAGCGGCAGCATGGGGTGTTGTAAGGGGCAAGAGGGATTCAGGATAAAGGATGACTGCATTCCATCTCTGTGCAGCCCCTTGAAGTACACGGCTGATGTACATGGCTTGTACTACTATTGCACAGCTCCCCCATTTCCCCTGCCTCCCTCTGCCCCACCAATTATTGCATGTCCAGCTTCTGTTCTTAACTCCTCTTTTCACAGGGACTCAGGTCATGGGAGGAAACAGATGCCATGCCTCTTTAGTGTCCTTCTCTTCCCTAACCCTTCTTCTTTCAGGCATCCTAGCACTGTCCTTTCTCCTCTACTTAGCCCTCTTTCTTGACATCAAAGATCAAAAACTCTCAAGCATTTCAATGCATGTAGTGAACATATGAAGGGATCAGGGATCCACCAGGTCCACAGATGACCAGATTCACTCCACAGATGACCCACTTGGGAATCAGCTGGGGAAACCAGTTGAAACAGTTCCTGAGCTATGATGGAAACACAGGGCAGTGACTCCAGAGGGCACCCCACTTTCCAATGCACAGGGTTAGACATTTCCTTGTTTCTGACTCAGCTCACTTTAGAAGACTTTTGTCATCAAAAACCATTCTCTATAGCTAAGATTTAATGATTCTGAGGAAAGAGAAATAAAAAGCCTAGGAAACTATTCCGAATTTTAATGCTCAAAAACTTCATATTACTTGAAAATTCATCATATGCAGGGGTACTGAAAGGCATCATACCAAGAAAATAGTACCTACAGAACAATGGAATCTGTCAGGAGAAACTTCCCATTTTCATGGCATTTTGAAAGAAGCAGTGATTTATTATTTCCAGATACATGATTAATTTTAACGTTTTAAATTATGTGTTTTATGCTTTGTTGAACAAGGCACTTTAATCTACACATTTTAATTCGCTGGAACATCTGAGTTTGCTTCAAAACTCAACTCTTTCAAGTTTCATGAAGGACACTGTGGTGGCTCATCTCCGGCCAAGGCTCTGTGGCCTGTGCGCTACTCTGTGGCCTATGACAGGTTACGACTGCATTTATAGTAGAGAGGCCCAGATCAACTGCAGCTTTCTTTTCTTCACTCCTTTGAAAGTGTTTGCATTGCAACTGCCACTCTTACTCCTACTGTGCCTAATGTCCCTGACAAAATATTAAGGCACCAGAATTAAGACAAAATATTAAGGCACTGTTTAATAATAGTACAGACTGTAATACCTTATTGACGCGTTTAAATTTTAAAACATTTTGCTCACATGGTCATATTTTATGCCGGTAACAATTCTATAGCTCGTAGCTGTGACGGATGTGGATTTGTTGTGAGTCATACCTAAGATCCTCTACTTTGTTGGTGTCCTGACTCACAATCCTGAGCTCTTTCCTTGCACTCTGCTGACTTTACCAGATATGACCAGAGGCCTTGATAGAATGACTTGGTTAATATTTCTATCATTTTGAAAAGCCACTTAGAAAAAACTGACAGCAAATCATTCATTTTTGCAATTATTAATTTAAACATATTTTAAAACATGTATTATTTAGGTCTGTGGATATATCTAGGAAAAAAACAGTCAAAAAATCCCATTCTTTTTTTTTTTTTAGACTGAGTCTTGCTCTGTCACCAGGATGGAGTGCAATGGTGCAACCTCGGTTCACTGCAACCTCCATCTCCTGGGTTCAAGCGATTGTCTTGCTTCAGCATCCTGAGTAGCTGGAATTACAGGCGCCTGCCACCACACCTGGCTAATTTTTGTATTTTTAATAGAGACAGGGTTTCACCATGTTGATCAGGCTCGTCTTGAACTCCTGACCTCGTGATCCACCCGCCTCAGCTTCCCAAAGTGCTGAGATCACAGGGATGTGCCACTGTGCCTGGCCCTTAAAAACTCCGTTCTTAAGGAGTTTATATTCTAGCAAGCAGTGAGTCCATCCACAAGCCAAATAAGTGGATGGACTTATTTGGTACAATATGGTGATTAGTACTAAGGAGAAAAAGAAAGCAGGGATGGGCTTGGCAGTAGGCTGTAATTTTAGAGATGGTGATCAATGATGGCCTTACTGAGAAGATGGCATTTGTGTAAAGATTCAGAGGAGAAAGACACGAAGGGGGTTAGGTTTATATAGTTCATTTTATAGCTTATAATTTTTGAATTACCTTCATATTTATAATGTCATTTGGACTTTACCAGGGAGAATATTTACAGATGAGAAAAATAAGTGTCAAGGATTTCTAAAGTTCATGTAGCCAATTAAGGTCCAAGCTGAACATAGAATTTTAAAAACCCACCTCTGGTCCCTGTGGTTTCTATTGTTCAAACTCTGCCTTTGTAAAACAAGACTGAACATCTTTTAGTAGTTCATAGAAAAATGGGTTTGATATTTTCATAATATAATTAAAAACCCCATTATTTTAATTAAGAATACAGAAATTAAAGTCTTTTAAGAAATTTTACCACAGTTGAGTCATATTCCATTACTCAAATTTAGTACAATTGTTTTAACAACTTTTCATTTTGTCTACTTAAATTCAATTACATAAATTTTATTAAGCATCAGCTATGTGTGCCAGAAAAAGAAGGCTAAGAAAAGCCTGCAGAGTCAAATGAACTCTCAAGGAATTCATTCAAATACTTTTTGTGATTGTGACAAATTAAACCCTTGAGGTCCTCATTCCTGGGGTCTTGGTTCTAGTGATGGCCTATGGGACATGAATGAGTTTTATTCCATATCCTCTTCCTAGGTATAAATCTTCAGGAGGTGGGTACTCTGTTCTGGCTTGTAAAATCTCAGAAATATGGGTGAGGCTAATTGTTCCTGTTAACATTTTTCTTAAGATCACTGGGAAACAAAATGCAAAAAGATGCTCCCCAATCCGTTTGATACACAGGACAAGTAACAATGCTTTTGGTAAAAGAAAAGATTTCTTATTTGATCACATTTTTAAGAAGGAGAAGAATGAGGAACATCGCTGCAGTTTTCTTTCCATAGTACTGAGCACTTTATGCAGTTTTTTTTTTTTTTTAAAGCGAAGTAAATGGGCAAGTTTTACTAGATTTGCACGTTGCTCAGAATTTTGTGGTATCTAGTGGGCAGCAACTTGGTAATGGTTTTCTAAGTTGCAGATGGCACTATATTCACCCTGGCCTCATCGCTCTGTGGGGGAGCTACCAGGAAACACAGGAGGTACTGTTAGTCTACCTCCCTGGTGTCAAGGTAGCTGGAAATTGCATTTTTAACAAGCTGCTTTGAAAAACGACCACTTCATCAGGCCATGGGCATGGTCATTGACATCAACTGTACATCCTACAGCATTCTCGAAGCCTCCTGGCTCACCTCTCTTTCTCCCAATAAGATTCTCTAACTATGCCCACTGTTGTCCCTGTTTACTGAATTAGAATTTCCCGATTTGGTAAGTGAGCTCCTGCAAATGTTGCAGCCACAAGTGGTTCCTGTCGCTCAGCTGCGGCTCCCATGGCAACAGACGTGTTTACATTCACATTATTCACCTTCTTTTTTTTTTTTCACCTTTGCAACTCAGGAAGAAGAAAAATTGACATGTGAAAAGGGAAGATAGTGCCTTGAAAAGGGACAGGAAAGGGAAAGGATTTTTGATTGTAAGAATTCATAAAATATTCAATACAGTGAAGCATGTTTGCTTTTAGAGGAAAGTAGTGAAGGCAGGGGCTGGTGGTTTGTGAGAAGGGCTAAGATATTTTAAAGTCAGGAATAAACAGATTTAATTAAAGGCTTGAATATAGATAAAATAGTCTATATTAAGAAGGTAAGAAGTGCCCTGAATTCAACTCCAGGAAAAGATTGTATGTGAAGACAGTGGTTTTCACATTCTCCAATAAAGTTTTTCCCCCCAGATGTTAAGATCTTTGGACTCTATCATTGAGCTGGTGGAAATAAATTGTTCAGTACTGATGGGTTTCAAACAATGAAGAGCAGGATGAATGTAGCTTCTCTGTGAAACCCCATGGTCTCTGGCTATGCTCTTCCTGTGTGTTCCCATAACTTACACTTAGTGTGAGATAATTTGTGGTTTGAGGGAAGCGCCAGTTATGCCTTGGGTCTGAAGTGTTTCTACTCATTTATACCTGGAAATGGAGGCTGAGACCCATTTTTATCTCTGTATGTTTTCTGTAGTTGATGAGTAGGCCAGTTGCAGGCAACAAAGTGACATAAAATAATTTTTCTTCATGCAGTTGAACAGGAGCCAAAAAATTTAAAATATGAGTAAACTATTAAGCTCCACTTAATTCACTCTTTAAGAAGGTGGGTACTGGGGAGGATTCTTTGACTTTCTCTAGTTGGGTGGTGAGAGGAAAAAGCAGAGATAAAGGGTAAATTGCTGGGGTATAAATTTGCCGTTAAAAAAATACATCCAACAAAGAACTAATATCCAGAATCTACAAGGAACTCAAACAAATTAGCAAGAAAAAATCCAAACAATCCTATCAAAAAGGGGATTAAGGACATCAATAGAGAATTCTCAAAAGAAGATATACAAATGGCCAACAAACATATGAATACATGCTCAGCATCACTAATGATCAGGAGAATGCAAATGACAACCACAACATGATACCACCTTACTCCTTCAAGAAGGCCATAATAAAAACATTTAAATAAACAGATGTTGACATGAATGGTGATAAGGGAACCCTTCTACGCTGATGCTGGGAATGTAAACTAATATGCAACCACTGTGGAAAACAGTGTGGAGATTCCTTAAAGAACTAATAGTAGAACTACATTTGATCTAGCAATCCCACTACCAGGTATATACCCAGAAAGAAAGAAGTCACTATATGAAAAAGATACTTGCACATGCATGTTTATAGCAGCACAATCTGCAATTGCAATAATATGTTCATAGATCAATAAGTGGATAAATAAATTGTGGTATATATATATACACACAATGGAATACCACTCTGCCATAAATAAGAATGAATTATTGGCATTTGCAGCAATCTGGATGGAATTGGAGACAATTATTCTAAGTGAAGTAACTCTGGAATGGAAAACAACATTGTATGTTCCCACTTGTAAGTGGGAGGTAAGATATGAAAATGCAAAGGCATAGGAATAATACAATGGACTTTGGGGACTCAGGTGAAAGAGTGGAAAGAAGGTAAGGGATAAAAGACTACAAATTGGGTGCAGTGTATACTGCTTGGGTGATGGGTGCACCAAAATCTCACAAATAACCACTAAAGAACTTACACATGTAACCAAATACCACCTTTTCCCAAAAACCTACGGATATAAAAAATTTTTAAAAAGTTAGTAATAAAAGTGGAAAAAAAGAATACTTGTAATTGCTGTGTGATGGAATTCCCCTTTTGCTGACTTGCCAGGCAAACTTAGTGAAGACCTGGATATTTTTCAGTGTTTATTTTTCTTCTTTTTCAGTTATGACATTATGGTGATATTGGCAATAAGATAAACTTTGGGTTTTTCTTATCCATATTTAACTGTCAAAACAAATTTCTTGGCATCCCACATTCATAGAACTTAACTCAATTGACACCATTCTTCTCCTAGATGTGTATCTCAAAATCAATCTGTCACGCTTGAATTTTACACAGTATTATGTCTTCTTATTTTAGTTTACTGCCTCTCTGTCTCCTTAGGAATGTTTCCATTTCTGAAATCTCAGAGCCACCCTGAATCCTTCTATGTAATCTCAACTATTTCTGTATCAATATTCTCCCCTTCCTTAAAAGGGATCAACATCCACCTGGTGATTCAACCTTTTCCCAAAGCATCAGCTTTTGTGGTAGCTTACAAGTGTCTATAAATTCTTTGTAGCTCCTCTCATCAAAAGGTGCAATCTATTTCTCAGCTCCTTAAATCTGGACTAGCTTTGTGATCTTTTGTCTAGTAAAATGAAGTGAAAATGATATGGTATGAATTTAAACCTAGACCTTTAGAGATTTTGCAGCTTCCATTTTCCCCATTGCAGTGTTTCTCAGCCTTGGTACTATTGCCATCCTAGGCCAGATAATTCTTTGTGATTGGGGGCTCCTTTGTGTATTGTAGAATGTTTATCAGCATCCCTGGCCTCTACCACTAGGTGCAAGTAGCAAGTACCACCCTTCTCTTCTCTAAATTATGACAACCAATATATCTGTAGACATGGCCAAATGTCTCTGGGAAATGGGGGCAAAATTACCCCAGTTAAGAACCACTGCTGTATTGGAATGCGGCTGCCATGTGCACAAGTCTGGGCTTGGTTACTGGAAAACAAGAGCAGAGATGAGCAGTCCCAGGGGTGCCTTCCAGGCCTGCCATCACACCAGCAGGCCACTCAAAGCACCCGCGCCAACTGTGCATAGCCTGAGATTGAATTCAAGTTTCATTTGTTCCAAATGGTTAACCAATTGTTTCTGCACAACTTACTTACTTTTTCTTAGGTAAAGTATACATATGTATGTGTGTGGTTTTTTTAGGGGGGCTTTCTATATTATATTATTATTATTCCATTGGTTCACTTGTCTATCTTTGTATGTTTATTGTAAAACTTAATATATGATAGTTTATGTTCTCTTACTAACATTACCACATTCACTACCTCTCCTTTTTCTCCTTTAATAGTGTATGTGCTGTTTTTGATCCTTTGCATATCCCATACATTTTAGAATCAGCTTGTCATATTCTCCCAAAAATTTGTTGTGGTTTTGGTTGGTAATGCATGGAAACTATAAATCAATCTAGACAGACTTCTTTACACTGTGAATGATTTCAATCTAAAAACAAGATGTTTCTCCTAATTTTTCTGGTCATCTTTAATTTCTCTCCATAAAACGTTATAATATTTTGTAAAGTACTCTTCTTGTATTTGTTAGATTTATTCTTAGAGAGTTGATATTTTGATGCTATTTTAAATGGCATTATTAAAAAATTATATTCTCAGTGATTTGTAGCTGGTATATGTGAAGGCAATTGATTTTGGTATTAACCTGTATTCAGAAGCATAGCTAAATTCAGTTATTTAAGATTTTAATTTTAGATTCTTTTTGGATTGTTTTACATATAGAGTCATAACATATGCAAATATCTTTGTAACATATTTCTCTTCACTACCTTACTTCACTGACTGGGAGCTTGGTATAATTTTATAGTGGTGAGTGCGCTAGTTTTAATAGCTTGATATGAATAACCAGTAGGCTGAAATATTTTATACACACATTTTTTTATATTCATGTAGCAGGCAAAATAATAATTCCCAACTTTGGAACATCTGTGAAGTTTTCTGTAAAGTTCTAGATGATGATACTAGTAAAACTCATATATCTCGCTACTGCTTGGTAAAGACATTTGTTATTAGGTGAACTTTCTTTGGCATTGAGTTAATCATTTGAGTTCACATTCAATTTATTGAAATTTATATTAGGTGCCAGATGTTAATTGCTCAGTTTTTGCTTTTATTATTAATTGACACACAGTAATTGTGCACATTTACAAGATACAGAGTGATATTTTGATATATGCATATGATGTGTAATGATCAACTCAGCATAATTAGCATATCTATCAACTCAAATATTTATAATTTCTTTGTGTTGGGAACATTCAAAATCTACTCTTCTAGCTATGTGAAAATATAAATTATTGTTAATTATAGTCATTCTACAGTGCAACAGAATACAAGAACATGTTCTTTCTATCTAGCTATAATTTTGTATCTCTTAACCAAACTCTATTTCCTCTTCCCCTTCCCAATCTTTAGTAGCTATATACCACTTTCCAGTTCTATGAGATCAACTTTTTTTTAGCTTCCACATATGAGAGAGAACATTCAGAGTTTATCTTTCTGTGCCTGGCTTATTTGGCTTCACATATTGTCCTTTAAGCTCATCTAATGAAAGGATCTCATCATTTTTTATGGCTGAGTAGTATTCCATTGTGTATATGTACCACCTTTTCTTTATCCATTCATCTGCTGATGGACACTTAGGTTAATTCTGTATCTTGGCAAATGTGAATAATGCTGCAGTAAACATGGGAGTGCAGCTATCTCTTTGACACACTGATTTCCTTTCTTTGGGTATGTAACCAGTAGCAGAATAGCTGGATTATATGGTAGTTCTATTTTTAATTTTTTGAGACAGAGTCTTGCTTTGTCACCTAGGCTGTAGTGCAGTGGAGTGATATCGGCTCACTGAAAACCTCTGCCTCCCAGGTTCAAGAGAGTCTCCTGCCTCAGCTTCCTGAGTAGCTAGGATTATAGGCACAGGTGTGTGCCACCATGCCTGGCTAATTTTTGTATTTTTAGTAGAGATGGGGTTTCGCCATGTTGGTCAGTCTGGTCTTGAACTCCTGACCTCAGGTAATTCACCCACCTGGACCTCCCAAAGTGCTAAGATTACAGGCATGAGCTACTGTGCCTGGCCTTATTTTTAGTTTTTTTTTGAGGAACTTCCATACTGTTTCCGTAATGGCTGTACTAATTTACATTCCCACCAACAGTGGGAAGTAAAGTTGGAGTTCCCCACTTTTCACATCCTCACCAGCATTTGTTTTTTTTTTGTCTTTCTGATAATAGCATTCCAACTGGGATCAGGTGATACCTCAGTGTGTGTGTGTGTGTGTGTGTGTGTGTGTGTGTGTGTGTTTCTTTTCTTTTCTTTTTTTTTTTTTTTTTTTTTTTTTTTTTTTTTTTTTTTTTTTTTAACAGTGTCTTGCACTGTCGCCCAGGCTGGAGTGCAGTGGCACAGCCTTGGCTCACTGCAGCCTTTGCCTCCCAGGTTCAAGCGATTCTTCTGTCTCAGCCTCCGGAGTAGCTGGGACTACAGGCACCCACCATCATACCTGGCTAATTTTTGTATTTTTAGCAGAGATGGGGTTTTGCCATGTTGGCCAGGCTAGTCATGAACTCCCGACTTCAGGCGATCCGCACGCCTTGGCCTCCCAAAGTGCTGGGATTACAGGCATGAGCCACTGTGCCTGGTCTCATTGTAGTTTTGATTTGCATTTCTGTCATAATTAGTGATGTTCAGCATTTTTTTCTATACTTGTTGGCTATTTGTATGTCTTCTTTTGAGATATGTCTATTCAGCTCATTTGCTCACTTTACAATAAGATTATTATTTTTTGTTGTTGAGTTGTTTGAGTGCCTTGTATATTCTGGATATTAATCCCTTGTTGAATAAACAGTTTGGAAATATTTTCTATTATTTTGCAGGTTTTCTGTTATTCTGTTGATTGTTTTCTTTGCTGTGCAGAATCTTGTTAGTTTAATATTATCCCATTTTTCTATTGTGGCTTTTGTTACCTGTGTGTTTGAGGTCGTAGCCATAAAATCTTTGCTCAGTCCAATGGCTTGAAGTATTTTCCCTGTTTTCTTCTCACAGTTTCATAGCTTTGAGTCTTACATTTAAGTCTTTAATCCATTTTATTTTGATTTTTGTATATGATGAGAGGGAGAGTCTAGCTTTATTCTTCTGCATATGGATAACCACTTTTCCCAGTATCATTCTTTCTTGACTATTCTTTTTCCCAGTGAATATTCTTGGCACCTTTTTCAGGAATCAGTTGAGTATAAATATGTGGATTTATTTTTTGGTTCTTTATTCTGTTGCATTGGTCTATGTGCCTGTTTTTGTGTCGTACCATGCTGTTTTGGTTATGATAGCTTTGTAGAATATTTTGAAGTCAGGTAGTGTTATGCCTCCAGTTTTGCTCTTTTTGCTCAATGTTATTTTATCTACTTGGGGTCTTTTGTTATTCCACATGAATTTTAGGATTGTTTTTAGTATTTCTGTGAAGAATGTCATTGGTATTTTGATAGGGATTGCACTGAATCTATAGATTGCTTTTAGTAGTATTGTCATTTTCACAATATTAATTATTTCAGTTCATGAACATGGAATGTTTTTCCATGTTTGGTCTTTTTCAATTTCTTTCATCAGTCTTTTATAGTTTTTCTTGTGCAGATATTTTATCCTTGGTTAAATTTATTCCTAGGTATTTTATTTTTTGTAGCTATTGTAAATGGCATTGCTTTCTTGATTTTTCAACTAGTTTGTTGTTGGTGTATAGAAATGCTACTGATTTTTGTATGTTGATTTTGTATCCTGCAACTTTGGTGAATTTGTTTATCAGGTCTATTCTTTTTTTTTTTTGGTAGAGCTTTTAGGTTTTCTGTTATAAAATCATGTCATCTGTACACAGGGACAATTTGACTTCTTTCTTTCCAATTTGGATGACCTTATTTCTTTGTCTTGCCTAATTGCTCTGGCTAGAACTGCGAGTACCATGTTGAATAAAAGTGGTAAGAACAGACATATTTGTCTTGTTCCACTTCTTAGCTCTGATTCATTGGCTTTCAAAATAATTATACAGAATTTCTTGATTGAGGGGTTTCCAAATCTGGCTGCACATCAAAATCACTCAGGGAGCTTATATAAAAGAACAACACTAAGTCCCTTCTCAGACCACATCAATCAGGATCTCAAAAGATAGAGCGTATGCATTAGTATTTTTTGTTTTAAGGCACTTCAACCGATTCTAATATGCAGCCAGGATTGAATACTGTTTTAATTTTTGAACTGTTTTTCTGGTAGCATCTTAGGCCTTTGAGGAGCTGTATTAACCCTTTCAAACCTTTATGATTGTAATATGTCAA
Organism: Cebus imitator; assembly: GCF_001604975.1. Classification (NCBI taxonomy): domain Eukaryota; kingdom Metazoa; phylum Chordata; class Mammalia; order Primates; family Cebidae; genus Cebus; species Cebus imitator. The sequence continues at coordinate 1,078,035 of NW_016107700.1, forward strand.
AGCAGGATTAATAACTAATAAATCAGATCTTAAAAACAGAGAAATAAATCTATCTGTAAACAAAGCAACTAGAAAGGGCAGTGTGTTTGAGAAGAATACAGTAATCATGTTGGATGGTGAAATTACTCTAACAATAAAAATTATTATGAAATATTTGTTTCAAAAGTAATTTTCTTTCTAAAACATCACTCGTCATTTTTGTTCCCTTGATAATTGTCTACAATTAGATCAAAGGGCTCAGTCTTTTTCCCTAAGTAACAGTAATAATCTACATTTTATTTTCACTTAATAATAGGAAAAGAGGACAATATGTGTTGAAATTAACACTCTCTGTATCAAGCTCTCCCAGTTGGCACATGGGTTGAAGTATTAAAGCCTTCATAAGCTTGGATAGCCTCTGCCTGTAGTTACTTCTCCTTCAGGGAGATTTTACGGAATGTAATTAAGCCAAAACTGTCAGAAGCTCCTCACAAGGATTGTTTTCAGCAGGGACTTTTGGTATAACAACAGTCTGAAAATTAGACTGACTTTAATCAGGATAATCTAAAATCAATTATGCCCAACAGCATCGAAAAAACATGTCAAATTTTGTTGGCTTGTCGACTGAGAATTCTCACAAAGTAGATGCCTCTCTAAAGTGGGACTTTGAGTAGACAGCAAAGACCCTTCTTGCCAAGGATTCCCAGTCCTTGTGGGCAATGGTACCCCTTGGCAGATAGCCATAATAATGCACCCTTGAATGCCTAGTTTGGCCTGAGAGGAAAAATCTCCAAGCCTTCAGAGATTCTGATTTTCTTCAGTATAAGCTTTTTAAAATATATATCTTCATTTCAATACTTCCGTAGTTGAGTCAAAGGTTTCATTTTGAGGTCTGCTATTTAAATCAATTTTAATGTTGATCCTGGATGGGCTCACTGAATATTCTCCAACTGTAGGTGGGCTGCTTGGCCTGCCTGTCTGCTTATAGATCTCTCACCCCATCTGCCTCCCTCCCAACCTGCCCATTATGAATTTTACTCAGACATTAATGGATGATGTTTCAGGTAGCAAGATAGGAATTTTATATAGCTTATCACTTAAAACTTTTCCTAAAAATATCTTCATATATTGTTTACTCTGCCCAAAGTTTTTTGATTAGGGCAACTGCTAAAATCCTCCCTCTCTGCCTCTTTTTCTGCAGCCTCCTCACCATTTTGCTGCTTTCCTGCTTCCTTTTCTTACTCTCTGCAATGCTTATTTCCCATTGTATTAGTCCATTCTCATACTACTATAAAGCACTACCTGAGACTGGATAATTTATGAGGAAAAGAGTTTTAATTGGCTCACAGTTCACAGGCTACACAGGAAGCATGGCTGGGGAATCCTCAGGAAACTTACAATCATGGCTGAAGGCAATGGGAAAGCAGGCACATCCTACATGGCTGAAGCAGGAGCAAGAGAAAGCAAGTGAAGTGGGAGGCGCTACACACTTTCAAACAACCAGATCTTATAATAACTCTATCAGGAGAACATCAAGGGGGAAGTCCCTCTCCATGATTCAATCACCTCCCACCAGACCTCTCCTCTAACACTGGGAATTACAATTTGACATGAGATTTGGGTGGAGACACAGCCAAATTATGTCGACCATATTCCTCACAATTGTTCTTTCCTCTTCCATAACAGTTCCCTGACAGTCGTGGTTTGTTACTTGTTTTCCTCATATAAATCAGACCCTCCAAACCCTGGAAACAAATGAAAACAAGTGACAAATCATTTTTATGAGGAAAACAAGTGAGAAATCATTGTATATGATTCTCTCATATACAATTCTCTATCTCATGACATTTTTTCCTTAGCAAACTTCACAGAGAGGAGCACAGTATATAATTTCTGCTTCCTAGGGAAGCAAAATTCCCTTCCCATTTACAGTCCAATATCCCTTTCTCTTGTTTTTCTTCTCTGACGTGAATGAAAATTTTCTGTTTCATTTGAAGATGTTACCATGTTTAGTCTGGTTATGCCAACCCACTTTTTTGGGGGTTGGGGGTATATCTGGGAACGAGCATATTCATAGTGAAATTTAATTTTCTCCTTCCTAAGGTTTCTACTCCTATAATTAGGGTTACAATCTTCAGGATGTAGGTTGCCATTCCTATGTCTTTCTGTGACAGTCAGAGCCAGTGTACAGCTATCTTTACTCCCCTCCCCACTGCTGGGAACTATGAAACGGCTGTAGGTAGATATGTGGGTACTAGAAGCTTTGGACAACTTGCTATATTCAAAGCAGACCATGGAGTCTTGTTTCTAAGCTCAGCCCTATGTTGACTTGGGACAGGAAAAATGCCAATCACCTTAACTGGGATTGATGAACTGACTTGCTCCTGTCCATTGATATCTTTCCTCTCATGGGCCCAACTTCAATAGAATGAGCATACCTATGGCACTAAATCAGTACTTTAAATCCTATCACTTTATTTCTCATTAACTAAGAGTGAGAATTTAGGGAGCCCTCCAAGTCTCAGTAAACATCAGTCTCTCAAATCACTCACAAAATTGGTTCAAATTTTTGGTTCAAGTGTACCCAATTTTCTAAGCTGTGCTTCACTTGTCCTGGCTCTCATTTGAACATATAGCGAGAGGAACATTTATTTCCTTCTTGCTGACTCCTGATTATGAGTCCAAACTACAAATCCAAACTACTCTTCTCCTTATAATCTCCCCAAGGAAGTGAGATCATCCACTGCCAACATGGAGTCCCTGATGACTTTGAGTCCCTTAACAACCACTATCACAAGACCTTATAACAAGAAAGCTCCATACTGCAATGTGTGAACTACACATTGTTTTAAAAATAGAGAAGCTTTACATACATTTTACTCAGATTTTAGATTCTCTGTAGAAAGTAGCAATACCTGGCACTATTGGACCTGTCTTCCCATTGAACAGAAGTTGGTCAATGCAGAGTAGCAGTTGCTTCCTTAGATGGGTCATCTGCTTTCCAGGTAGCAAAAGTCCTCATCAGACCTAATTCTTTGATATCTGGCCTGCCTCAGTTATTGATGTTACTTGATTGCCCTTGGAGTTTTCCACCTATGGTGTAGACTTTCACATAGTCTGCAGTATTTTTATCTCTTGAGGCTTCCATCCTTGTAGTGTACTTTAAGCACTACTCAAAGTCATCTTTGACATAGAACTCCTCAAGGTATTTCTGCATTTTCTTATAGAAAAGAGGCTACATTGGTAGGTTTGCATCTGCTTCATTACATATTCCACATCAGAAACAAGTCCCCAGGACACTTGGTGAATCAGGATAAAGATTTAAAATAAGCCTTAGTATATCTAACACCAATTACTTTTCCTCTTTCCCTCCCTTCCTCCTTCTTTCTCTTTTTTTCTTTCTTGTTCTCTTTCCTTATTGCACTTTCTTCTGTTAGTTATGCATTTGCTAAATAGGTGCTTACTTTGTGTCATGCTTGTTCTGGTACAGGGTGATGACCAAAACCAGACAGGTTTATAATCATGATGTTTAGATGACAGAGAGAGAAGGAGAAAGACAATTAAGTAAACCGATATATTTTTCCTTTTTAAAAAATGATTCCTTTTAAATAGACAGATAAAATTGTATGCATTTATCATATACAACATGATGTTTTGAAATATATATACATTGTGAAATGGTTAAATCTAGCTAATTAAAATATGCATTACCTCATAGTTTTTTTTTTTTATTGTGAGAAGATTTTACATCCATTTTGTTAGCATATATCAGTAATACGATATATTGTCATTAACTATAGTCACCATGTGGTCCAATGGAGCTCTTGAACTTATTCCTACAATCTAACTATAATTTTGTATCCTTTGTTCAATGTCTTTCCAGCCCTCTCGCATCCCTACAAGTGCCTCAGTCTCTGGTAACCACTACTGGGCTCTCTACTTCTATGAGATCAACTTTTTTAGACTCCATATGTGGATGAGATCATGTGGTATTTGTCTTTCTGTACTTGGCTTATTCTACTTAACATAATGTCCCCCAGTTTCATCCATGTTATTGTAAATTACAAGATTTATTTTGTTTATAGCTGAATAGTATTCTACTGTGTACATATACCACATTTTCTTTATCCATTAATATGCTGATGGACACTTAGGTTGATTCCATATCTTGGTTAATTGAATAATGCCTGCAATAAACATGGGAATGCAGGTATGGCTTTGATGCACTGATTTCTTTCCCTTTCGGTGTATAACCAGTAGAAGAATAGCTGGATCATATGATAATTCTATTTTTTAGTTTGAGGAATATTCATATTATTTTTATAATGGCTGTATTAATTTGCATTCCTATCATCAGTGTGCAAGTATTTTCTCCACATCCTTATCAACATTTATCTTTTGTCTTTTTGATAGTAGCCATTCTAATAGGAGTGAGGTGAGATCTCATTGTGGTTTTGATTTGCATGTCTCTGATGATTAGCGATACTGAGAATTTTTTCATATACCTGTTGGCCATGTGTATGTTTTCTTTTGAGATATATCTACTTAGCACATTTGCCCATTTTAAAATCAGATTTATTTTTAAATTTTTTATTTGCAGTTGAGTTCCTTATATATTCTGGATATTAATCCTTTATCAGATGTACAGTGTACAAATGCTTTCCATCATTCTGTGAATTGTCTCTTTAATCTATTGATTGCTTCCTTTGCTATGTAGAAACGTTTTAATTTGATGTAATCTCATTTGTCTATTTTTGCTTTTGTTGACTGTGCTTTTGAGCTTATCCAAATAAGCAATGCCATGGAGCCTTTTCTCTATATTTTCTTCTACTAGTTCTTTACTTTCAAGACTTACATTTAAGTCTTTAATTCATTTTGAGTTGACTTTTTTTATATGTGGTGTGAGAAAAAGTCTATTTTTTTGTATGTGGATATCCAGTTTTTCCAGCATAATATTGTCAAGAGACTTTCTTTTTCCCCTTTTGTATTTATGGCACCTTTGACAAAAATCAGTTGGCTATAAATGTGTGGATTTATTTCTGGGTCCTCTATTCTGTTCTGTTGGTCTGTGTGTTTGCTATTATGTGTTACCATGTGGTTTTTGTTACTATAGCTTTGTAGTATGTTTTAAATTGTGATGCTTTAAATGTGTTTTAAAGTGTGATGCTTTCAGCTTTGTTATTTTTGTTCAAGACTGCTTTGGCTATTCAGGGTCTTTTGTGGTCCTATGTGAATTTTAATATATATATATATATATACTATATATATAGTATATATATATAGTATATATATATACTATATATATAGTATATATATATATATATTATATATATAAAAGTATATATATATATATATATATATATACTTTTTGCTTCTTAAAGAATGTCCTTGGTATTTTGATAGGGATTACTTTAAATCTATGGATGGCTTTGGGTACTATGAACATTTTAACAATATTAATTCTTCCAATCCATCCACACAAGATATGTTTCCATTTAAATTTGTTTTCTTCAATTTCTTTCATCAATGTTTTATGGTTTTCAGTATCGAGATCTCTTACATCCTTGGCTAAATTTATTCTTAAATGATTTCTCTTTCTTGTAACTAGTGCAAATAGGATTGTTTTCTTAATTTTTTTCAGATAGTTTGCTGTTGGTGTATAGAAATGCTGTTGACACAGCCCTTTATGCTAAAAACCCTTAATAAGCTAGGTATTGATGGAACGTATCTCAAAATAATAAAAGCTATTTATGACAAACCAACAGCCAATATCATACTGAATGGGCAAAAACTGGAAGCATTCCCCTTGAAATGTGGCACCAGAC
>NW_016107700.1:1085830-1099977 GCF_001604975.1 Cebus imitator
AAAAAAAGAAATGCTGTTGACATTCGTATGTTGATGTTGTATTCTACAACTTTACTGAATTTGTTTATTAGCTGTAACGGTTTTATGGTGGAGTCTCTAGAATTTGCTACATATAATATCACATCTGTAAACAGGGACAATTTAATTTCTTCATTTACAATTTGGATGCCTTTTATTTCTTTCACTTATCTAACTGGTATAAGTAGGACTTCCAGCAATATGTTGAATAGAAATGGCAAGAATAGACACGTTTGCCTTGTTGTGGATATTAAGGGAAAAGCTTTCACTTTTTCTCTATTGACTGTGATGTTAACCGTGCATTTGTGATATATGGCCTTTAGTGTGGTGAGGCACATTCCTTATATACCTAATTTGTTGAGAGTTTTTTTCTTAAAACCATGAAACAATGTTGAATTTTATCTAAAGCTTTTTTGTATCTATTGAAATGATCATATGTTTTTGTCCTTTATTTTGTTAATGTGATGTACCACATTTATTGATGTGTTTGTTGAACTAGCCTTACAAGTAAACATACTAAAAAATACTAGTAGCAAGGGACAGGAACACAGCGTTTTTAGATTATGCTAAGATGATAGAATGTAACCTAGGAAATATGTGAAAGCATTAAGGTTTTAAGCAGCTGTGTGTGTGTTTGATAGTGTGTATGTGTGACATGATCAGATCTGTATTTAAAAGTCATTCTTGATACCATGGGGATAATGGATTAAGAAGGATCGAGGTGGATAAAGTCAAATTAGTTATGAAGCTTTTGTAATAGTCTAGCTAAGAAAGAATGGCCACTTGGATGACCGTGAGGTAGTGAAGATGGAGAGAGGGAGAAAGATGGAACAGACATTTAGTCGTGTCCTTTTCAGCAACACGGGAGCAGTTGGAGACCTTTATCCTAAGAGAATTCACACAGAAACAGAAAACCAAATACTGCATATTCTCACTTATAAGTGGGAGCTAAACATCAGCTACTCATGGATATAAAGGTGGCAACAATAGAAGCTGGGGATTACCAGAGGGTGGAGGGAGGAGGATAAGGGTTGAAAAACTAACTATTGGGTACTATGCTCAATACCTGGGTGATGGGATCATTCATACCCTAAACCTCAGCATCACACAATATTCCCATCTAACACATCTGCACCCGTACTCCTTGAATCTAAAATAAAAGTTGAAAAAACAAAGTGACTTAGGAAGAAAGCCAACAAGACCGTACAACATGGGAAGTACAGTAGAAGAAGGGATCAAGGGTGGCCCCCAGGCTTCTGGGAGCTGGAACGAGATGGGCGGTGCCGCTGTCATTGCACCAGGGAACCTTGCTCAGGTTTGAGGGGAAGATCATTGTTTCAGTTTCAGAGATGTTGAGTTTAATATGCATTTAAGTTTTCCTTGTGGAGCTGAAATGAAGGCTATAAGCAGGACAAATTACAAAATTTTCAGGGCCCATGGCAAAATGAAACTGAGGGGTCTCTTGTTCAACTATTATTAATAATTTCAACATGGCTACAGCAGAGCATTAAACCAAAGGTTGGCACTTCCAAGCACAGCACCCTGTGTGACTGGACAGACTGTGTGCCCCTGAAGGTGTTATGAATCTGATTACGAATCTGGAGCCTAGAGGAGATGTCTAGACTAAAAGCATGCGTTTGGGAACCATCATGGTATAGATAATTGAAGAAATTGTCTAAAGATATTTTAATTAGTGACAAGGAAAAAGAGCCCTAAAGAATTCCAGTAATGTTGTAGCTACAAAAGAGGTTCCTAAGAACTTTTACTTCTTAAGAAATTGAAAGTCCATTTATACCGAGATACAACAAATTGCTAGGAAATTGCTTAAAGAAAAATTTAAAAACTTTTTCCGTGTAGTTAACTCACATAATATGGTATAAGCCTGATTTTCTGCCTAAGAGTTTAAACTGTGCAATCTGTAAAGATATCAGGGGCATTTAAACCAGAGCAGCTTCATCTTGAGTAGGGGCTGGGTAAAATAAGGCGGAGACTTGCTGGGCTGCATTCCCAGGAGGTTAGGCATTCTAAGTCACAGGTTAAGATAGCAGGTCAGCACAAGATACAGGTGATGAAGACCTGCTGATAAAACAGGTTGCAGTAAAGAAGCCGGCTAAAACCCACCCAAACCAAGGTGGTGATGAGAGTGACCTCTGGTCACCCTCACGGCTCATTATACACTAATTACAATGCATTAGCATGCTAAAAGACACTCCCACCAGCACCATGACAGTTTACAGATGCCAAAGCAACATTTTGAAGTTACCCTGTATGGTCTAAAAAGGGGAGGAACCCTCAGTTCTAGAAATTGCCCACTCCTTTCCCAGAAAACTCATGAATAATCCACCCCTTGTTTAGCATGTAATCAAGAAGTAACAAAAAGCATCCTTCGTTGAGCAGCTCCAGCCATTGTTCTACCTACGGTAGCCATTCTTTATTCCTTTACTTTCTTAGTACACTTGTTTTCACTTTATGGACTCACCTCAAATTCTTTCTTGTGCGAGATTCAAGAACCCTCTCTTGGGGTCTGATAGGGACCCCTTCCAGTAACAAAAACATGAATTTCATGTCAGTATAAACTCTGTAATGTAGTTCCAGGAACCACTATGGTTTGAATCTTGGCCATGCTTGCCCTTGCCACCTGGGTCCTACTATAGGCTTGAAGTCTACAGCTGGAGAAAGGAATGTGGCTGGCAGCTTCCCTCTTTCTTCATCAGTGGATTACTGATTACTAGTTCTGACCCCTAGGGTGTTGGAGCCAGTATTGAGAGAGGAAGTGGAGGGAAAGGGAATCAGAAAGCTCCTACAGAATGGCATGTGATGTTAGTTTGGCATCTGTCATCTCTTATCTTAGAATATTGACTGAAACTTCCATTTTAACTTCTGTTATAAAAGAATGTAACATGCTTGTCTCTAGCTTGAGGGATGGCTTTTTTTTTTTTTTTTTTGGTAAATATTATTTTAAAATTTAAAAAAAAAAAAAAAAGAAAGGTGGTTTTTTTTTTTTTTTTCACTCTGTGACTCCAGACAACGATAGTAGGCATTTTTGAATGACCTTTCACAGGGTAAAAAAAAATCTCAAGGTATAACATACTCTTAGAGATGGGAAAAATCAAGGGATTTCTCAATGCATGGCTCTTTCAGCTACAGTGTACAAATAGGCTAGGGCAGGAGTTCCCAACCATCCCTCTACCCACCCCCCACCTCAGACCACGGACCCATATGGGTCTGTGACCTTTTAGGAACTGGGCGGCATAGCAGGAGGGAGCCAAGGGCAAGTTGAGCATTACTGCCTGAGCTCTGCCTCCTGTCAGAGCAGCAGCAGCATCAGATTCTCATAGGAGCTTGAACCCTATTGTGAAAGGCACATGTGAGGGATCTAGGTTGCGTGCTCCTTATGATAATCTAACTAATGCCTAATGATGGAATGCCAAAAAGGTTGGAGACCACTGGGCTAGAGAGTTTTGGGAATCCAAGATGTCTGGATGGAACTGGGCATACTGTTTCTTCTTTTTGCCAAAATCTTGCACAGTCTAAGAATGGTCACTGACAGGAAGTCTCTAGGTGGGAGACTATATTTATACAGTACTTGAAATATTTTCATTCTACATCTTTTTCCACCCCAGAAAGGGAGCAAACAAAATTAGGAAACCAGATACATATTATCCTGATATATTACAATTTAAATGTCCTGGCTACATTTTATTTCCAGCGAGCTGGAGCAGACTATTGCACACTTCTTGTCACCTTGACCTACACAGCTGCTCTTTCAGGGGCATCTCATACCATGCAGCAACAGTGGAGATCCGTGCCCCCATCTCTCTTTCTTTATTTGTGTAGTTTGGAAAGTTTCTCAGATGAGGGTTACAGCCAGGGGAAGGAGAGATACAATGGAAATGGTAAGCACTACAAGGATGAAGTGAGGACTTCATGAAGGAAATGATAAGAAAACTCCAGAGCTGAAAAAGGCATGTCCTGTGACTATAAATACCAAGATGTTCCTCTGTGGCTGGCATACTGATTTTGAAGACAACTCCATGAAAAGAAGGTTCCAGAAATTTTGGAATGACCTCATAAGTGAAATTAGCATATAGCCTCCTAAAATAACTTAGAAAGACAAGATTTAATTTAGGTCTTTAAAGTCCCAGTATGCTTATACAAAAAAGCACCATCATTCATTTATAGTTATTATCCAACACTACTCTTTCAAAAAATGGCTAATGAAGGAAAAACAATGGAACATAATTTTAACTGAGCTTAAACTTAGAAGGCTTGATTTCTGAATTTAGGTTCAAGACTAAGTTTTGTCACCACTCAAGAAAATACATAAAAGTTTTTTGGCATTACCAAGGGATATTGTGAATAGCATGAAAACTTTAAATAATGGCTAATTAATCCTTTGAAAGGAATATGTAGAACTTATAAAATGTCACATTCCAAAGTTGCTAAGCAGAAAAACTTGCTCTTTTCTAACAAGTTTTCATCTTAATTAATGATGCCTATGCTGTTCATATGGAAAATTCCAGGTATCTTCGGAGCTAAACACGTATTGACTTCTTTAAAAAAAAAAAAATTCCTGTAATGCCAGCACTTTGGAAGGCTGAAGGGGAGAATGAGAACCAGGAGGATCGCTTGAGTCCAGGAGTTCAAGACCAACCTGGGCAACATAGTGAGATGCCATTGCTAAAAAAAAAAATAAAAAATTAGTCAGGTGTGGTGGCTTGCACCTGTAGACTTAGTTACTTAAGAGGCTGAGGCAGGAGGAATGCTTAAACCCAGGAGTTCAAGGTTACAGTTAGCTATGATTGTGCCACAGCAATGAAGCCTCAGGGACAGAATGAGACCTTGTCTCAATAAAACAACAAAATCCCCAAAACTGTCTCCCCAAAAGTTGCAAAGTATCATGACACTCTACTTTATTAAAATCAAATACAGATGATACTCCAGTTAAATACCACTTAAGCTATGCTTACAGCTTACATAGATATATCAATGAAAAAGAACAGAAATATTTGAAGTGCAAATTATTTATTTACATATTTAAATAATTCTTTTCCTCAACTGAATACTTATTGTAATACAGAATACGAGTGCCTTTCTCTCCTCGATTAGTGTCTTGTTAAAGTTTTTGTTCTGGTATTTACATACACAGGAACATATCTTTATGAATTTTAATAAGAAGTCTTCAGTTGTGCAATTAAAGGAGACTCAGATTCAGTAACATTGTCATGCCCATTAAGAGTGCCAGCAAATGGATGAAAATATTACTGAAATTCATACTACATATTAAACCACATTTTCTTGATTAATTATGCATGTTAACACTGGAAGGAAAAATGTGTTATTTACTGCAGAAACTCTTAATAGGCATAATTTAATATAACGTATAAGCATGTATTTTATACTCACTTGCAGAATTATTTTATTATAAAAAGTAAAAGTCAGGAATGGTAAATGTAGTTTTCACTGGTTCTTAGATTATTTAAGTTATGCTTACTTTCCAAGCTTTAAGCTCTATTATTTATAGTTGTTTTCTGTAATATTTTCTGTAAAAAGTTTATTATCACTTCCAGAACATGATTGGCATTGTTTTTTAAGGGAATCTACTCTTACAAATTCATTTAAATTGTAGATGTCTCCTTACCATGAATTCTTTAGTATTTAATAAGATTTAGCAAATATTTCATAAGGCCTTCTCATGTTCATAAAATGAATATTATGTATGAATTTTCTGATGTACGATAAGATTTGACTTCTGAGAAAATGCTTTCCCACATCTGTTACATTCATAGGGCTTCTCCCCTGTATGAGTTATCTGATGTCTAAGGAGATGAGACTTCTTGATGAAGGCTTTGCCACATTCAATACATCCATAAGGTTTCTCTCCTGTATGAATTCTTTGATGTGTAACAAGCACAGATGTGTTGCCAAAGGCTTTGCCACATATGATACATTGGTAGGGTTTCTCTCCGGTATGAAATCTGGAATGTTTGTAAAGGGATGAACTATACCTGAAGGTTTTCCCACATTCCTTACATTCAAATGAGTTCTCAAGTGTGTGAGATTTCACATGTTGATTAAATGAGGAGTTCCAGGTGAATGTTTTCCCACATTGACTGCACTCATAAGGTTTCTCTCCAGTGTGAAGTCTGTGGTGGACCACGAGTTGGGCTTTATGTGTAAACGCTTTCCCACAATCATTGCACACAAAGGGTCTCTCTCCATTATGAATTTTCTGATGAGTTGCAAGGTGTGCCTTCCTGCTGTAGGCTTTCCCACAGTCATTGCATTCAAAAGGTTTTTTCCTTGTATGATTTTTTTCATGTCTAATGAAATGAAACTTCTTTTTGAAAGCTTTCCCGCATTCCCTGCATTCATAAGTGTTTTCTCCAGTATAACTTCTATTATAATTAAGTAAGTCTAAATTAGGTGGCAAATGCTTCTCAGATGATTTATATAATTTTTTTTCCATTGGATTAAAACTTGTGCTCATATTATAATGGTGGATTCTCTCCATAGTCAAAAGTTTATTGAACGTGAGCAAAACTGACTTCAAAAAATTGTCTTTGCTTTCCCAATGCTTCCCTGGTTCATCAACAAGAGGGCAGTCAGATTCTAAAAAGGAGTACAACAAAACATTCCTAGTTACTTTTTCCCACCAACATGTTATAGAGAAAACCGTCTATAGTTTCAAAGCTAGTATCTCATTCTGAAACAAATCTTATATTTGCCTCACTCTTCCTGAGCTTTAAGAATAAAACTGCTGAAGAGTGAATGGGAGCAGATGCTTTAGCTTGTGACCTGAGGAAAGACAGTAAAATAGGTGCAAGGTAGAGTGAGGGTACAAAGAAGTCAAAAGGGTGCTCAACAAGGGTGTAGGGTTAGCTCATAAAATGAAGAGGGCCCATTGTGGAGATCTGATTAATGGATAGGACAACTAGGAAAACAGGAGATAAAGGGGTTAAGGGAAAATATCAGAGTACAGACTAGGTTTGGAGGAGGTGGTAACAGGCAGTTATATAAATCACTACATAATTAATTTCTAGATCACCTTGGTAGGATAATTCCCCATTTCTCTTACTTATGTCTTTTCCTCTAAATCACTCTGCACAATATCAGTTTCCTTTCTAAACATTCTCATATCTCCAGTCCTCTAACCCCAACTAAACCACAGCTGAAGAATGTCTGTAGTCATAGCTCCAGCTCTACTGAGAGCTAGAATTCATTTGTACCTATACTTGTAAGCCCAGGGACACAAATGTCCAGCAAGTTATCCAAGGGTAAGTCATCCTTAGCTTGGGATAATAATAGCAAATAGATTCTGTCTATTTGCTATTTTTTATTCTGGCTGAGTTTCTGTATATGACAACTATCTATTATACTTCTATTTGGCAAATACTATTTTTACATCCTCTTTCAATCTAACAAACTGGTCTTCAGAAAGCTGCTTTGCTCCTGAATTCATATTTTTTCACTATCCCCAAAACACTATAAATCCCAAATCTGTTCCCATTTTTTAAAAAATTGGGGAGAGAGGGTCATAATTCCCCACTGTTAAGTTTCCCTCCATGAGGAGTGTTAGTACAATGCTCTGAGCCTCCTCCTCTATGCCTTATTCTCTGCAGAGCTAGACTGAGTAGTGGGCTACAGTCATTAGTACACATTGCTTTATAGAGTGTTTCTGACTCTAGGGATTTGGTTCCTTTCTTCTTACCACTCTTATTTCAACTAATGGTAAGCAGCATCCTGCGTTACCTCTACCAACAACAATCCACTGAAAAATTCAACATAATCAGCCTGGAAATAGAATTATGCAAGACATGAATTCACTCATGGGAAGCATGGGTTCCACTAGTCCTCAGCAAATACCTTCTACTCCATGGACTCTAGACTCCTAACTTCAATCTTTTGCTCATATTCGTTCTCTACCTTAATTTGCCCTCCCTTACCTCCTTTCATTTTATTTAGAACTCAGATATTCTTTAGGGAGGAACCACTGTTCCATGATCTCAAAAAAAGACTTCTTCAGATTTTGTATACTTTAAACTTTAAGCTCCATTTTCTATTAATTTCAAAGATAGTCACTGCTGCTGTCTACCATTCATTTTCACACTTAATTAGAACACAACTGCAACGTTAATGTACATTGAAGAAATGTTTTGGGCCGGGCGCGGTGGATCAAGCCTGTAATCCCAGCACTTTGGGAGGCCAAGGCGGGTGGATCACGAGGTCAAGAGATCGAGACCATCCTGGTCAACATGGTGAAACCACGTCTCTACTAAAACTACAAAAAATTNAAAAAAAAAAAAAAAAGAAATGTTTCATACTCACTTGTTGAATTTTAAAATACTTTATTTTTTGTTTATATATTGTTTTCCTAACCACTAGACCACCAGGGAAAATATTTTAATATAAACACGTTTTGCTGTTCCAACTACCATTCATCCACTTAGAAAATGATAATGAGATTTTTGCTTTCTTTGAACCTTTTCAGGAAACATATTTAAAAGCCTTGTTGAATGGAAGAATAAAAAACATCCCCCACATTGCTATGGCAGGGATACTGAAAAAAGAAAAAAAAAAAAAAAAAACTACAAAATTAGTTGGGTATGGTGGAGTGCAACTGTAATCCCAATTACTTGGGAGGTTGAGGCAGGATAATCGCCTGATCCCGGGAGGTCAAGACCAGCCTGGCCATCATAGTGAAACCTCATCTTTAACTGAAAAAAGAAAAAAAAAAAAGAAAAATAAGAAAAGAAACATCCTCCATAATGTCTGGCTCTATAACAATAAATTAATGAAATGTTCATTGAATACCATTATGTGCTCAGCATAAAACAGATCATTCTCAGCCAGGTGCGGTGGCTCATGCCTGTAATCCCAGCACTTTGGGAGGTTGAGGCGGGCAGATCACCTGAGGTCAGGAGTTTGGAGACCAGCCTGGCCAACATGGTGAAACCCTGTCTCTACTAAAAATACAAAAATTAGCCTGGTGTGGTGGCAGGCACCCATAGTCCCAGCTACTCAGGAGGCTGAGGCAGAAGAATCGCTTGAACCTGGGAGGCGGAGGTTGCAGTGAGCCGAGACTGAGCCGCTGCACTCCAGCCTGGGCGACAGTGCGAGACTCCATCTCAGAAAAAACAAAACAAAAACAAACCAGATCATTCTCTTCAGGAACTATCATTTACAAAACATGCCTTAAAAGCCATAAGGATTAGAAAAATATATCCAAGATAGTATACATCAATTTTTTATGACAGAGTCATAGTAGAGTTGGCTTGGGAGTTCAAAGAAGGTAAAGATTAGACTGGAGTTATAATGAGAAAGGAAAGCTGAACTCAGATTTAGTAAAATGCTGGTTTTAGTTAGGTGGAGCAGACCAGAATCAAAAGGATTGATGCAGAGAAGAAAACTGTATATAGCGGATATTAAAAAGCCCAATTTCCATGGAATAGGAAAAAGATGGGTAATTCCGGCTAAGTAAAATGGGGCTACTTTATAGAGGACATTAAAAGCCGTTTAAATATCACAACACAGGTTCTAAAGGGACATTTTTCAGGACAGTGACAAGAGAAACAGAATAATTTGGATAAATCTTGGAGAAACATCTAATATAAATTAGAAAATAGAATGGAATTGGTAAAATAGTAACATAAACAGTCTAGATGCAGTATGAGTAATTAAAAGTCAGCCGAGGACTGTGGCATCTGCCTGTGGTCCCAGCTGCTTGGGAGACTGAGGCAGGAGAATTGCTTGAGGCAAGGAGTTCAAGGATGCAGTGAGCTAAGATGGCATCACTGCACTCCAGCCTGGGTGATGGAGTAAGACCCTGTCTCTTAAAAAAATTCATTTTGTCTGTGTCAACAGAAGTTGGGATCCAGGGAATATGAAATATATTTAATTGGTGTCAATCATTTGAAAGATATGTCAATCATTTGAATGAGTTCTTTTATTAACTCTGCAGAAAGGGAAAATTTAATTTTATTTTGAGAGGAAATAAAATTAAACTAAATAAATAAAACTATTGAGAGGAAAAAAATCAAATTGCTTACTGTAGTGATTTTAAGACTGCAAAGCAGGAACCCATTCAAGATTATTTATCGTGATGTAAAGATAAGGGTGTCAATTGAATAATTAAAAACATTAGTTACCATGAAGGCTAGGTCAGGTAAAATTAGGGGAATGAAAAGTTGGTGAGGCAAAGATGCTAGAGTTGGCATAAAACAAGTAACTTTAGTCTTCAGAGTGATGAGCCTTCTGAAGGAGTTACTGTAGAGAGAAGTTAAGAAGATGGGAGAGAAGACCTGAGCAAAAGGTGAATAAGCATAAGAAAGGGTGAGGACAGATTAGTAAGGCCACAAAAATCTGGAGGGGAATTTCAAAAAGTTATCAATATTAGCAAGTGAAACAGAAAGATGCACTACAAGATAGACATCCCAAATTATCAGGGAGACTAAACATGCAAGATGGGATTTATGATGCAAGAAAAGGAATAAGTTAAAAAAAAAAAAGGAAAACAAAATAGAGCAAGATGTCCCTAAAAGTTTTGAAAAAACAATGAGCATATACTGAATATTTACTATCTGTCAACTATTTGAAGTGTTTTGCATATATTACCTCATATAATCTTTATAGGAAATCTGAGGTAAGGATTAATATTCCTATTTTATAAACAAAGGAAACTGTGCTACAAAATAATCTGCTTAAGGTTAGACAGTGATTGGTAGAGTAAAACTTCAAATTTACATAATTTAACTTCATTGTAAGGACTAAGCATATAGAAAAAGATCTATGTTGAGAAAGGAAGAAGAATGACGGTTTTAGGAATTAAGAGAACAGAAACAAAGCAAGGACCTAGATGAAACAGGCAGCATGAGAAGCCAGAGGAGACAGGAAAGGGACAACCTTCCACACAACAGCTGAGCAAAGAGAAAGAGCATGTGTGGGGACAGTGAGGGTGAAGGTAGATTTTGGGGAACAAGCTGATGATGTTATGCCAAAGGTTCGTGGCTTTTAAGAGGTGCTTCTAAGAGTATTTCAGAGGTGCCTGTCCCTCACTGACCAACTAGGATCTCAACTCCACACATCCCCATCTGAGTTTCTCTCACTCACCTGGAGAGCTCTGGTGTGGGTTTACTCCTTCCACCATCCATGGCTCTTGTCCTTGCTCTACCTTGAGGGTCACTTTCGTTTTGGTAACTGGACAACCTGTTAGTAGGAAAACAACATAGAAGTGGGGCCAAGGTGCTAGGCAAACAACCAGCTCACAACTCGGGTTGCCTCCTTGAGTCTCAGGGTTTTTAAAAGGATGACAAGCAGGCTTTGAAACAGAACAGACCCTTCCCTTCTGTTTGGGAAGTAGAAGCATAAGCAGAACCTCAATTTGGAAGCTTTGACAACTAAAATTTAGGGCCAAGCTGATTAATGCTTCAGAATGCTCACAGCTTTTGTAAGTTTTCTTTTCTTTTTCTTTTTCTTTTTGAGATAGGGTCTCACTCTGTCACCCAGGCTGGAATGCAGTGGTATGCCTGGGCTCAAGCAATCCTTCCACCTTAGCCTCCCAAGTAGCTGAAATAATAGGCAGTGCCACCACACCTGGCTAAATTTTGTTGAGACAGGGTCTCACAATGTTGCCCAGGCTGGTCTTAAAATCCTGGGCTCAAGCAATTCTTCTGCTTCCCAAAGTGCTGGGATCTTGGCCAGCTTTCACAAGTCTTAAAAGAAGGGCACATTTATATATTTTGAGTTACACTGAAAAGTTACCACTCATCGTCCTTACCCACTGAGATGAGGTTTCTATAGTTCTCCAACATCACATCCCAATACAGGGTTCTCTCAGCACAATCAAGCAGCTGCCACTCCTCTGGGGTGAAATCCACAGCCACATCCTGGAATGTCACTGATTCCTGTAACAGCACATTCATCTTCACACTAAAGTGTGCATCATTAGAGAACTTGCAAGAGAATGAAGGCAGCCCCTTAATGTCATATCATGTTCATTGCTGAGTTTGCAGAAAATTATATATAATGATTACGTGCTTGATTCAGAAATATACTTTATGATAGTAACAAAAATCATGTTAAACATAACCAGCTATTGCCAGAACAGTCCAACAGGGAAAAGTCTTTTCAACAAATGGTACTGAGACCGCTAGACATCCAAAAGTATGACACTGGACTCCCCCCATCTTACATCATATAAAAAAATGAAGTAAAATGGATCAGAGAGCTAAAAGTAAGAAACAAACCTATCAAACAATTAGAAGAAAACAGAAAAAAAAAAGTTGTGACCTTGGATTAGGCAGTGGTTTGTGAAATATGACAGAAAATGTAGAAGTGACAAAATAAAAATAGGAATTCATCAAAATTAAAAACTTCTGTGCTACATAGGACACTGCCAAGAATGTGAAAAGAAACCCCAAAGAATGAAAGAAAATATTTGCAAATCATGTATATGATAAGAGGCTTGTATCTAGAATATATAAATAACTTTAAATTCAACAATGGGGGAGGGGAGAAAAAATCAACAATAAAAAGACAACACAATTTTAAAATGGGCAAAGTATTTAAACACACATTTCTCCAAAGATATACACATATGGTTGTATGTGCATGTGCTAGTGTGTGTATAGTAAATAAGCCCATGAAAAGATGCTCAACATCAGGGTCTGAAACCTAAGCAAGCAAGAAAAAATAAAATTAAATTAAAAAAGAGAAAAAAGATGCTCAACATCATTAATGATTAGTCATTAGTGAAATGTAAATCAAAACCATAATGAGACAGCACTTCACTTCTATGAAGACAGTTAAAATCAAAGGCAGACAATGACCTGTGTTGGCAAGGATGTGGAGAAACTGAAACTTTTGTACATTACTCAACTCTTGTACATTGGGATTATAAAATGGTGCAGCAACTATGTTTTTTCTTTTCTTTTATTTGATATAGGGTCTTTCTCTGTTACCCAGGCTGGAGTGGAGTGGAGTGTGGTGCAATCGGGGCTCATGCCAGCACCCAACTCCTGGACTCAAGCGATCTTCCTGCCTCAGCCCCCCACCTCAGCCTCCCAAGTAGCTGGGACTACTGGCACGTGCCACCACACCCAGGCAATTAAAAAATCTTTTTTTTTGTAGAAATTGTGTCTCACCACGTTGCCCAGACTGGTCTTGTACTCCTGGACTCAAGTGATCCTTCTGCCTCAGCCAAAGTGCTGAGTTTACAGGCATGAGCCACTTTACCCAAAGTGCTGAGTTTACAGGCATGAGCCACCATACCCAGCCTACCTAGTAACTATGGAAAACAGTTTGGAAGTTCCTCTGAGTGTTTTTGGTTTTGTTTATTTTTGTTTTTGTTTTTTTGAGATGGAGTATCACTCTATCACCCAGGCTAGAGGGCAGTGGCACAATCTCAGCCCACTGCAACCTCTGCCTCCTAGGTTCAAGTGATTCTCCCACCTCAGCTGCCTGAGTAACTGGGATTATAGGCACTCACCACCAATTTTTGTATTTTTAGTAGAAACAGGGTTTCACTACATTGGCCAGGCTGATCTTGAACTCCTAACCTCAGGTGATCCGCCTGCCTGCCTCCCAAAGTGCTGAAATTATAGGCTTGAGCCACTGCACCTAGCCTCCTCCAAATATTAAACAAAGAGTAACCGTATAACCTAGCAATCCCCTCCTAGTATACACCCAAGGGAATTCAAGACATTTGTCCACACAAAAACCCAGAGACAAATGTTCATTATAGTTATTCATAGCCAAAAAAGTGGAATAATCTGGTGTCCATGACTGACAAATGGATAAAGAAAATGTGGCATACCTATGTCCATATGATGGAATATTATTTGGCAATAAAAAAGGTACTGGTACATCTACAACATGGATGAACCTTGAAAATACTGTATGGGACCAGGTGCCATGGCTCCCACCTGTAATCCCAGCACTTTGGGAGGCTGAGGTGGGCAGATCACTTGAGCCCAGGAGTTTGAGACCAGCCTGGGCAACATTGTAAGACACAATCTCTACAAAAATTTTAAAACAGGGCCGGGCGCAGTGGCTCATGCCTGTAATCCCAGCACTTTGGGAGGCCGAGGCGGGTGGATCACGAGGTCAAGAGATCGAGACCATCCTGGTCA